>NC_052532.1:26875046-27178546 GCF_016699485.2 Gallus gallus
TTCCCTGACATCTGAGGTTTCTTTTATCATCTCCAAAGATGGTCCATCTTTCACGTTGTTTTCCTTACTAGATTGGAAGAAAACGTACAAAAAATCCAATCCATTTTCTTCTCATTTGACTTGGAAAATAACTAGCTTTGGGAATAACATTTAATTGCTGAGTTTCTTCTGTTGCCTAAAATATTACTAAAGATAAAGGGTTTGGCTTAGTCATACTTCTAAGAACTTTTAAGAAGCTTTGACAAAATCTGATTCAATATCTTCAAGCTAACGTAGCAGCAAGCACATTATTGTGAACTTCTTGTTTGTCACATGCATCGGTTTTCGTGTTAAAACAGTTTGCAGTGGTATTTCCTAGCAAGTAAAATACAATTTGTAAGAAAACAGGATGTTCATCTCCGTGGAAAATCTGATCTTTCAAAGTGCTTTGCTCCAAAGTGGAATAAAAAAAAGTGAAATTGGAATTGTGTTTATGCAAAAGTGCAAGGATTGTTACTCTTGGAACGCTTAATATTTTACATAAGGATGTTATAAAGTATTACATATGAAACAATACTCCATCTCATTCATACTGATACTCTAGCACTGAAGTCTAAAGTGAACCAAAATGATAGCTGAGCTAAGAACTTTATGTCATAAAATATATGACATTTTTCTTCCACTTGCACTTAATTACATATCATTAATTTAAATAAATTCTTCACTAGAACGTATTTTACCAACACTTAAAAATGAATAAAACTGTAGTCAGAAGTTTAGTCAAAAACTTTTTGGACCGATTTTAAAGTAAAACAGACATTAAAATATCCACTCCACCAGAAACTTCAGCATTTGTTTTAAAATCATGAATTGAAATAGGCCACAGTTTTCTACGTGGACAATTTAAAATGGTGCCACTATACCTCATGTCTTCTGAGGGGACAAGCAAGTGTAATAACTGTATTTACAGTTGTTTTATGGAGTCATTAAATATTGCTGGGTATGTTGAACTAATTTCAATTGACTTGAATGAAAAAGTGGATTTATTTTCCCTCCCTCCATGAGTATATATGCCTCTCAGGGTTCCATAAGGGACAACACTGCATCTCCATTACATGTGTCTTATAAAAGCACTCACAAACACTAAGCACAGGAGTTGTGATAAATAGAAAAATTCCATGACAGGTTGCTGTCCTTTGGTGAAACACAAGAAGTAAAGTAAAAGTGAATGTACAGAGGATCCATGAGTCTTTGCACATGCTGCCATTCTCCAATCTGGAGTGCTAGCAAAGCAACATCTGTAAAGTCTTATTGAGCTATGGTATAGTAACAACAGCAAAGTACATTCATGGCTATGTCTGCTAACTGTGGTGAAATTTCTGCCATGGATAAGAAGATCCGTATTTGATCTCCATAAAAATGAATAGGGTAGTGTCTATAGTCTCAAATATGGGCAAAGACCTATTGAACCAAGCTGCATATTGCATTTTAGTTTATCTAAATTAATGATTTTTTCTAACTGCCTTTTAAAGACTGCTTGCAAATATGAAGAGTAAAAAATAAACGTTCCAAATATTTTACCTCATTAGTATATTTGTGGTTATGAACAGGTGGTGTTCTATATATGCAGTAACTTAAAGTAAGAAATTACTACTCTACTTCCAGAGCAGCTCCATTCTGTGGCATTCATTTTTTTTTCCTGCAATTTATGAAAAGAAAGCTAGAAAGAAAGATACTCATGGTCTGGATTTGGCTTTTGCAGATAGACCTGTGCCTTACGTTTGTTGTAGCGAAATGGAACTGTGGAAATTGCAAAGGTTGTGAGGATGTTGGGTCTGTAGAACGAAAAATGCCGCAGTTCCAAAAGGCAGGAGATCTGTGAATTCACAACGAATTTGCCCCCGTGGAAGAAGAAGAATATTTAAAGACTCAGCAGTAGCTCTCCTGTGACACATTCTAGCCTTAGTTTCGGACAGAGACCTGCAGAAAAACTGGGTGGGTGCTACAGAGGCGTAGCAGTGAGTGGGCAATGGGAAGGAGAATAGGCAGCAGGCAGGGAAAAGCAAACAAATATATAGATAAGGATATAATAAGATTACAATATAGTAAGTATAGTACAGGATAGTATGGTGTAGAATAGTAAGTATGGTACAATATAGTATAGTGTAGGTATTGTATAATACAACATATGATATATATCCTGATGCTACCTTTTTGCTTCCACATAACATTGTGGGGGTTCTTGTGATCTCCCCGGGGCCTGGAACTGCTATTCCTCATCTATTTCAGTGCTTTCTCATTCTCCTGTTTCTTCCTTCTTCTGCCACGCAGTGCTAACCCCGTTTAATGACAGTCTGCTTTTCAGTAAGTGATGAGTGGCATCCTAAAACTATAATAAGACTGCTACTTCAGGGAGGGGCATACATGCATTTCCATATTAAAGTAGTTGTCAGACATAATGTGAGTTAAAGTGTACCAAGTAGGACCCAACAAGGCACTGATTCCTCCAAGGGACTTCTTTTTCTTGCTGACGTATCAGCTCATATCAACTCGTGCTATTGTAAGGCACTTCTATACCATACTGAAAGGATAAAAGTCTTCCGTATTATTTGGAGTAGATCCCATACCTCTTTAAATGCTGCGTGTGATGAGAAGAAGAATTCTGTAAAAGCAATGCTGTATTTCTTACACCCTCTACTCATCTCCAGAGCCAAGCATTCATTGCACGATGCTGTCCGGCTCATTGTGCTGTCAGCAGCACGGAGCTGTTGCAGCAATCAGAGGTAACCTGCTTTATCACTGGCAAAGCTGTTACCAGGAGAACTCCAGATTACTGAGATTGTTATACGAATTCAGTGAAAGTGTCCATGGTATATAGAGCACATCCTCATTTTCCATCCCACAGTTGTATTTTCAAGCGTAAGATTTGGATAGCTTACTCAGCAGTTTTGTTTTATTGAGCAAACACTTATTTGCACAAATGAGGAAGGTTACTACGAAGCACTGTCAGCATTTCTGCTGAGTAACTTTTTCTCCCGGGCACAGTTAGCCCAAAGCCGAACTTTGGGGCTGATTTTCAGCACGTGTTGGTTTGTTGCAGAAATCGCTGCGGCCAAAGAGCACAGTTTGGTCATGGAGCCTCACCTCTGGAATGCCCAATGGCCGTCCTGTGCCACTTGTGCTGCATTCACACGACTCCCTCTGGTGGCTGACATCTCCTTCCCACGTGAGGCAGCTTGCTTTGTTGAGCGTTTGCTTTGCTGTTTGTTTTGCCTTCTTGTTTTTCAGTGTTCCACGCGGGTTATGGGTATACTGGTGGATTCTCAGCTCATCTGGACAGTGAATATGCTCTTACGGTTTTCCTATGAGCAAGCAGGTCTCTCTCTTTTACTTACTTTTAATTATATGTCTACCAATTCAACTGAGTAAACACGCATGTTAAATCTGCGTAATATTAAAAAGAGCAGCGAAGCATCTTAATTTAAATGCATATTTTGAAAAAGAAGAAACGTTTCCTATTTATGTATGTCCCTTTCAGGTGGCATACCATTATGTAAACACGTCACTAATGGGGGCTGCTGAGGGAGAGAGTGGCATCACGGGTCTGGCAGAAGGCAGCCATGGCCCAAAGGAGGCAACAGATTTTCCCAGCTTCCTGTGCCAAGTAGGCGGCGTGACGCTAAAATTAAAGATCTTCTTCTTACCTGGGGCAGTTTACACCACTTGATCCTATAAAGGGACTTTTAATCCTATGGACTCCCTGTTTCTTTTAAGGGCTTTCTTGTCCCACTGCTCTGTGGATCTGCTGCCACCTCACCCGGCCGTCCATCACTACACGCTTCCCAGACACACAGCAGTGGAGCTGGACTGTCAGTGCTCCCAGCATCCTGGCACACAGCACAGAATCACAGAATTGCAGGGATTGGAAGGGACCTCAAGAGATCATTGAGTTCAACCCCTCTGCTAAAGTAGGTTCCCTACAATAAGTTGCACAGGTAGACATCCAGATGAGTCTTGTTTATCTCCATAGAAGATGGAGAAGGGGATTGGGTGATGAAAGGTGCCCGGGGTATCCTGGTCCAGTCACTCAACTCTATGGAAAATGACTGGCACCAGAATTATCTCACTGAACCGAGGAGTTCTAATGATGGCTAAACTTGTCACACACATTGCAGTGCAACTTTTTTTCAGTTATGGCTTGTCCTTTCTTGTGTGCATCTGACCTGACCTTCATCACACAATGCTATCCTAGATAAAATATCAAGCAAGGGGCATTACAGATTTTAAAGGGAAAACTACTAATCGCCACACCTACTAGGTAAAAGGAAGATGAAAATTTCTTTGTCCTGCTATCAGATCAACTGTGATTTAGGTGTTACATTACACAGCTGAGTAACACCGAGTTTCACAAGGGCACCCTGTTGGTGTGTCACACTCTATGCCCACCCTGAACATGCAATTCCTCTCTCTGTGTGAATAAATCATCTTTGCTGAGTGCATAACGATGATGTGCAAAAGCAGCATGACTGGCCCAGAATGCAGAATGATACAGTGGAATGTCTGAGGAATAAATGGAGATCCAGATATGAAGCACTGTAATGTATGATGATGCACTGATGATCAAAATAGAGTAGTCTTACTTTAAAGAATAATGCGCACTGCCGGGAGACCAGGAGACTAAGGAGGTCTCCTATGTCACCTCTGCTAAACAAGATGCTGCTATTTTTAACACCTTAATTCAGGTTAGAACTCAGGTATCTTTATCAGAAACACACACCTTCCTGCCTATATATACATACGCAGTGTATGTGATGTAATTTTCCATTGCCTTGAATGGAGATTTTTATCTGGCTATTTCTTATTCCAAATATGTTCTCCTGTGGAAAGATAACTCCTAGGGAATTTGTTACGGCCAAGGCTCTGGTCTTTATCCTGCAAGTACATATGCATGGGCTTATTATGTTTGAATTTTCTTGTATACATGAATCATACACACAGCGGGTTCTAGGAAATGGAGGTATGCTTTTCTCAGTGATGTGGAATAAGAATAATGCTGCACATCAGTCCTGTCTCTGTCTGACAAACAACAGTAAACCCTTAGAATGCTTTTGGTGTTGTTTCTTTCTGTTTTGGTTTGCCCTGTGTTACAGTTATATTATAGAACAGACTGGTAATGAAATTACATAAGAGTGAGGACTGTAAAGCATAAAAATTATTTAACACCAGAGGCCATTCCCATCCCAATGCCATAACCATTTGTTGCATTTCTCCTGAGCTTTTTTTCTCTGCCCAAGAAAATCTTTGCCTGGCTGCAAAGCAGATCGAGTGCAGCTGAAGGCAGAGCTCCCCGGGGCAGCCAGAGACAAGGGCGTTCTCCTGGTCAGGGGCAGTGTGGATCCAAACACTCAGAGGCTCAGGAAAGGCCAGACATCACAGTGTCCTGCTCCTAGGTAAGTGCTCCCAAATGTCAGGTGCATGACCATGTCGGTTCATGAATTAAACAGCAATGTCGTTTGTAAGCCCTCTGGGTTTTGTCTCAAGTATTCAACACCGTGGAGGGCTAAGCTGCTCCGTGCCATATCAAGTTGCTGACACCACTCTGTATGGATGATAGGACCCAGAAAGAAAACACAGGAAGAAAAATGGAATGCAATGTCCAAGTGCTGTATGTTACAAGGAAGGTTATGGAAGAGTTCAGGTTGTTGGTGTGGGGCAGTGATCAGAAACTTGGGTACCTAAAAGCCTGGCTGCTGCTAAGAAAGAAGGATCTGTTACCCACGTCTGTGGTGATGAGACAGGAAATAGCCTTTAATTAAAGAAAAGATATCTAAGCTGAATATTAAGGTCCATTTTCTTGCACTGGAACAGCCCACCTTGAGGAGATGGTAGAATCTCCACTGCCAAAAGTCTCGAGCAACAGGTGGGATGCAAATACAAACTTATCCAGCATGGGACCAGCAGAGGGTTAGATGATCTCCAGATCTCACTTTTAGCGCTGCTGTTCCAGGTGTGAGGGTTCTCAGAGCACAGATATGGGTTGAACCTCTGAGGTGGAAAAGCATTCAAACTCTTGATTGCAATAGCTGTTCCTCAGGAAATAGGTTCTGCATGTACCTGAGTGAAGTGATTGCTTATATTTATATGCTCAAGGAACTTTCAGGCTGACCTTGCAAATATCCTCAGGATCAGGCAAGGGCAGAGAGATGCTCTCTTCAAAGATGTGTTGGACACAAAGTTTACAGCTGAGCACAGTAATATTGATTCACAGCACATTGGCATGTGACAAGCAGGGAATTTTAGACTTCAGTGAAGCATGACTAGCTAATAATAACAGTTGCATAGTTTATTTATAGGTATAAATTTGCATAGGTTCCTCGGGATCAGTGAGATCAAGAACCCAACAAATTTTATTTTCCCAGCTCTGCAGCAGAATTGTGCAGTTGTTTATGCCAAGATGCACAGCTAATAGATAACCTCTTACCGGGGCCAGTACAACTTAAACCTGAACAACTCAGGCTTGAATATGGTAGAATTCAGTCTCATTTTTTCTGTCCATGTTGGAGTAATACAAATATCGAAATCCTAACTGTTTCTTTCTGATCTGTTTCTCTACCCTGTTTCAGAGGCAGCTCCTTTCTCAAGTTCTCCCTGAATTCAGATGTCTGAATGAATAGAAACCAAACCTCTTTAGTGCCTGTATCACGACTTCCTCAAATATCCCTGTTTTTAAGCCCAGTGTACTTTGGTGGCCCATCCTTAGCCAAACCACAGTATCAGGATTACATATACTTAACTGGCCACCTGAGGGACAGCGTAGGCATAGACCCACAGTCCAATTCATCTGGGATTTAATGTGCGCAGCTCCCTGACCCCATTGGCTGTTGACACATTTTTGGGCGAAAGTACTTATTAGTGGATCTAATTTTATGTACAGAAATACATTTATCAGTGGCACCATGTAACTAACTGTAATGATGACACATAGAATATAATTTGGATGATACCCTTGCTTTTCTACGATTTTATTCACCAAAATGTCATGTGGAATAGATATAATTAACATTGCTCGTGTTATTTTCCTACAGCATTCATAGCACCTTATCTGGCTGTGTTTAACAAAAAAGCACTAAAGAAGCCTGAACAGCCTGGCCATGTAGCAGCACACTCCCCACTTTCACCCACCATAAAACAATGCGCTGGCTCAAAGAACAGACAAATCAGCATTCAAACCATTGGCTTAAAAGAAGTAATTTAAACAAGAGGGGGGTGAACTGGACAGGAGTGGAGACCATGCTACACTGCAGCTGCTCCAGTTATTGTTTGGTGTGAGCACATAAGTTGAACATTTGCAGGGCGCTGGCTTCCCTTTGAAGCTGGCTTTCCCCTTTTTGCTGCTGATTTTTAATGCCATGAGCCTCAGCTGGTCCTGCACACACGGTCACAGTGTTGCATGTGGGTGGCTCCTGGAATGCCAGGGCAGAACAAAACATCTTCTCATTAAGGTCCACGGTCATTCCTACCTGTGTAGCAACGGTATTGAGACACTCAGAGGAGGATGACTTGATGCCATATTGCAAAAACATTTACTTTTGCTAACAGGTAGTTAAATGATTAAAGGCAGTATTTTCATTCCTGTGAACTTGCTTGTTGTCTCAATGTAGAAGAAACAACAAGCACAGAGAGAAGAAGGCTTCAATCATTTATTTTTTTTTCCCTTTGTAGAAGGTTCCAGAATTAGTTTGTCAAGACTGCAAGATGATATTTGTATACAAGTTGGTTCTTATACTGGCTTTTCCTTGTTTTTGTGGCTAAATAGGAGCAAAATCTGCTTCCCTGTATGTCGTTCCATCTAGCAGTATAACTTCTTTCTTGAAGGTATTTCTGAATTATCCTTTTTCATCTTTTTTTTTCTCTGTTTTTTTTCCCCCCCTCAGGTCACTGGATATTTTATTTTCCCTCTTCACTTTCTGCAATCTTTTTCATGTACATTTTGAATCTACTTCTCCTTAAGCTCCTTGGCAATTTAATGAAATTCGTATGTCTTTGATTTCTTTCAAGAATCCTGGCCTTAAACATATTTTCTATCCTCTCTTTGATGTTTGCTTTAGGAGAATATTCTTTAGATGGACTATTCTTAAATGGCACCCTCTGTGGAGACCTTATTCCTTTCAGTAAGTACATTTTAAGCTCCATCTTAATAGCACACTCTAAGTATTCACCTTTAATATCACCTTATCACATCAAAGTAATGTTTGTCTGTGGTACTTCACTGAGATATGATGGAGAGGATACCTGACAAACATCAGATGATTTGCATGTGAGTGTGCTTCGGAGCTGTTTCTCCTGAAATCAGGCTCTATCTGAAGCAGAATTAACATGGTTTCTTTAAGAAGTAAACTAGTCTCCAAGCTGAAATAGCAAAATCTCTGACTAAATTTCTGATAAGAGGACTACAATTATTTTGAGCACCTAGGAGGAGATGCCCTCCTCATTCCTTTACAGACTTCACAAAGCCTGGAAAGATCTCAGCACTTCCCCAAGCGCAGGCAGTACAGGTCTCTGTTACTACTCGCATTGTTACCAACCTCTGTGCTGGATTCTCACCATTTCTGAATCATAGGAAGGTCAGATATTTCAAATTAGAATCTCGCTGGAGATGACTAAGTGTTTCCATAACATATGCAGTCCTCGGTAGCCTGCTCCAGCTGTAATTCAGGCTGTTTCAGCCCTACAGATACATTCTGAAATAGTCTCTTCCTCAGGCAAGCACCTCCCCAGTTGAAGAGTTCAGAGCGCCCGGGCAAGGGCAGACCACTGAGCACAGCTCCAAAGGCACCTTCAGGGCTAATTTGTTTGACATTGTTTTGCCTATGCTTCCTGCTGCAAATCAAGAAGACACTTAGGAAATTAATGTATAAAGCCCCTTTATCGCACCACTACATCCTGTTAGCAGTTCAGAGACCAGCTGTGAAGGCTTGCTTGCCAAACCCTCCCATTGACACAGTGAAAGCACAGAGCACTTCCTTGAACAATGCAGAGAGAGTCGTTTTTAACCTTTTCTCCCCACACCTTGTCACTTTTTGGCCTTGGTTGGGTGCTCTCTCCTTAGAAGGACTGGGCAAACCATCGACATCTAATTCTTTGGCCCATCGGAAGCTGTTCAAGAAGCAGCAGGCAAAAAATGAGGCTTTGTATTGTGGTTTTCAGTGAATAAATATACATCAAAGGAATGGCACGGTGGCACTGTACTAAATATTTAATGTTTTGAGGGGGTAGTATATACATATTTTCTTTAACAGACGAATTTTTGTGCACTTTGATCAGAATATACATGTTGGTCGGTATCATTTTTCAAAAATAATTACTATTGGAGCTGTTCACAGTATTAGTTTTCATAAATTCATCCAGTTATAATTAATATGTGCCTTTCAAGGACCTAAAAGGGAAGACATTCAATATTTCTTGTCTCTAATTTTAGTATGATCTGATTTTCCTCTGGTTGCCTTTCCAAACACCTGGGGCCAGCCATATGAGTAAATTAGATTGTGCTAAAATGCATATTAATGAAGCTCAAGCAATGGTTCCCTAAAGGGACAGTAAAACTATATATAGCTCTTTTTTTTTTCCCCTCTCTTGGTTAATGTGCCTTTCAACACATTTAGAACCCAGTAAATTCATGCCATTTTGGAAGAGCCAAAAAAAAAATACAAAAAAAGCTGTTAGAACAAAAACTCAGAAGCACATTTATTTGAAGTGTATAAAGGATCGCTGTTCTTAATGTCTGCATTGTGAAACTATTTCATAATAAAAATGTCTTTTCTTTTAATTAGCTTATTCTACAAGAAAAAAAAATCATACCAAAACATTTGGAGTAGAAAGAAGTGGCATATTTGTTAATTGCCTATGGTGATCTCTGTGTTCCTCTTCGTTAAAAAATGTTGTGCTTATTTAAACAGACAGAAATGGAGGACAACAACCAATTGTTCTGCATCACCCTCGGTGTGTAGTGAATGAAAAGAAAGAGTTTTTTTTGGGGGGGGGGAAAGCATTGGAAAAAATCCCAGTTCCTCAAGGAAGTGTCATGGGTTTCTCAGGGAGTGTCTACAGCAGCATTTCAGTCCAGATGAGGAGGGTGCTTTGTAAGTGAATCACTGCTCATGGCGCTTTGATTTGCACCACAGAGTGGTCATAGAGCATACACACCAGGTTCACTTCAGGAAAAACTAAATTGGAAGATAAGGCGCAGAGACAAATTTTAAGTGCACTGACTGCTCGTGGGCATTCGGTTCATAGAAACTGATTAATGAAGTCCAAATGAAAACTGCCTGAATGTTTGGACACTTGGTACTCAGCATCAGCAGATGGATGCAGAGGAGAGTGTTTGAATGATGAGAGAAGCCCAGTTTATCATATCAGAAACAACTGGTTTGGTAATTAGATCAGAGGATATGATTCATGGATAAACAACAGGAAGGGAAAAGAACTACCAAGTCACAAAACAAACTGACACAAAAACAAATGAGTATGGCTTGCTCTCAACCCAGAGATTAGAAGGAATGTGTAAATACGCATCTAAGGACTAGAAGGAAAAGCTAAGCAAAGCTGCAGCTTTGGAACAGCATTTCCACTGGAACATCATGGTTTAATGGAGCCCTAAAAGGGTTAGTTGAGGGAGCCCTAACCTTCTAAAATACAGTTTGTGGAAGGAATTGTATAATGCATGTGCTTTAAATCTGACCACTTAATCTGTTAGAAGGCTATGTTTCCTTTCTACGTAGTTTGGAAATACTGATGTAGGATCTCCACATTCATTTTTAAGTGCCGTTAAGTGTAAAAAAAAAAACACAGAGATGACTTCTGACTGGCAAAAAAATTGAGTAAAGGTTTAGGATGAGAAATGTGTCTGTTAAATTTGGATTTTATGGAAATGTTGAAAGATACTCTTTACAAATAGTGTAATAGTCACGTAATTGCAGCTCTTGGATCTATAGACAAGTTACCAGTGGTGCCTGCTTATTTACTTTTTGTCATTGCACAGTGCAAAATATATCAGAAAGGCAATCAAGAGCAGGGACACTCAGAGTCAGAGTTGACTTTCAGTCAGGGGCTTTGCCATGCATGGTTTTCAATTAGGAAGAGGAGATGTGGATTCAGTCAGCATTCACGTAGTCACCCAGGTTTCATTGTCATTCAAACAGCCCTTCAGAGACAATGACAGAAATTAGAGGATGAGAGCTCCTGCTGTATTTAATAGAAGTTTACTTTCTTCATTCTTTTTTTTCTTTCTAGTTGAAATGGAATTTTTATGCATCAGAGCTTTACTTGTTACTTTAAAAACTGCATTCAATTTTACAACTATTACAGTTTCATTTTGAGTGTTATATTATGCTTATTGCCTTCTTACCTCAATAACTGTGCTATGATCACTTCCATGTCCTCATATCCCATCCACTTGCTCTTCCATCAAAAGCAATCCCCACCTCTGCCAGAATCATCCTTTTGCCACTGTGTGCAGTGTTGGGAGTCTGCTGGTTTCCATCCCTGCTATCTTGAGGTAGTATATCCTGGTAGGATGTGTTCACTTGTTTCTTTGGTTGCTCTGGTCACTTGATCCACTTATGAGCTACTTATCCTTGATGTTATTGCTGGCACTAATACCGGCCCCTCCAGAAAGCAAGGATTTTGTGCAAGTTTTGCTGTTGCTGACCAAAAACTGGCCAGCTAATCAGAAGAACATAGGTAGCCCAACTGTACGCACACAGGCAAAAAGAGCTGTCATTCATATGTGACCCATGGATGCCATGAAGCAAAACGTGTAATTTCAGCATGTTCTCCCAGGGAAGGAATCCTGCTATTTCTGCTTTTATTCTCCAGCCGTAGAATGGTTAAATTAGTCTCTGAAAAATTAAGACACCAAACATTAAGCTAGTGAATGTATTAATAAATGAAGAATTAAAACTAAAGAGAGAAAGCACGATTTGTATAAGATAGTCTGACTACATCAGACAGTGTCTTTCTATAGAAGTAATTCCAGGTCAGTTAAATTGCTCTTAGAAAAATTAAATCTTATGCATAAAATATGCAAGACCTTTAACTTCTTTAACTTTTCGTCTTTTATGTTTTAATTGTATGGAAAATATTTTGCCAAAGTAATTTTGTGCATTTAACTTTGAAGCAGTTTTCAAAAGTCAATGACATGGTTATAAAATACAGCACATCAAACGATATTTCCATCGACATACAGCAGTTGCCATAAACAGCCTTAATTTCCAGTCTAAATTACTGATCTAAATATATTCAGACAAATTAATGCAATGGAAAATTATAGAACCCAAAGTGTGTATTTATTTATTGCAACATGTTTAACTTGCATCTCATCTGCCATTCACACAAGGTTACTTCAAGTTTAGTGATTTTTCCCATTTTTGTGCTCAAACTGAGATGAAAACGTCTCAAAATGTTCATAACTGAGCTGAAAAACATATTCTGGACTGATCTATCAGTTGGAATATTATTTTCTACATATTGTACGTTATAGCTTCGTTTAAGCTGCTACTACTGTGTTGAGATGTTTAAGAATTGACGTTAAGTGAAAAATAAGTAAAATTGGCCTTTCAGGTCAGACATGGGGGTTTTTGAAGCAGCCAACCCTGTAAGATGTATCAAGGTGCAGGAAATTACCAGTACATGTGCAGATTTGTTTCACAGCCTGTCTGTCGCTGACAGCTCTGTAATTGGTTTTGGAGTAGCAGAAGGCACAGGCGGCCTGAGCCAGGGTGCTATTGAGAGTGAGTTCATCGAGAAAGGGTTGCATTCATCGAGGACAGCTTTTCTAATAGCAAAAAAATGTCTTAGCTAATGATATATCGCTAATCATCCTAGGTTGGGACAATAGAAAGTAGATTAGATCCCACAGCAAGTGTTAATACTGAAAATCAAAATCCACGAGTGGTATAATCTATTTCACGGTCATAAAGAAGAAAAAGCCTTCTACTTCCCTACAGATTAAGACCTGGCTTCTTTGAGAGAGCAGACTGTCCTCTTGCTCTCCAAACTGCTTTAAAAATGAGCCTTTTTTCTCGTTTTAAACATTGCCGCTTATTATGAGCAAAAATCCTTAATTGTTCCGTATGTCACCTTCTGTTTGACAGGAGGAAATGAGGAGTGATTATTGTGTCTGTGGATTTCACAAGGAGCTGAGGAAGACAATAAAAAACAAAGTGAGATATTTTTTATAAGGGAAAATGAAAAGAAACCATTTATGAGCAGCAGAATGAATGTCTTCGATTTTTTTTCTTACAACTAAATTGCCTTAGCCTCAGCTTCTTTCTGTTCCTTCTTAAACCTCTTTCTTTGCAGCACATCAATACAGTGCAGGGTGCTTTATGGATATCAGCACACCAAAGACCCTCTGTCCTTTTGTTTTCACATTACTCAAGGAAAACTGCTCTACTCTGCTCAGCTCAGGGATGGGAAGGCTTTGCAAGGAAAATGTAATGTGTGCTGCCCTTTGTAGGAACATAAAATCCTGAAAATCTGTCAGGTTTACAGGTGTAGCTAATGCTGACCCATTGGATCAAAAGATGGTGAAGGGAAGCCAAGATCAGCCGAAAACATCATATGAAACTGGGGATAGAAATAAAGAAACAGAGGTTCAAATTACATACAGTAAAGAGAAGTTCATTATAAGTAGAGCTGAATAACTGCACAACCAGCTGGCTGTTCCACATCACCTGAGTAACTACATCACGTATGTCTCTTCTTCCATTCACTTCTTGGTCCCTTTTCATGATGAAAACATTTACTCCTTGTGTCATGTGTGATATCAAGCAGGAAGAGTTTGGACAATCCCAGTCCCCACCTGAAATTTATCAGGACCGTGTGTCCAGATTTGCCCTGGGCACAAGTTGGAGTCTGAGATTCTCAAAAACTCCAGAAGCCTGTGGTGAATTGTATCAGGTTGGGTGTTACTTAAGAAAGGTTAGCGCTCTCTAATCTGTTGGAGCAGTAAATACTCAGCATATTAAACAGAGTTGTTGTTTTAGGACAGAGATAATATTATTCAGTCTGGGACAGTCTCTATCAGATATCATGATTTACTGTAAAAATCTGGAAGAGCCACTGTTGCTCACGCAAAGATCAACTGTGGGCAGGCAAAGCTCATTTGTGTATGTGGTACAAGGTGACTTAGCTGCATGTGCACAGAAGCTCCTGCTTCAGATGTCTTGCAACTGCAGAAGGGAAAGTCACATCACCTATGCTTCTCGTGCATGGTATTTAAGCATGAGATACAGGAAATCTTACCTTTTCTCTAGAATCTGCTAGCTTTAGCAGTGGCTCCTCTGCCTTGCAGGCCGCATCAAACCAGTCTCTAAAACCTCGACCTTACAGACTTGTGCCTTGAAGTGGCACTGGAGTACAAACTGGTTCAGGCGTTGCATTGAGAGAGTCTGAGTCATATCTCCAGCTGCAGCCTGTGCATTCAGTAGCTGAGAAGGGCTAAAACAGAATGATTTGGAGGTCAGAGACCGAGGAATGGTGCTAGAAAAAAACTGCAGACAGTACAGGAGGGGATCGGTGTCTCAAGGAGGAGCAGAAACTCCAAAGAAGAGCAGAAACTTCCAAAGTCTTTGAGGCAGGAGACAAGGCCAGCATACGTGGGCAGCTTGGAGTCAGGGCTGGGGTACCCTGGGAGGGCTAATGGGGCCAACATACCCTCAGATCCCCATGCATGCCACAGCTGCAAGAGGGATCGTTTCGGTGACCACAGCCGCAGGCCTGGGGCTACAAGCCTATGAGATGTACTGAACCACTCAGTAATGCGTTTGGTTTGTTTGACAGCAGTGCCCTGGGGTAAGGAGGACAGGGGCCCATGCTCAGGGACAGGCCCAATGCTCACCAAACTCAGCATAATGAGGCCACTGACAAAAGCTAATGAAGGTCTTGTCAGCTGCTCTTGTCATAAATGCTTCACACACACTTTTGGAGGCGGCAGTCAGCCCCTGCTATCACCAGTGACAGCACTGTGCTGACGGAACACTGACATGAGGCCAGAGACAGCCCTGTGGGGACAGCCGAGGGCTCCTTCACAGAGTGTCCTCAGATGACACACGGCAGGCAGAGCTTCCCCACTGTCACCCCTTCTCCACCACCCCCCTCCTGCGGGACCACGTCGCCTCACAGCTCACTGGGATGTGAGAGGCGGGAGAGGCCTCCAGCTCCATGGCCTACTCCAGGCCAAGAAAGCCGGTGCCCAGCAGACTCGGGGCCCCCAGATTGACCATCAGTGGTGCCAGGAGAGACGGCAACGAATATAGTAAACTGTAATTTCATGAGGAACAGAGAAAAGCATAACTGGCTTTAGGCCCCAGGAAACAGTTACGAATCCTGCTCTATTCAGGGACTGCAGAAAGTCATAAGAGCAGGTATACAAACAATTCATAGCAGCAGCCAAAAACATGGCATCCAACACGAAGTGCTCCAGCAGTTTTGACTCTTACAAAGGGTGTTGTGGTAAAGCAAGTGCAACAGCTCCTTTTAAACTTAAAACAGATTCACCCTGGATATTTGTAACAAAACAAGCCTGAAAATCGGCTTTCTTAGCTCAAGTGTGTCTTTTCCTGCCTCTCTTCTCCCTGTCTCTCTACCTTTACCCAAAAATAATTGCCTGGAAAAAGCAGCAGTTCCTCTAATTACTCCTGAAGACTGCTGTATTCAGCTTTGGTGAAATAAGGCAGAAGACATTAGAGCCACTGAATATTTGAATTAGTCTCAGCAGGTCAATTACTACAAAGATTTTCTGCTCTAGTTGCTCACAGAGAGATGTGAACTTCTTAAAATCCCAGCTATTTTCTGTTTAATCTATTGGTAAAGCAAGACATAACAGTGAAAAAGAATCAATTGAACAAAACAGTATTATTGGAGTTCACATGCTGCAACAAGGTGTACGAATACAAATCCTCAAGCAAGACAAGCAAGCATTCTTGTAACTTCTTTCAGAGAGCTTCCCTGTTTGCAGCAACATGGGCTGAGCAGATCAATCGTTTCACAGGTTTCCCCCTTCATCAGTTATTTATCCTTCTTGGGTTTTTTTTTGGAAGTTATTTTCATTCCTTAATTGCTACCTTTAACAAAGGGTGTATCCCTGTACTTCTGCACATTGGAATTAGAGCACCATAAACTCCTGACTTCATAGCTCTGTTTCAGTGGCTTCTCTCTAATCCCAATTGTCTGAGAGGGGAAGATGAGACGTCAATAGAAATTCAAGCAGATTGAAGAACGGGATCTGTCAGGCTTTCACATCCCCCATATCCAATAGTATATCACACTGCCAACCTCAGGGGCCAATGAAGAACCTCTCCTTTGAGACATTGGACAGAAGAAGTTCCAGAATACCAGATAGTGAATGAATGCCACAGAAAGTCAATAAGTTTGAGATTCTCAGGAATAAAGGGAGAATTAGCACTATACTATTTCAGACAGCTGCACTTGCTGTCACTAAACAGGGGAGATAATAACAAAAAGATGTCTGAGGATAATTAGCTAAAACTGCACAGTAATATTCCATTGAAAAATTGATCCTTTACAAAAAAATTCCTCTAAAAACCTGGTGGCTCCTGCAGTATTTATTTCTACACATTCTTTTTTATCCTTTTATTTACTCAAATATTTTTATACACTTTAGATGCAACTAATATTTAAGTTTTGTTCAACCCTTTATAAAGTTCAGTAGACAGAAGCAATCCAATCAGAAATAAAGATGTGAATAACCACTAAGAGAGTGCCTGTTCATTCAGTACTTAGAAAAATTAATATCCTCAGAACAACTATTAAATAGGGCCATTTTTTTCATGGTTTCTCTTACTAGAGCCACACTAATTTTGTATCAAGTAAGCATTATATACTTAAGGAAAATGCACGACAGAGCTGAAATTTGTTAGTAGGGGTAGAGGAATAAGTGTTCTACTTGCAATGACAAACCCTGGAGTAAGACATTAACAGGTGTTATTTGATTCAGAGCAATGATGTCTGCTTTAAAACAAGAAATGTCTTTTTCAACAAGACAATACAATATCTTATTTCACACACTACATATATATATAGTGAAAAGAATCATCTTCATCTCTTTTTAGGTGGAAATTATCTTACCATTCATGATCAGCAATTAAGTAAATAGTTCAAAAGTGGTTTTCCTTATAGACCGCAGCTCAGCAGTTGCAGAGGAAAACTGGACAAGCAAAGTAACAGAAAAGATTAACGTCCTTGCAAATGCTGCCAATCAACTTCAAAACCAAATCAGTCTCAGAACCAAAATGGTATTCAGGCAGGAGCACACGCACTGAGAGTACAAATTTCTGTGGTGTCGAAGAGATGGCTACATATTTACACAAAATCCATAGTAATGCAAGAAACAAATTCTGAAGCAGTTGTTCCTCCCGGGCCTACAATGGAACGTAGTGGGGTGTGGGGAGACTACACTACATTTTCATGAAATATTTCTTCTCAGAAGAGTAACAGAAATTTAGAACAACATTTTAAATCCCACTCTTACATTTGCATTTCAGTTTCTCATATACTTTGACATATTAATTATAGAAAGACAAGTTGTTTTAATTTGAGCTTGCATATGACAAGTCCTATAAAATACACAGATGTAACTTACCGGTACATTACACTGGTTTATAGGATAGCTGACTTTGTGTCCTGTGATGACTTTGTGTATGATATTTATACCCTATTAAAGTGGCTGGTAGTAATTACAAAGCCTAGATATTTCCTCAGTTTTAAGCTTGTTGGATAAGACAGTGTTGTTTTAGTAACTTCATAATGAATCTACATAAAGATGGGGTGCTGCCAAAGAAAAGTGGATATGAGTTTCTCCCATATCAGCACTATAAAATTAGGTCTCCTTTTCAATTCTATTTTTGGGCCACACAAATATAGCCTCTATACCTGCGTATAGGTCATTAATAATGATACTTTCAGTGATTCATTTTGTTTCTGCAGGGACATATAAACATGAAAAAAAAATGTATATTGTCGGCACCAATTTAAAAATGTGTATATTCTTAGTTCATGAATATACAGTTCTGATAGTACTTCTAGGAATATATCAATTTTATATGTGGAGCTCTTATGTTTGAGTTTAGTTTTGGTGAACAAGTTATTACTGTATGGTTTTCCATCTTTTATGTTTCCTAACAAGATGTGGAAGAATGCAGCCATGCAACCACCAACTGATTTGCAGTGGAAGATGCTGCAAAGGAAATTGGAAGATACAAACTGCAATTTTTAACAGTTAAAAAAAGCCATTCACACAAGCATTCCCACAAAACTCCAAATACAGCTTCAGTACTGGTAACAAAGCACTGGCTCATTTTGACAGTTTAATAGCTGAAACAAAAGTGAGAAGGAAAATTTGACACCTGCAAGCGGAGAAGGTGATGTTGGGACAGATCTGATCATTACCGTGTAACCATAAGTGGCAAAAGATGGAAGTTTTCACATGCAGATTTCTATTGAGCTGAAAGACCCAGTAAAGGTTCAGATCACGCCCAGCTGATGGGATGTGTCAGAAGGTAGAAACCACAGGCAACATCCTGCTGGAATGGAATTGTTGCCAAACAGGAAACAGAAAATTTCAGCACAGTCCCCACACCTCCATGTGATCACACTTTTGTTCCTCCGAAAAAAGACAGCTCCTTTTTGTACAGTGGTGTTGGGTAAGGGACACTGAGATGCACCATGCTGTGCCCCAGGCAACAGGACATGCTGCATGGGGGTGCACAGCCTAACCAGAAGAAATGGAAGGTTTTCCCCTTGCCAAATAGGCATCAGTACAGCATTCTGTAGCTCAGCTATCTGATGCTGGACTGCCTTGAACCCACCATCCATCCACAACTGGCTTCTTATGCCCGTAGTGCCCAGGGAAATAACCTGAACTTGGCTGGAGGCAGCTGAGCAGAACAAGGAAGGCACGTCTCTGTAGCCAACTGTGTGTGACCCACCTCTGCAGCCCTCTCTTCGTAAATCTCTGAGTCATTTTTATGGGAATCAAATGGAACCAGCAAGATTCCTACACAGCAACTCTGATGTATCTTTTTTGAGTTTCACATCAGTAGGTCTTAAGAACTGTGAGAAGTTAGAAATGAGGTTGTAGCCTTTTTAGAAAAAGGATCAGCAGGTTTCTCATAATTGAAAAGGGCTGCCTAAAATATCTGTTACCCACTAAATAACATTTACTTTGAATAACATAAATGAAGTTACTTAACTGCATCAAAAAACAATAACATAGACCCAGCAGTGGGAGAGGCCTGAGCTGGTGATGCATCTGAACACTTGTTCATTAAGTGATCTGCAAATGGTACCACTGAACACCTGCAACCTCCGATTTCTGAGCCAAAAAAACTCACCCCCATCTGTAAACTGCAACGCTCTTTTCAAACTTGAGAAAGGCATTACAATCCCAAGAGGTGATTTCCAACAAGTTCCCTGTGAAATAGGTGATGGATAAAAAAGTAAGCATTTGGAAGAAGGTTGTGACCAAAAACCATTCTCCCCATTATATTTAACTTTGAAAAACTGGCGTCCATTAGCATCAACTACAAAATACATTAATTATAAAATCATTTTTCCTATGCAAGCTGAGGGGAATATGAGGCATAAAATAAATGTTATTCACCACCTTATCAACTCGTCAGTCTTACTGGGGCACAACAAAGCAATTTAGACGGTAGGCTGAAAATTGACCAGTGCAGAATGCAGACGAGACTCAATTAAGACAAAAAGCAATTTGAGTTTACTGAATAATCTATAAAAGTCAATAACAAATTACAAAAGCCCAAGAAAATTACAAGTAGGTTTTGTTTTCAGTGCACAATTATGCGTATTCAAAGAAAAACAAAAGCATAACATTACCAAATAATTAGTGGGTTTATTTCACATTTGGTCTTCACCAGTGAAGGTAAAGCTGGGACAGTAAATCCACAAAAGAATACGTGCTACATCTATTCTGCCATTAGGAGCTCCACTTTGAAATGCAGTATGCCAGTGCATCAGTATCCTCGTGTATGAAGCAATGAAAAGCACAGAAACATTATGTTTTATTGGCATACAAATATCACAGTATTCAAAGTGATCTTTGAGTGCTTGTGATGCCATTGGGTAGCTAGCTCCTTGGCTGTTAATTGAAAGGATGGATTTACAAGGCTGGCTCTGGATCAAGCTAGGAGCTATTGCCCAGGCCTTTATATAACTTGCACCTCAGGCAAACGGTAGCTCAACCAGGCTAAAGTCTGCAGGTATAAATATAACTCAAGAGGTTATTTTGAACAAGCAATGCATTTCTGCATTTAACCATTAGGCTATACCAGGTTGAAAGACAATCAGGGAGAAAAGTGAACGTTTTCTTCAGTTCTGAAAATAAGTTCTAACCATTTAACTGCCGGATAATAAATCACTATAAATGAGTAAAGATGATAGTAACAATACACAGAAAATTATGATTTGATGAGAGGACCATCAGCGGCTGATTTATCTTTGAATATAAACTAGAGCAGGCCTACACTAAAGAGCAAAAGTCCTTTATATTGATGCTTTAGTACTCATTTCTTAAGGCAAAGCACTTAGTAGAACATTCCCTGAAGTTCCTTATGTTATTTCTACTTTAGGTAAGTCTTATCGTGAAAAAAAAAAAGACCAGTATGAAATGCTTATTAGGGCCAAGGGCTTTTTCATAAGGAATATAACATGAAATTAATTTATTCTCCTTCTGCTTTGAAATATGTTGCAAACAGTGGTAATTTTTCCCAATATGTTACACCAAACTATTCAAATATTCCTTTCAACATTTATTCGCATTCGGAAATTTGTTAGTAAGTAGCTTACTGCCAGTTGTCTGAATTTAAAAATGAAGTATTTCAATAGATTGATTGTGTGTCTTCACTGGGATTTTTTTCAACTTAATTGCTTTGATGTAAATCAGACAATAAACTTGCATACATTAAGACAAGAATTTGGTAACACGTTCCACCAACATTTTGCAGTCTTCAGTGAATGTCCATTTTGGCAGTCACATATACTAGCTAACTTACTAGCTGTTTTTTGCAGAAAGAGATCACCAAAACAGTATGAATATAACCTAAACGAGCTTCATAACCAGTTGGAGAGCTAGAGCTTCATCCAGTCTTTACTCACTCTTTTCTTAGTTGTTTTCACATGGCATATTCCTTTACATGAAAATCATGGAGGTACTGAGCAAGGCAGCAATTTCTGCTTGTACAAGTTACTACACAAGGACTGGAGAGGTACAGGAGGCAGCACAAGATTTCTCCACCTGCACTCAAAGAAAGCACCATCAAAAGCAGAGCGCAGCTTTACAATTAAAACTTCAGTGACAAATAAGGTCACTCAGCAGAAATAGGAACTCCCCACAGGCAGCATATTCCGTAAAATTATGTTTCACTTCTCTGAATTTATATATGTCACTTCTGGAGAGCTGTGCTGTGCTGTCTTTTCTTCAGAAGGAGAGAGGGAGCTGCTGTACTTTGCCCTCTCTGCTGCTCCAGCTTCAAAGAAGCCATTAAGGAAGCGGAGCTCTGCTTTGATGCCATCGCCTTGCTCTTGAAGATGGGTAGATGATGCTCTGCCCTCTGGGTCAGATGAGCAGAGTCCCAGCAGATCACAAAGACGGACCTGCACTGTCAGACTCTGGGAAATCGAACTCTGGCTGCTTTTGTAAACTGTCCTTCTGCTCTTTAGGAAGTCACTGCTAACTTGCTAGAACAAGCCTTAGCATCTGGAAAGCTAGCAGAGGCAAAAAGAAACCTACCAGGCTAATTGCACCTTATATAACTAAAGAGAGAGCAGTTTACAACATCAGTAGTCATTCAAATTCTCTCTCTCTCGTCTAAAAAGTCTAAGAGGAAACTGAAAAGAATTAATAGGAGCTTGCTTAATACTTAATCACTTTTTTTCCCATTATTACAAACATCCTGAGTGTTGTCTTGGAGCAGCCGTTCAGTTCATCACCAGTCTGCATCTGTCAGAGAAGACAGGGCTGCCAGATTTTAGCAGCACCCTGTGTAGCTGTGCAGTACTCTGTGCTTGAGCTCTGTTGCAAGCTGCAGTTTACAAAGATGAATGGGACACAAGCTTATAGCAAGCATCTTGAATAGTATTTCTCATATGATTGCTAGAATCTCAGCTCAGCAAGGAGCAAAGAAGCATAATACAATCTTTCAGTCCTCACTGTTCATTTCTGGTTAGCTGTTTTCTTCTTCTGTTGCTCTTTGTGCCAGAAGACATCAGCTAGACTTTTGGAAGACGGAAGCACTGATGTCACAGCAGTCGGAAACAGAAGATACAGCCGTTCTTCTGCAGAAAAGGTGCCTCCCCTTTCATCCGTCACCTGGCCCTCATTGTAGAGCAGCAGAGCTGCAGCTAGGATGTCAGCTTCTCATTACAAGGCTATTCCAGCCTTCCTGCAGGCTGCAAAGGCCTGACCTGTCAAATGTAAAAATAGAAAACTGAATTCCCTGGATGGAGAATACAGCTAGAGTTGGAGGCAGTAGGACATTTAACTTGTTTTTCTATCAATTAGATGCATTTCTTAGACCACATATACCCTTCAAACCCTCTTAAATTAAAAACATTAAAATCTTAATTGGTAACCAGCCCTTTCTGCTTCCCCCAGGCAATTATGACAACAGAATTAGACTCAGGTAACTCAATTAGACAGCAGCCTAATCCAGCTTTCTCCAAGCAGTCTCTAAGCAAAATTCTTCATGAGCTTGATGAAAACAGCAATCAAAATGCTTTGCTGAGGTCAGGTAGTGCATGCCTACAATAATCAAAAGAGTTTTACTTTCTCCTTGAAGGCCAAATGCTCCTGTAAACTCCTCAGCTCATCACTTGGGCACCTCATCCATTCTGACCAGAAAGTCTGCAGCTGCGCTTGGTGCAGTGTGAGGTTGACCTTGTTGCCTTCTTCCCTTTAAGTCCTACCTTTTTCCTGACAGTGTGCTTCAGACACATACATGAAGAACCAGTGATCAGGAAGCAGCAATCCTGCTCTGCCCTGTGCTTCCCTTCCTGCACACTCCCTTCCTCTTGGCTGCCTAGAAGCAGAGACTTCACTTTACAAAGGGAAAGCACAGCATGAAGTGGTGTGTGAAAGGGCAGCTCCAAAAGTCTGCATGAACAAGGCCTCAAAGCACAGTCTGAATGAAGAAACTCAGGGCTACGTTAAAATGCAATCTGTAGCCTCTTTGTGTCTGAAAGGCTGTGTAGAATAAGGCGCAGGGACATCAGTGCAGTACGTGGGAAGAGGCAGGTGCCTCTGAAGAACCACCTATCCCCTGAAAACACAGTGTGTCACACGTTGTTTCACAGTCACTGGCTGAAAAACCATGATTTTGCTATGGAGTGAGAACTTCCCTGCCATTCTGCTACCCTCCTAGGTTCTCACTTTTCTGCTCCACAGACATGTGCTGATGGTGGTCTCTGCTCCCCGGTAGCCCCACACCTGCAGAGGGAACAGGAGGAAACCTCTCCTGGTGAAGCTGGCAGCTACCAGAAGCCAGCTTAAGGCTGAGGAAACCAAGGGCCCAGGTATGTCCCCATACCCTGCACACAGGCTCCATCTCCTAGGTGCTTATACAGAAAGTAGGAGCACAAGTCAGAAGACAAGATTTCTAAAATGATGCATGTTTTAAGACATCTAGCAATGGGGTTTTGAGCCTTTAATACAGATGGTGATAGGACAAGGGGGAATGGTTATAAACTGAGACAGGGGAGGTTTAGGTTAGATATTAGGAGGAAGTTTTCATGCAGAGGGTTGTGATGCACTGGAACAGGTTGCCCAAGGAGGTTGTGGATGCCCCATCCCTGAAAGACATTCAAGATAAGGCTGGATGTGGCTCTGGGCAGCCTGGTCTGGTGCTTGGCAACTCTGCACATAGCAGGGGGGTTGAAACTCAATGATCGTTGTGGTCCTTTTCAACACAGGCCATTCTATGATTCTACGATTCTGTGATCAGTTCTTCGCATTCTCTGTTTAGGGAGCCTGTGTGCTTTACAGTCCAACTGCATTTCAGCCCAGGTACCAAGCACTTAGGAGTTGGGCAGTGGATCACTTAAAATGCAGGAACTAAGCCCTTTATTAAACCTGCTCTCAGTCAGTAACTTACCGACACGAGCCAAACTGATATACACAAGGGTTAAAAGGATTAACAGAAATCTACATTGGAGATTTGCACCAGATGAACCAGATTGATTTTTAAATCCACTTGATTAAATGGGTGTACTTTTTCAAGACTGATTCATTTAGCAATTTCTCCCTCAAAGGCTGCGCTGATATTTTGCATACAGTGACTAATTACTTTTCAGAACACGGTGTACTTGTTCCCTGCTTCTGTGGACTCTGCACAGTCACTACATCTGGGTAAAGTGGGCAGAAAGTGCCTTTCTGCTTGACAGTACTTCACACCACTCTGCAGGGATGCACACAGGATCGCAAAAGGGCCAAGAGAACGCCGGGCTGTTGCAACTGGAGACGGAGCTGCAAGCAGTGGAAAAATACCATACCACAGCCTTCCCAGGTGCTGGGGCTCTATAGCTGTCTGTATGCAGTGCAAACAGCTCTGTTCGGGTGGGAGCAGAGCGCAGAGCTGGCAGAGCCCTTAAGCAGCACAGGGTGGGACGGACACTCTGCCTGTTGGTCCCAGGATAGCTGTGGGACATCTCAGGGTGCAGAGCTGGCATCCTGCTGCCCTCCTGCTGACTGGGGCAGTGATGAGTGATCATTTCATACCAGCTGTTCTCGTTTAACTGTCTTTCCAGGTTAAATCCTTGAACCCCTCTACTCTACCACTCTGCCGCTTTCTCCCCTTCCCTAACTTAGCAAGCCGTGTTTGTTTGGCTCTGGCTCAGGTTTGTGCAGCTTCTTTTTCCTGCCTCCTTCATTCACAAGTGGATTTCAGAATAAAAGCATTCCAAGTCTTTCGAAATCTGACAACCCTCCTTAGTGAAGCACATTTCAGTGTAAAAGTTGAAAAATCTTCTACAGTTCTCCTCCTCAGTGATGCCCACAGGACCCAGATGAGGAGCTGATTTTACTGATAGCCACACCTTCATCCGTTGTGCTAACTAGTATTTTCTCACTGCCAGTTTGTGCTCTTATTTTATTTCTGTGCCCCATTTTACACAAAAACAGTTTATGGGACGTTGTTGATTTGGGGGATCTATGGCTATGAAATACTTGGTTTTTACCATCCACCATTCCCTTGTGCAGGTGTCTCAGGTGCTTCCCTGCTGACCAGCCTGGCGGTAAGCTTGAAAGGACGCTTTGTTCAATCAAGGGCTCCCTCAGGCTGTGCTGCTTTGACAATTGCACATCTCCATTTGCTCCCAAGGCAGAAGTGTGTGGGATAGCACAGCAGGAGCTGACATGGCAGTATGGACGCCAGCACGAGGCTGGCATTAGCATGAATGCATTGACCAACACAGGCACGGGGACAGCCTCAGAGAGGGCTCCAGTGAAGAGGTGCAAATCTCTGAATTCATCTAAATTGCTACAGTCATGTGCTGTCCCTAAATACCATCTCATTAAAGTTAATGCACCATACTAACATATCCACCTAATACCGGTAGTATCATGCTGGCGGTGCTGTCATGAGCAGGAAGAGGAAAGCCTGTGGTCAGAAGAAGCCCTTTTGAGAAGCATATAAGAAGGATCTTATTTCTTAAATGCTATCACCTTGCACACTGTAATGGTTATGCTCACACAAAAAAAAAAAGAAAAAAACCTGTAACAACAAGAGAAGCAGAACTGGGACAAAACCTCCCCCGAGATGCATCTCCAAAGCACTCGGATGCATTCATTTGCTCTCTGTTGCAGTGCAGGAAACCTGGCTGCTGCCTGTGCCATTCGTGCTGCTGCATCTGTGCACACACATGAGGAGGTGGGGGTCCCACAGCCCCCCAGACCAGCCCTGGGGATCCTGCTACTCTCCCATTACTGAGTTGCCAGGAATGTTGAAATCCACTCTAAGAATGTTCTTGAGTATCTCTGTAATGTTCTGCACTTAACAAAGAGATCTCAGCACTGGAAAATTTGTTGCTGGAAGTTTCTTGCACACAGCCAGGCAGGGCTGGAAGAGCGACTTGCTGTATGACTTCTCTGCTTTCTTGGAGGTAGTTTTAAACAAATGTGGAAATTTCCAGCGTTGTTAGTGCCTACACATTCTCCCTGTTCAAGCTGCCAGGAGCTGCTTGTGACTGTACACAACCTTTACTGTGACCTGAGAGGGTAGGACACCGCTCGGCCTAAAGGAATACAGAGTGATTGGTGATGGGGAGCTGCTTGCCAAGCCAGGCTCTGGCTGGGTTCTGCCCCTTACTGCAGCAATGAAATTCCTGTCCCAGTGTCCTCATCTATAAAACAGATGTCTGCCCACATTGTGCTGATGTGGTAATTACAGCACAGAATAAACAGTGTAAATCCCTGCCATAGCCTAAACAATTCTCCTGACTTTAGCATTGATGGATAAGGTGTGAATCATTGTGGAAATTACTGAAGTATCTCTAACTTATAGCAAATGCTGAGAAGTGGAAAGAAAAAAGAAAGGAGATGGTAGTGCCTGACCTTGAGGAGGCAACGCTACAGAGACAAGGGCCTTTAGAGTTAGAGTCACAACAGGGGAGGGAAAGACAGGGCCAGAAAGAGAACTAGAAGAAAGGGTATGACAAAATAGCTAAGAAAGGAAAAATAGTCAAGAAAAGGAAATCCTTCTTGGAAAGGAGATAATTAAAATAAATAAATAAGTAAATAAACAAATTCAACATAAGTAAATAAAAACCACAGAGAAAACAAACAAAACAGAAATGAAAAGGTCCCCAAAATATTTACAGGTTTTTCCCACAACAATTCCATTGGTTGCTCCCGTTAACTCCTTGTGCCTATTTCTCACGTACTTCAAACATCACAAAACCATACTAAACAGATGTGGGCATAATATAGTATCCTTTCTTGTAGACCAAGAAAAGTATCACATGAAGTTTAGAACAGAATTTTGATCTCTTGTTTCCCATTAGCCCTGTGGATTTGAAGACTAAATTAATAGGATTTCCATACAAAACTATTTTTTCCCTTCTTATTGCCCACTAATCATCCCCTAGAATCCTACATTTTAATATATTTTGTAGAATAGCACTCTTAAGAGTTGACAACAGTTGATGAAAGAAGACATTCATAATATTTGAATAACCACTACGAGATTAATCTTAATTTTAAGGTAGTTCTCCTTTGTGTCTGACAAGGTTAATGCTTCCATGCTTCCTCCTCTTTGCTCATGTTCTGATTGGACTAATGACTGTGACATGACACAGATTTCTTGTCCTACTTTCTACTTGGGATAGTAATACACTTCTTCCTCTGACAATTAAGATATATCTTGTAAAATTACTATTCTATACACTACACTGAGCACAAGTCAAAACAATTTTCAGTTCGGTTTGCAGGCCCCAGAGGAAACTGCTAGCATGTGCATATTGCACCTTGTATAAAAGAAGGCATGAATTATACATCAATGTTACGTCTCAATTCTTTTTAGATTATGAGTTCTTTATGAAGTACATCAAGATTATACAGAATTTAACATGGAAAGTGACCCAAACCCTGTCTTCTTGAGTGCATAATCAAAGGTATGGGCTAACATCTTCAGAGTATATAGCTTTACCACTTACAAAAAGAGAAACAACAAAGCTTCAAAAAGCAAAATTTCATGTGCTCAGGAAGATCAGGAAGGCTCTGGGACTCCACATCAACACAAAACAGTAAACAAAACAAAATCAGCATAGGCTCTAATAGCACAATCAGCACTATCTTATCTATCAAGACACCTGAAAATTATGCCTTTCCCCCAAAATCTGTGGAAATTGGCATTAGCTGTGGGTTCTCCAACTGTGTGCTTTTCTGGAGAAATGAGCCAAAGCAGGTGTAAAGCTTTGAAAAGAATAAATTGCACAGGCTACAGTTTTATGATCCTGAAATCAAAGATTTTAAGCACAAGAGAATCCACCTTGCTGAAGAGCTAATCCCAATTAAAGAAATAGTGATCATACTTTTCTTGGCATAAGATGAAAAGATCTTTCTTTTCAGCTGTAAACGGCTGTATTTCAAGAAGTGAATTTCAAGGGCTTCAGTAAAAGCAAGAACATCAAAAAAAGAATTCATGTTAGCAATGCTGGGCAAGTGGGTAAGAGGATTATGAAGAGCTTTACCAAGTACATATGTGAAAAAGTAGGTCTAGGACCAGGGCAGAAATTAACAATGATTCAAAAATGACTGCGATATTGAATATAGTCTGCAAATAAGTCTGAGCATGTGGTAAGAGAAGATGAGCCACTAACGTAAGTAGATAAATGCAAGTAAAGGAAAACATGAGGACCTTTGTGTGGATAAAGTGCTGGGAAGAGAGCATTAGGCAGCTTTCTGCACTGCTCAATACCTGAGGAGAGCCATCAGTGAAAGGAAGAACCAGAAAATAAATGTGAAAAATAAAAATAGCTTTTAAAGTTGAACTCTGATGGAAAAAGACACTTTTGTGATCTCCCAGAGTCTACTTTTAGTCTTAATAAAAAAGGCTGTCACTGATCTACCAATTCAGTTAAAGTGAATGGGTATATTGAAAACTAGGGGTGGGAGGCATTTTCAGAGATCAGAAATTATGCTGAGCAAAGACAAATCTGGAAGGAATTACAGTCAGATTGAATTAAGGCAACCATTTTAATGCTTTTTAATTAAAAGACATTTCATTCCAAAATTACATTTTCATTTCAAGTCAAAATGATACATTTAACATAGAATAAAGCCCATTTTACATCTGATTTTTATGCTTGTTCAACAACAAAATCCATTACTTGCAGAGGACTGGTAAGTACCTTTCTTTCCGACTGAAGGAAGGACTAATTGGATACTCTCATGTGAGATGACACCTGAAACAGAAACTCCTGACCAACATCAAAGCCAGTACAGTAAGCAGTTAGGCCAGTTAGGTCAATAGGTTTCTCTAATTCCTCTTTTGATGGCAAGGCCATGAGCTGAGGTAGATATGTTTTTAGCTCTGTTCTTAGAGGCTGTAAGAACTGTAAGAGCTAAAAGTAACTCAGCAGGCGGCACAAATTGTACTGATACAGAGCAGATGAAAGGATTGCTGTTGTGTGGGACCGGTAGGAAAGTCAGACCCGACCATCATAAGCTGAAAAGCTGGTCACAGAAGTGATTTCTGTAGTGCATTATAGGAAGTAAACAGACAACATTGCAACACATAAACACCCAAGGAAGATCAAATTCTGCTACTGATAGGGAGAAGCCAAATAAAGCTCCAAATATTGGCAAACCATTTGTGCCTAAGGACAATGAACAACTGTGAGGTTTATGTTCAGAAAACAGTGAGTGTGAAAAGCCACCAAAGCAAACAAACAGAACGTTGCAGCACTGATCTGAGTTGGCCTTCCCAGGCATGGGTACCTTATAAACACTGAAGGAGGAGAAATACATCCACAAACATAGATCTTCACACACATGCATGATAAAACCTTTACTTCTGACCTGGATCGAGACTTTGAACAAAACAATCTGCAGCACTCTTCAGGTTCCCATGTCATTTTTCATGCTACACTATGCATGCTTTCAAATCATAATGCAGCAAGAAATAAAACCCAACCGCCTAAAGAAACAAGACACAGCATCTGCCATGTACAGAGCCCATCCTACTTGAGAAAGGATAAAAGATGCATATGCATTCATTCACCACCAAGTATGTGAGCTTTTCTAATGAAGGCAGGACTCAATTTTGCTTTCTAGCTGGCACAGAAGAGATCCTGCATCCATCTCCAGGAGATCTCTGCCTCACACACTGACTCCTTGGTTGTGATAGTCAGATGCTGTCTTAACCCAGATGCATACCACAGAATGTCTGTTAGGGGCTTATAGAAGAGTAAGGTGATCTTGAACATAACACTATACTTATTTTGCAGAGAAAAGTAAGATTGAGAAGGTAGAACAAATCATATGTGCTTTTGGACATTTTGGTACCGGATGAGGTATATTTGTGACAACACTGAAGAACTCAGGAGAGCCCAACCTGCACTACAGGAGGCCCCTCTGCATGGGACTCATCAGCAGAGATGGAAAGGTGCCCCGAGGGCACAAAACACCAAAGAGCAGCAGCACTCTTTGCTTTCTGCAAACTCCCACTCACATCACTAGAAATGGATGTCATGACATTATTATCCCTGGCTTTATTGTACCTTGTGTGCAGTAGATTAAATGCTGGGAGTAGGATGGCAGCAGAGCTCAAATATATCTAAACTAACTTAATGTTGTTTATCCCCACAATAACAGAAAAAAAGGAACGCTTATGATTATGTTCATAAATATTTGTTTTCTAGGAAAAAGAAAACCAAACCTCACAAGGAGCAGTCAGCTACTGAAAAATTTGTCCCCCTTTTCATCTTTGTTTCAACCTTTTAGAAATATGCTGTTTTCCTCATGTGGAGAGCAGTAAAACAGTCTTATAATTCACTTATAATTCACACTGGATATTGAATAAGAGATAATTATTTATCAACCACTTATCTCGTGCATTAAAACAGCATCAAAATGTACCATCATCCTGTTGGTATTTGACATCCAGGATGTTGCTACATACAGAAGATGAGCTGGAGGTGTCACATCCGAGGTCAGATACCAGAAGGTCTGCTTCTCCCAGACTTGTAACGCAGTTGCCAGCTAGTTGGACAAACACAGGGACTACATAATTCACGCGTATGCTTACATAAAAGATTTATGCTTTTTTGTTTTTGTCTTTGTTTCTGCTCATATTATAGACAAACCCAGCATTTTTATGCGCTGCATACTAAAAGCACTGTAAACAAGTGGCTTGTGAAAACACCACAGCCGTTTGCAATGGCAGATATTAGACACATCCAGTCTGACAACTCCTAGTTACATCATCAGCTGTTTGCCTGTTTTTATCCCAATACATTCACAACTCACCAAACTAAGCTAATGACCAGGTACCTTGCACTACCACAGTTGGTCCATAGTAACCTGCTCATCCGCTAACACTTGTTTCTAGGCCCAGCTTTTTAGATAAATCATAAATATCCATGGCTGAGACACTGTTATCTCTGTGCATGGCAATACACAGAAAGGAACATGTATTTTTCATTCACAGAAGAACTCACACGCTGTAAAATTCTGGAAAAGACAGAGTTACTTGTACATTTAAGCCATGCTGGCAGACAAGCTGATGTAGGGGAGTTTGGTGCCTTCAGCCATTCGTGAAACAGGGCAAATCACCAAAACCTCGACCAGAATTAAATAGTAGGGCAGTTATTTTGATTTCAGGGCATGTCCTTTCCTTTGCACCAGCAATAGCCTCCCATGACAGAAATAGCATAGGTCAGTTCAGACTGAGGAGCTCCTCATAGCCTCAGCCTTTTCCTTCTATATCTAAAAACTCCTTTGTTACCTCCACAGGAATCACTTCTTAAAACCTTAGGATTGCTGTCAGCTGTCTAGGATTCCATCGAATTTCCAAAATCTTTTTAAACCTGGGCACAGTATTCTCGCGTGTAAGCAAAGTTGCAAGAAGCAAAATGATTTTCCCGTCCTGAAAAGTCATACCCTATTTATATACCTTGTACAGCACTCATTTTTTGCAGCTTCATCACATTGTGAACTTGTCTCATTTGTCCATCACCCTCAGGACTTTCTCTGCATCGCTGCATTTAAAACTTATGATTAGTAAACTGGCCCTAAATAAAAATAACTCCCTCTGTGAGCCCTTAACCAGAACTGTGAGTATTTAGACAAGAGAACACTCCTCTACTTTCCAAACTCCATCCTCCCTAGTCGTGCTGCAAACAAACACATTTCCTCCTACCACACACTAATTCCACTATAATGGCTTCTCAAAAAAGCTTTGCTGTGGGTTGAGAGGAAATTGAAAAGAAAATAAAACACCATGCAGAGGCTCCAGTCCTATCACAGGAAGGTAAGTGCAGGTACTGGATGTACTTCTACCACTCATTAAACCTGAGGGTGGATCCAAGAGTTGCTGTTTTGTTATAATCACATCTGCTCCAGCACCTTTCTGTTTTGAACACCTCTCTGTGAAGCATTTCTCTGCAGTCTCAGGTGTCCCCTCAGATATCCCCTCAGAGCTGGAAAATGGCTTAATTGATGGCAATTGGGCTTTTTCTTCTCTGCGTTCAAGTCCAGTTCTAAGCCATTTAATTCACAATATGGGAGTATGCTGGAGTTACATTTTAAATTATACATCTGTAGTGAGGACCTCTAGAAACTTCTACATAAAGCACAGTAAGACGATGTTCTTAGTTTATATCATTCTAAAAGTTGATGCTCTGTGAAAATCACCACAATAAAAGAAAAATCACAGCATGATTTATGGACTTCGCGTCAAGGTTAACTGCTGCAAAATTGGCTTCCTGATGTGACAGAAAGTTTACTCATTCTCTCTTCTGCTGATTGCATTCCTACCAAGCAGCAAACTCGTGAAAAACAGCAGCCTATGGCCAGCACCTGTTCCCACTCGTGTTATGCTGCAGTCACTACTGAGAGGCTATGGGACCTGCACCCTCAGGCATTTTCCAATCATCACCAGGCACAGCCAGGGCTGCTCTGACTAAGCGTCAGTGAGGGTTCTGCTTGAAGCAGGAGATGGGGCAGATGATGACCACAGGATCCTTCCACACAATGCTTCATGTGAAATTAGCAGGAAAGTCAGTTACATCTCAGTGCTTTGTAGATGTCAAGTCCTGAATAACAGGAGAGGCAAAAACACATCTAAAAATAAAAATAGTCAAAGGATGCCTTGTTTTTCCTGTCTCCCAACAGTAACGAGAGCCAGGAGCAGGCAGAAAACACAAAAGATCTCTTTCTCTCTGGCAGCTCAGGCGGGTGACTCACAGCAAGCAATGAACTCTCCGCATGCTGCTCCTGTCAGTGCTGGGCAGATTTGCCTTTTGAGCCCTGACCTGGGCCATACGGCTGCGGACAGAAACACGGAGCCTGACTTCTTCTTAGCAGCTCTGTCAATAAGAAAATGCTAAGGACAGTTGAGGACAGCGATCACTGAAACATCACATTTGCATTCAGCTAAAATCCCGGAGCCAGGAGAGCAGGTTGAAGGAATGCCAGCACTCACACCCCACAGCTGCTATGAACTGCAGTGAGCTGCCTCAGACCTTTCCTCCCAGAACTCAGCGTGCCATTGCATGCCATTAACCTTTACTCCTACCCATCTCCAGCAGGAAAATTTATGACACGTGCTCTTGCACTCCTCTGCCAGGTACGTTACACACCAAAAATCATAGTTTTCCTTGTGACTTCCAACTGGCAAGCCAGAGCTAACAATGAAACAAAGGCAGCTCTGAGGATGGTTTTGCAACGGACTTATTTTTGCCCAGTGACTATATATCACAGTTGCCTGCAAACACTGAGGTGCTGACAGCATTTTTCTCTTAGCATTTTCACAATACTACACCCAAAGAATGCTGTTTGTGCTCCTCCAGACTCATAGGCAGATAGAATCTTGAAATGAAGATTATATTTTTTTAATCTTTCACTTGGTTTTGAGGAACCAATAGTTTTGCACATCAGCTGAATTTACTATTACATTTATTAGAGCCAGAAAGCTGAATTTCATTTCAAATGGCCTTCAGCTATGGACACCGAAAACAAATCCCTGTAGCTCGAATAGCACTGTACTACTGTCTTGATTCCCCATGTAAACAGATTTTGTTTTCATAGGTCTTAATCCTAAAGGCAATGAGCGTTATGGCTGTGACATCTGCTGCCAGTGCAGCTGTGGCTCCAGCTGGTTTTCTGCCCTGGGGTACAGTAACAGCCCAATTCTGAGGGGAGGGAATGTATAATAGGTCATACCATCATAATCACCAATCACGATAGCGATTGTTTTTGAAAAAAAAATCTGTTTCACAGAAAGTATGATTTAAGAAGCATTCCCAAGATTGCTCAAGCTTGTGAGCAACATACCCGTTTTTCCTGTCTTTATTGAATGCAGTGTGTTACTGTTTACCTGCACACCAGGCAGAAGGAAAGTATTTTATGGCTGCTTTGCACCGCTCAGGGCTAAAAAGAACCATCTCCACATTGCACAGGCTTCATGACTGACAGTGTTTCCTGTGGAGTTCACCAGAAAGCGAACCACATGACTTAGTACTAAATGTAGGACTGGTGGAAGCTTCCAGGTTCATACCCCGGATGATTCTTGACCACGTTCTGGAGGTGGCTCAGAACGTGGCAGCGCATTTCCTCTCCCTGAGATTTTCCTCCTCTATTTTAGAGAATACAGCTCCTTCATAGTTCAAGAAGTACTTCTATTCAAAGCTAGCACCATCCTTCCTACGAAGTCTGTCCCTGTATTATGCTTTCAGCTCCAAGCCTAGTTCAGTTTTATTTTGAGTGCTGCAAACTTTGACTGTTGCACATGAAGTAGGACAACTTCTGGTACGTCCTGAAGTGTGTAAGCATATCACAGAATTTCCAGTGACTGAGGTAGATTAGTCCTAGTGGCTGTGGTGGCTCCTTTCTCTCTTAAACCAACCCACAGATGCCATTAGTGACTGAGCTGCTACACAGACACTTGCCATCAGGAACTGTCCCTGCCAGAAAAGAAGAATTCATGAGAAATTAATTGTATTTAATTCCAATTTAGACAGATTTGAATCTTTACCCTGAGACTTCAGGGTAAAGAACGAGTTCTCTGAGCAAAATTCCTACTGTGAGGTGCTCTAAAGAGAGCTGTATGGCGTCAACAGTTGACTCCTTTGTGACATTCAGTCACTACCCAAGGTCAGGTGAGGGCAAACAAGTGAATGCAAAAGTAATTGTTTAGGAAAGAAACAGGAAACATCAACCAGACTTGTGAATTTGACAGATAGGAAAGGAGCTTGTGCTTATCCTAAGCAAAGATGCAAATGTTGGTAAGTAAGCACATTTGTTTTCATTTGAAGACAGAACCATTGATCTGTTTGCCCTTGCTATGTTGTCTAACTGATGTATGATGCGAAGTGTCTTTTCCTTAGCACGTACACTGTGCACTGGTGACTACACAATGTGTGTGACTTGACAGGAAACAGATATCTCAGTTCTCTTGAGTTAAGGAAAACAATGTAATTGGACACAATTCCCCCTTGAACACCCTTAAAAAACCTCCTTTCTGAAAAGTGATACTCAGATCAGGACTAGCTTAAGACACAGTTGTTGCAGGCCAGTTCACCTGTGACGTGTTAGGTGACAAGTTTGCATCAATGTCATGTGTTCTTCAAGAAAATATCATTAAAAATATAGCCCTGTTCTTTGTTAAGAAATGCTTCCAAATCTTAACCAGGTAAAATTAATGAATTGATATTTTTCCCATAAATTTCCTCAAAGGACCATTCTGAAGAGTGCAATTGCACTTGATCTAGGGCTGTAGCCTACCTAGAGCCCAGTCTGCCCTAATCCAGCTCCAGCCATAAGTCTCAATAGGCCTATCAGATTTTCTAGATTATGTGTGACATTCACTTTATGGGTCTTTGTCTTATGCTTCCTTGCATTAGTGTCCACATTTCATTAATTTACTAAACGGTGCCCCATTCCATGTTGATAACCTATGTGCTAGACAGAGCGTGGCAAACTGTTTGCTATGAAAGCATAAGGAGTGGTGGATCCACGTAGGGGCCACAGTAGTATGGTCCAAAACCACTGAATACCTGCTAAACAGCAGCTGTGATACAAGTTTTGAGGTTTGGGAATTGTTCCTATAGCAGTTCTGACCTCATTGAAAAATTTCCATTAATGACAAAAAGTAGCGTGTTGTGCCAATTAATTTATACATTATATTGAAAGTTTAGATCTTTATTTTCAGATTTATTCAATTTACAAATCTCTTCTGGTTTCAGTATGTTCTGGTCTTCTTATTTAAGGGCTCAGCAGGTACGTTTAAAAAGAATTTTATGTGAAATCATAAAATCACAGAAGAAACAGTGAAGGACTGAAGTGAGAAAATACTTCCTCTGAGAAAAATGACTAATATTCCTGCAGTGAGACCTGCAGCTGGTTCCAAAACTACACAGCTATTTTACATATCTATCAAGTAAGATTTGCATGTTTACACACCGGCTGCCAACACATGATCTAGTGGCCATTACTGTTTTTGTATTACAGGATAGACAGATTACATTGGTCTGGAGCCAACTGAGCGATTGTAGAACCATTGTGAAAAGAGCACGTGCAGAGTAATATTGATCACAAATCACTTACTAAGCATATTGACACAGGCCTTGCCATGAATTTGGAGAGATTCAAATTTAGATCTGACAAGCAATTGCTGTCAGAAGTGATAGCTGCTTACGTCAGTCATTTCTGTGATCCAGCAAGCATATGTGAATTCAGTAATCCCCAATAACTAGAGAATACTTCAGACTACAGCCATTTGCATGTTGCCTTCATTTTGGTGCCAGGTTCTATGGGAAGATGAATCTCCAAAACATTTCTGGATGACCTGGTAAGTTGAAATATCAAAAAAGCAAGTATTGTAGTTACAGAGCACATGCCCTGGAGCAGAGAGAATGTTGAATATAATGTACTTAAAACAAAATTCCCTTAGAAAATGACTCACAGAGGATTTGGTTACTCTTTCAGAAGTCTTTTACACTGCTCCAGTAGCACAGGCAGTTTGGAAACTCCCTCTCTTTACAGTTTAAAAACCTCATTGAGTTTCTCAGATTGCAAGGGAAAAAACAAACAAAAAACCACGGTAACACTTCTGTAGAAGTCTGAGCAATGGAGAACTTTAAAAACTCACCCTTCTGTTACTATTTCTATAATTCAGCATAAAATAGGAAATTATGCTGGAGCATAATCCAAAGTAATAACAGGATCAACTTCTGTATTCTTGCTCAACAGCCCGCAGATTACATGTTCCAATTACCTTTGGGGTGTGTTAGAACAATCACTGGTGTGCAATTTCCAGTTAAACTTCTTCAGGAAGAAATCCAGTTCCTGTCCTTCAAAAGTGGTGTAACTTAAAGGACATCAAGCACAAAAGATTCAGAGGTAAGGGTCATTCACATCATAGAAACCTTTATGTAGTGCTTTTAACCATTCTATCCCTGAGAGCAAAATGTTCCTCTAGCAAAAGAAAATTGGCCAGGGTCCCACTTATGTCTGTCCACATGAAGAAGCTATTGCAAAACAAGCCAGGTGTGAATTCAGAGTACAATAGCCATTTATCTTCTCTCTCCTTCTGAATGTTTATTCCTCTCTTAGGGTTCTGACGTGTTCAGCTGAGGTATCTGTTCACAGCTGGACACATGCCCCTTGTTCAGAGGTTTCTGTCCCCATTGTAAGGTTGGTTCAGCTGAGGCAACAACTGCTGGGCTGCCATAAATTACAGACTAATGTTAAGGAAAACCATCGTGCATAATGCAGAGACAAGAACACATGAGGATGCCAGGTATTCATTTTAAGCAATGTGAAGGCCATAGGGCAGATCAGATTTCTGTGTAGCTGGAAAAAAATCTGCCAAGAAGGATCCATAGGATGCCTCGTAATGGGGCCAAAACTCTGAGTCCCCCAGGAGTTCTCTGCTAAGCATCACTGAAATATAACTGGTGTCCACATCACCAATGAAATCAAAGCTTTTATTCCACGTTGTTTCATTTGAGCCGCTTCTCTCATTAATGAGCCTTCACAGACAAGCAGAATTCTGTTTGTCGTACCCAGTCAGGCTTACAAGCAACTTCTTTTGTAAGAGTGGATCATGTAAAAACAAACACGTGCATAGACAACCTTCCAGCAACTGTAAGGCTATCTAGACCTGTCTGTTTAACTATGGATCTTTAGACTTCAGCCCTAAGTAAAGGTTAAGAGAATGGAGGCAGCGTTTTACCAGAGGGAAATATAACCTGAAATGCTTTTACACTGAGAATTTATTCCTACCTTTTCTTATAAGTTTCAGTATTGTTCATGAAAAAAAAAAAATAGCAGGAAAAAAAAAGTTCAGGAGAAGTAAGCTTCAGAATAATTTTAAAAATGCATTTTTGGTCATGATTTCACTTCTGGTTCAGGGACCTTGAAGTAATGATGGATAAAAATCACCTTTATGGGTACAAATAGAGCTTGAAAGGTCACGAGTTATGTAAGAAAATTGGCCACAATTACTTTTTTTGACGTTTCAGAATGATTTCTATGTCTTCTAAGAAAAGGCTGTTTCTGTTTATGTCGAAAAGCCTCCAGGAGACCATTTTAGCTTCCGAAAAATGAAAGACAGGGCTGCTTCAAGTAGCTGCTAGGCCCTGTCATAAGGCTTGTGCTGCACTTTGCTGATCCCATCAGGCTCCACAGGAGGAAAATAGTCAACTTTATAATATGAAATTATGTGCCTACTGAGCATACAGTCCAGGAGCTGGCAGACATTTAATCCAGCTTTCATTCAGCAAAACCCACCTTGTACATCCCAGCAACCAGAAGCTCTGTCCCCTGCTCTTAAGCCCTCCTTACATCACAGCACACTGGCAAGCCATCTGCCCCATTATGGCTTCCAAAACACATCTTCTCTTTGGTGAACAGTAGGGAAACGTTAGCTCCCCAAATAGGCATTTTTGTTACAAAAGTACACTTAGTATCATTTTTCCCTAATGAAGCCATTAGCGTTTGTGAGGAATATCTGCATCAGACTGAAAGCCTGTCAGACAAAGATCTCCATGCAAAGCGTTTCAAGGAACAAATCAAAACAGCCAATAGGAACACTTTAACACCTGGTCTCCAGCACGATTTAGCTGTTGGAAGGCAGAACCACATTTTCTGCAGGAGATTCTGCTTGACAACAAGACTCAGTAGAAGTGAACTCTTTTCAGTTAGCTCTCCTTCTCCCTTTCTTTTTCTATTGAAGGAAAAAAACATGACAGCTGTATGGGGAGAAAAATGTTTTGTGGTTGTAATTATTGAGCTGTTTATATCACAGAACTGAGATCCCATTAAAGCCAGATGAGCTGTAGGCTGCTGTGTGACTTGGAAGCACTTCCCAATCCTGCAACAATGCCAGCAACACTATGGTCACACTGAAACGTTTGTAAGCTGCCCTCGGAGAAATCACAGCGCTTCTCTATGCCTCACACTACAAAGATTTATACTACGTGGTGGCTATCACAACTTTCAGTGTGCGCACAGTCTCCTCCATGCTCCACGAGAAGTTTCTCACACCCAGCATTCCCACATTACTCCATCCTCCCTGGACAAGTGAGCCTTTCTCATTTTTAGCACTGTCAGTTCCTCCAACTGCAGCTGTTTGAGCCTCACGGTGAGGCAGATGGCAGCCTTTGTTCAGTCTGCCTCACGTGTTTTCTCTTTCATCAAAATGGCTGTCATCTTCCATTTTGGGCACAGGGGTGTACAGCAGATGATTCACCACCGTGTTTTTCTGTATGAGTGCAAAACTGAGCTTCGGCACAAGTGCTGCCCTTCACTGCGAACAGTGGGGTTAAAGTCGAGCCCAGTGACAAATTGATGGGAGTTGTGGAAATCCCACATAGCAGTAAGATGGGAGTGGGCAGCAGAAGTGAGACGGGGATCGTGCTGAGGGAGGGAAAGCAGTTGTTGGACATTGGGAAAAGTGAGGCAGCCAACTGTTGTGAACAGTCCGTGAGGCATCTCGTCTGGGCACCTGCAGAAAAACATCCAGACTTCCCACAGTTTACAAGCAAAATTCAGCATCGCAACCCCTGGTCTGATGTGAGGCTGAGGAAGAGGTGCTGCTCTGGTCCCAGCTAAGTGACAAATCCAAGCAGAACTGAAAGAAGGCGCTTTTGAAGACCCATGGATACTTCCTTGCTATTTAATAATTGTATTTTTAACTTGCATTTAATGTCATGATATATATGTAGTTCAAATACATTTAAAATTATTTTTAAGAGTTTTCAATGAGTGAGAATTCTTTATTTTAAAAAGACTAAAGATTCCAATCATAGTTATAGTACTCAACAATGGAAGCCTATTAGTCTAAAGTTTTTCTAGGTGTTAACAAGATGGCTAATGTCAGTACACTATTACATGTAGGAGAGGTTGTAGAAGTTTCTCTTAGAAAGAAATATGAAAGACTTCATTTTAAATAAAATCTGAATGGAAATATGAAAGGTATGTTGCCATTAACTGCTATGGTACCCTTCTGTTCTGTTTCCTGGTTTTTGCCTGTAATCAATCCGGTTATCAGTGTATGCTCAACAGTTATTTAATTTTATCACAGCCCTACCTATCTTTAAATAAACTTTCCTGAAAAGCTCTCTTGTATTCATATCATTCTTAATCCATAACAATGGGAGATCAAAATAAAAAAAAAGCTACAAAAACGGAACAAAATCACTTCATGGTATTTGTGTCACAGTTGTTCTATTAGATGTTCTGGAGTAAAGAGAAATCATTTGTCTCACTACATAATCTTTGTTTACGGTGCCCGTGTGGGAAAACTAGTGTGAGGTTCTGCGTACTTAGTGCCAAAAATGCTGAAGCAGCATTAATATTTGAAGTTTCTCATGTCCTGCCACCGTTCTCCAAGTTCCCGAGTCTTGACCCTTGAAACAAATGAAGAGTATTAACTCTTTTGATTTTATTGATAACATTTTAGACAGTAGCGTCCCTGAAGCCAAACTTACCCTACTCTAAAACACGAAAGCCTTCAATAAATCATCCTGAAGACACAGTTCTGTTTGATGTTCTATGAATAGGGTTCATTGTTGTTCTCTCACCTTCCAAAAACTTGTCTTGAACTTCAGTCAAGTCCCACATAAACCACATTACAGTGTTCAAGAGACACAAGAGATGAGAAGGAGTTGGGCCATCTTTGGGATAGGCAAGAATAGTTTACATGTACTAGGGATGCATTTCCTTTATAGGTCATATCTAATGATACCCAAAATATCTTCTCACACACCCCCTCAGTACTTAGAAGGACAAAGAAAGAGGAAAGTGAAATGACACAGCATAACCTGATATATTCGCAGCATCACAGAAACAGATTTTTCTCCACAGATTCTTTTCCTTGTCTCAACAGTTCACACACAGCTTAGTCTTTCTTTGGGTGCTTTTTTGTACCTGCAACTCCCATCAGACTGTGAGGTCAACTTAGTTTATGAGTCAGGCTATCATGCCTACAGTACAAGATCACAGAGATACTGCAGTATTTCCTAAGTTCAGAATGACTTCATGTACAGCTACAATGCTATTGAGTTGAACTGGAATTGTACATTACTGACCCATTTGGGAAGGTCTGAATTTGAATTCCGGGTTTGAGAACATCCTTAACGCTACCAGGTTCCCTAGATATAGAAATAATCAAACATTAAAGCTTTCCTACTAGCACTGAATTTTCTTCAAGTTCCTGTGTTTGAATTGATTACTCAGCAATCCTGTGCACAGCAGCGGACAGAAACATGAATCAGTGCTAAAACCACATAGTATTTTGACTGACATCAGAAGAAAACCAGTTAGACTTGCTGGATGTTTTGACATCTCTTGCTAAATCAAAGTGATTTTATGAGTTAATCTTTTATGGCAACAAGAAATCACCTACTAAGAAACTCAGCCTGGAATGAGTAGGTAGTAGTCTTTGTTAAAGCAATCACTATACTGACTCTCTTCATGTAATGATTTATCCATTCTAAATAACAGGAGAATATGCTTAGACTGAAATGAATGAAAAAAAAAAAAGGTTTTTGAAGGAATATGGGATTACTTTTCAATAAGTTACGCTTATATTTAGTGATCTTTCTTAACAGAGAATTACAAATGCTTGCATTCCGCATGCTGCAAAGAATTTATACTATAAAGTACAGCTTTTATTAAAAAAAATGCATAATCTGTTCTCAATATTAAAGGATCGTTTTCCTTCCTGCACTGTAGATAAAATTGAAAATAACTGAGGTATAAGGAACTTTGCTACATTTTGAGTAAGCATTTCAGTAGTTCAATTCACCTAATTATGATTAAACAAATGACAGACTGAAGTGATTAAAGCATTCTCAGCTTCTTCTTTTCTATGTCAAAACAAACAGCAACCTCCCATGGACAGACACAACTGGTATCTGCCGACCAGAACAGAGGCAGCTAATGCACTGCTTATCAGAAATGCTGGCAACTGATAAAATTATTCCTGCTTTACCGCAACACCAACTAGCAAGCAGAAGACATGATTTCAGTAAATAAAACCTCCTATCAGTGTCTAATTCAAGTGGACTTGAGAATACATTGTTAGACTCCATGATGAGACTGCAGATGAGATGGATTTTTCAGCCTTTGTCTCTAAGTTAGGTGTCTCCAGCTACTTGAGGAGCAACATTAACTGATCCTTCAATAGAAGAATCCTTTGTTTTCCAGAAGCAAACTTTTTATTTCAGTAAATATTGGGATTTCAGATGCATAGTGTAGTCATTATCAGGCCTATTTTTGCCATTAAAAAAAGTACAGGGGCCTAAGTAATGGAACTGCTGATGTAAACATACTTTCAGAGGTGTCAACCTCCAGGAATGGAATCTCAGTTCTATAACTCAAAAATTATTGTTATGGGGTAGCAGTTTTAATTACTATGTATTTCTAATTACTAAATTACTAAAGTGTGTAGTCTAGAGAAATGTAATAATGGACTACCTCTTAATAATTGCCTCAGTGCAAATTTAGAGATGTGACTCCCACTTTTAAAATCAAATTACCTGCATTTCATGGCTTATAGGACACCACAATTAATAAGGAAAATCTTAAATTCAAAGCAAATATGCTGTTGATTCCTGTTTGTCTTCCCTTCATGTATACGTAGCAGAAATAGTTCCACATCTAACAAAGGAACCTTTTATTCCTTGTAAATGACCTCAGTATCTCAATATTCCATTAAAATCATTACATGCTTTTGGTAATATTCGTGTAGATTGCATTGCATTAGAGACTCTTACGGTGATGTCATCACAATGGATAAAGAGTGTTGTCTATAAAAGTTTATTCTCTTTGATGCTGTGTCATTTTTGTTTCCTTTTCCAACTACCAGAAAAAATAAAATAGAAGGGATGAACAGGCTGAGAAGACCTGATGGTTAAAATGCAACTGAAATAGAAACGGAAGCAGAGCGCTGCTGATCCACTCATTTCAAAAAGTTTTCATGTTACATTTCTTCCATGTTTTTCCCAGGGACAAAGACTGAAAATACAGACTGCTGACACCCTTCCCTAGGGAAGAAGGAAAAGCACTTCCCCTTTGTATCACTGGGTAGTGAAGATGTGGGTTCAGATTCCTGTAGGCAGAGCAGGGATGTGAACTGGTTTTCCCACACCCTCAGTCAACATCCCAGCCACCTGAGCGCTGGATAGAGGATGGGTAATTTCTCCTCCCAGTCGGTGAATCTGGGCTTTTCTTTCTAAAGCCATCCATGAAAAGTGATGGGTGCTAAAATATTTCAGAAATGTTAAAAAAAACCCAACAACAATAACAATAATAAAAAACCAACAACAACAACAACAAAAACCCCAAGCCTATCCTAGTTTGCCCTAAATCTGCTTTTTTTTCTAAAAAGCAAGTCATACACAGAGGATCTTTCAGGCATCTTCTATATTCAAGGTAGCTGGTACAACTGCTCCAAAGATTATTTCCCAGGTAGTGAAACTCCACTGTCCCCATCTGGACATAAGAACTCATTCCTTTGGAGGAAGTGCTCATCCTTATCAGTAGATCTGCTGTCCTGCCTCAGGGACAATTACAAGACTTGTATTCATCTCTGTTTGTTCCTTGACTCTCCCTGCACGGCGTACAAGAAATGTATTCAGCACAGTTGTTTTTCTCTGCCTCGCCAGATCACTGGATCATCAGCTCCAGGTCTGCCAGAACCAGTCCTGTTTTAATCACTGCCTTGCCATCACCTTCTGGTATCTCCATGCTCCTCCTTTGATAACTTTGCATTTGGATTCTGTTGCTGGAAGCTAATTCTCACCACATATTCTATGGGGAATTTATGGCATGTCTCCATTGCCAAACCAAGGTAAGGATCTGTGTATTCTGAAGGTATAAAGCCTCTTTCTTGTGTACTCTAGAGTAATCCAGTATGCTCTTTTACTTGCTTACTGAACTTAAACTTCTCATTTACTTCTTTAGCAATGAAGAATGTAAACTCTGCCCTTCTGAGACCACATCTGGAGCACTGCGTCAAGTTCTGGACTTCTCCATTCAAAAAAGACAGGGATCTAAAAAGAGTCCAGAGGGGGGCAACAAAGATGTTGAGAGGCCTGGAGCGCCTTCCTTATGAGGAAAGGCTGAGAGGCTGCAGAAGAGAACACTGAGGGGGGAATCTAATCAATGTTTATAAATATCTGAAGTGTGAGAGTAAAGAGCATGGAGCCAGGCTCTTTTCAGTGGTGCCCAGCAACAGGTAATGGGCACCAACTGGTACACAGGAAGTTCCATCTGAACATGAGAAATAACCTGTTTACTTTGAGGGTGACAGAGCAAGGGAACAAACTGTCCAATTCTACAGGTAGATATACAGTTTTCCAGATCACAGATCCACTCATGCTTTGATAACGTACCCTACAATTCTGAGTTCAGAGGTTCTGGGCTGTGGGCGGTAGTGTTGATCCCACAGCAGTAAGTTAGGCATTCTCCAAATGCTTCCATCCCTTTTCTGTCCCTCCAGTACTTCCTGATAATATACCACACACAGAGGACTGACGCATGCTTTTCTTCTTAATTCTGTGCTTCCCCAAATCCTGCACAACTTAAAGTGGATGGAGCATTAACCACTGTGTAGGCTGCTCTTAGAGCAAAAACTCCCCAGCAGCTATCAGTTCAATCTCCTCTTTTTACACTGACTTAATGTTTTTATGTGGCCTGCATATAAAACTGGAAGCATTACAGCAAGCTAAGATAGGGCCACAGCACTGAGCCTCCTTTCTACTGCGGATTTAGCTTCTTGTGAATATGAAATGGGATCACCTGTACAAGACACCGATTTCCAGATGTCTTCCAAATGAAAGTGAAATTAGTACACACTAGGAACACTAGTGGTTTTTTTTTTAATTAATATGTCCTATTTTGTTGTATAGCAGTTGAAAAATTTTAAGAAAAACCTAACTAAAAATAACTAAATCTCCACACTTCTCTATCCCTTCTTACTGCCATCATCAGTGGCAAGTTTTAATTCCCTTACACGATGTAAGTGGGGTGGGTGGGGAGAAGCCCACAGTATTTTGACAGTAAGACATAAAAAGCCACAGTAGCACATAAAGCTTGCGATGGAAGAACCAAAGTGGACTGCAGTTCTTTAAGCACTTAGACTGCAACACCTGGAAAAGCCAGGCCTTCACTCAACACACACAGCCCACCTGCACAGCTCACAGTAAGGTTAGAAAGGGATGCCTTTGCAGTCGATATCCAAGAAAAGCTTTGGTCTGAACAGTTATTTCATCTTCATAATTGCGCCTTCAATTAGAAGTTTATCGGAAGAGCAGAACGATGCCGTACTCTGACTGGACAAGTAATAATCCTTATGGCAGGACAGACAGAGCTGATGGAACTGCCACACAGCCCACAGGGTGAGGCGGTGCATCTCACCGAATTCTCATAGGGATGAAACCCTGACCCTGCCCAAGTCCGTGTGATTTGTCACTGATTTAATTGTAACCGCAATTAACTTCTTAGCGTTTATGAAAGTCCTCAGAGAGCACAATTAGCTGCTGTTAGCGAAGCCGAACAGGCTAGCAGCTGCACGACAGATGTCCCTGCTATGAGCTTGGGGGTGTTCGACCTATCCTGTTCATAGCTGTGCGCTGAAGAGCACCTCAGAGCGGGAGGCCCCGCGACGACTCCGGGCGCCGCGGACTCCATTTCCCAGCATGCCGCGAGGCGGAGGGCGGCGCATGCGCGTTGTCCCGTAGCGTCCGGCTCACACCTCCCTCGGCCGGGCTGCGCGCGGCGGAGCAGCGGTACCGCCATGGAGGCCGCTCCCCGGTCCCGGCCTCGGCCCGGCGGGGCTGCCGCTTCTCCGCCGCCACCCCCACCCCCACCGCCCCCGGAGCAGGAGCGGAAGCTGGAGCAGGAGAAGCTCTCGGGGGTGGTGAAGAGCGTCCACCGACGGCTGCGCAAGAAGTACCGCGAAGGTAACCGCGGGGAGGGGGCCGCCCCCTCCGCGCCGCCCGGGCCGGGCCGCCCTGTTCACCTCCGCGGGCGGCGGAGCGGCGGGGGCCGCGGGACGGCCGGGCCGAGGCCGCCGCCGAAGGGGGCGTGACGGGGTGGGGGGGGCGGCTCGGAGCGGCTCCGCGGCCGCTTCCTGCTCCGGCTGCGGGCGGGGGGTGGCGGGGGTCTCCCGGGACTGTTGGCGGCGGACCCCTCCCCGCGGGGCGCTCCTCCCGCAGCGCCGTCCTTGGGATGCGCGGGGGGGCGGGGGGAGCGCTCCTGGTTCCCGATGGGCTGCGCCGGCGATGGACTGCGGGCAGGTGAGCGGCGCCGTTCGGTGCCGGCGGTTCCGTGGAGACGCTTCGCCACGGGGATCCATCTCCGAACTGCGGGGGTCTGCGGGAATGAGGAGAGCGGGTCGGGAGTCGGAGAGATGGACGGTGAGCTGGGAAGGCTTTGTTAATCTGCTCCTTTCTTCAGCCGGGGCACTGAGTGAAAGAGTTGGGACAAGCTTTGTGAAATAGATCGCTTTGTGTTCTTAAAGATCTAGCTGGCCATCAGTGTGAGGTTCTTCTGGGTGGTACTGAAGTGCTTAAAACATGACAGAAATGGTTTAGCATAAGTGCCAGAGTTGAGGATTATTATTTTTTTTCCTGGCTGGAATTTGTAGCCTTTTCACAGAATCATAGGATGGCTTGGGTTGGAAGGCACCTCAAGGATCATCAAGCTCCAACCCCCCCCGCCACAGGCAGGGCTGCTCAGGTTGATGGCAATGATCTGTTTAACACAGATTAGCAAAAAAAATCATCCATTCATTCCATTAGTGAGCCCACAGCTCTTCGGTGGCCTGGCAAACAGCTGCTTCTGTGCCTCCAGGAGGACACGAGTAAAATCGGAACTCTTGATACTCTAAACGCAAGTTCTGGCAGCCCCTCCGTGTCTTCCCATGACACATTTGTTAAAGAAACAAGGTTGAACTGCTTTCTGGACTTGGAATCCCCACACAAGCAGCCTGTCTGTGGGATATGGGCACAGATAACTACCTATGGAGGCACTGATCAAGAGTCATTGTTTGTTTTGGCCTTAGCGTGAGCCAAAGCCAAAGGAAGGATCTCCCGTGTTTGCCTGATGTTTGGTTGAAGGAACACAGTGTGTTTAAACAGTCAGATCCTGGCAGAGGAATCTGGCTATCAGCAGGTCACATTTCTGTTAGTGTGGAGCGTATGTAGATTAAAAAAGACAAACATTGGCACTATTAACTTCAAGAAATGTGAGCAGTCTCTGTATCAACTGAATTGCTTTAGATGGAACCCTGAATTATATGGAAATCAGTGTAAGCATACTTTTCAGCAGAGGGCAGGTTGTTATGCAAAGTTGCTTTATCTTCAGTTCACTGTCATAGGTTGAAGGAAAAAGTAATACCTTGATTTACTTTGTAGGTCCTGTAAATTGTAAGTTACTGAGAACTTTACAGTAATTTTCTAATCACTCTAATTTAGCAACATTGTGAATATTTTCATAGAGAGGGTGTAGAAAACAAATAGTTAACCGTATCACATCTACACAGCAGGGAAGCATCCATGGGTTTTGTACTTAGTCAGTAATATACAAGTTGCCTGTGATTGATGGGAACGGTACTTGATGCATTAGGTTATTTCAAGTTGAGGATTCCGTTTGTGGAAGGAAGTTCTGAGTCTTTCTCCTCACATTCCTCTCTGCTTCAAGCAGACGTGAGAATTTCCTTCTGAAATTCCTTCAGTATCATTCTCAAACCACGATCCTGGGATGCTCTTGACCTCTGAAGCATCTTCTCCTCTTTCTTGTATTGTAATACAGAGCTTGACAAGTACATTACTGTGACAGAATCAAAGCTGCCTGTTTGCTAAGGAAGTAAAAAAAATGACTAAATAATCTGCAATCTCTTGGTAACATTTGAATTAGAAGTGAGTGTGCGAAAAAGCCAAGGTCAAAAACAAAGAAAACCCACCAAAAATGAACGAACAAAACTCATCCTTGGTTATGTACTTATATTTCATCGTGCAGGTAAAGCCTCTTGCTTCCACAGTGCAGTACATCTGCCTCCGTACAGAGCAATAGCAGAGCTGTTTGCATTATTCCAGTCTTGTATTGGGTTTTTTGTTGTTGTTTTAATTAATACTGCTTCTCACATTTACTGGAGTTCTATGCAGCTAATTTTCATTTCATCTAAGTAAGCCAACAGTATTAGAATTGCTGTTGTGTGGACTTTGGTGCTTTATCTGTACTAATTTGTTGGAGGGAAAATAAAAGCATGTTGAATATCTTTCTGAAGGATATACAACGATGTTGCATAGGGTGAATAGGTGGAGGGAAGCACCTGATATTGTGATACGATTGTAAGTTACCATGCCAGAAGTGTTGAAGGAGGATACATGCATCCTTGAGACATAGAGAGGTTTGTTGGTAGAAATGATACTGCCTAGATTTTAATAGCTGATTTCTTTGAGAATTCACTTGCCTTGCTGCTATTAGCAAGGCCTGTATTGTAATGGGCAGTCCCAGAAGGTAGGACGGTTTATCACCTGTCTTGCTTATGGTCAGCACAGTTGCTGGTTTTATTTACCGCAATAGTTCTCTCTTTCTTTTCTTGGAAGATGCAAAACTTACAGCAACGTGCTTCAAAACTGCAAGCTAACGCTTCTCTAAAGAAGTCACATACTTGTCCAAGTGCAAAAGCAGTATTTTTTAACAAGCAATTCATCACAACTGGTTTTTTTTTTTCCCCAAGTTCTGAGGAATCAGTAGAGGAAAGTTCAGTCAGCGTCACGTCATCTCAAAGGCTAGGCAGTCTTTTCATAATGAAAAGCCACGAACTCCTGAAATCATAGAGTCATAGAATGGCCTGGGTTGAAAAGGACCACAGTGATCATGTAGTTTCAATCCCCCTGCTATGTGCAGGGTTGCCAACCACCAGACCAGGCTGCCCAGAGCCACATCCAGCCTGGCATTGAATGCTTTCAGGGATGGGGCATCCACAACCTCCTTGGGCAACCTGTTCCAGTGCGTCACTGCCCTCTAAGTGAAAAACTTCCTCTTCATATCTAACCTAAACCTCCCCTGTCTCAGTTTAAAACCATTTCCCCTTGTCCTATGAAATCTGTTGAAACCGAATCTTACTGTGACAATATGATGTCATGGTCCATGCCAGTGTATTTATGACAAGCATTTACCGTGTTTGAAATGGATCAGCTTAAATTCTTTTCTGTGCTAAGCGAATGTGTCAACTAAATTAGCTAATCATTAAAAAGTTGTGTCAGACTCCTTTAAGGCAGTGATAGACACGGCCAGAACCTGTCTGGTGGTTCCTAAAAATACACGTCGTTCTTTGGGTTAGCCTCTAAGCATTGTCTGCCTAAAGAAAACATTCTCAAGTGAGAACAAGCACACTGAGGTGGAAGGTGTTCACTTAGGAATCTGTCTCATTAGCATAGAGAATCCACGTGTTTGTCTGGAGTTCTGCTTCTGTTTCCTATCCAAATGGATTAGTTGAATCTTAATTACTTCACACACCGGAGTGAAATCCAAAAGCTGAGACAGCAGCTCTCAGGTGCTTAGCTATTTGCTTACAGGAAACTCTGGAGTTCCAAGTACTTGACATAAGTAAGCACTTGGGAAGTACAAAAATTAGGGCTTGGGTTGTTGTTATTTAGTTGTTAGTTTGTTTGAAACCCAAATTTGGAAAAGTCTGACAGTTGGGAGGATTAGAGTTGCTCATGGTTCTGTTGCTTGGTACCACAGGTGACCCAAAGTTTGCAAGGTTTTCCAGTGTGCACCTTTCTGGTACCTGCAGCCCTGTGTTGGTTGCAGTGTGGTGATGCCTGTCAGGCCTCACAGACAGGCTTGGTAGAGCAGATTGAGTGGTTTATCAGGAACCAAACATGATCTATTGAGCATGTGCAATGTAATATTAGCTTGTTTGTTTCCAGTTGCTTATAATAACCAAGCAGGGTTAATTTTTACTGTGGTATAAAAATCCCTTCTTCATACAGAGACAACATTTTCTTTCTATTCCTTTTGTAGTCACGCAGACCTCTATTTATCAAGTAAACATTTTCTGTACAGCATGACCCTCAGTTATGGAGTTATATATATATGTCTGGGAAGGTGTTTTGCAGTGGCCTACCTCTCCCTGGAAACCCTACGCTTAGTACAAGTGGAAAAACATTGAGGGATCTGTAAAGGGGTTTTAGGAAATATTTTGCCGTGTGCTCACCGATGTTGTATTAATGCTGTACTTCATATCTGAATCATAAAAAAGTGATACTGTTTGCTGACAGAAAACTCAGAAGGTCTTTTAGAACCACGTTGTGCAATAGTAAGGACGTTGAGTATGTAAGTAGTTGAGACATTGACGTGAGAAGTGTTGTGTAGAAGTCAGTTGCTTTATGATCTTTTCCTCTCATGTTTTTCATGAAAAAACCTTGAGAAAGCTTAAATTCTTCCCATGTCACTATTTCGAAATGTTTCCTGTTTCACATTTTTCACAGGGCAGGAAAACTGTCACTGAGCTCTACATGATATGTTAACAGCTGTTACTCCTTTTTTTGATGAAAACTTAAAACTGATTTACTGGAGAAATGTATGCATAAAGCGTGATCTCTGATCTCCATTCATCTTTCCCCACTTGCATTAATTTGCTGGAAGAGAGAAACATTTGGGGATACTTTTATTACATTTTCAAACAATGAACTAAGTGCCATTTCATTAGAAATTAAAAATGGATGCTATTTTATGATGCAGGTGGGAAAATACCATTGTCTTTACAGCTTGTATGCCACAGTTTGAGTGAAAGTTTTATTAGAAATCTCGTAATATTTTACAGGATGATGGGGGCATTTAATAAAATCACTGGTGCCATTTAGCTAGCCCACAGGTTTTGGATGCCCACTGGCTACAGCACAGACTTGAATCCACCAAACAAACAGCTGTATGTGACCTCCCTCTCAGCTCCTTTTATCGCTTTTGCAGGGAAAACAATGTTCCTGATGCACGTTCAGCACGGTGAAATCTGTACCTCTGCCTCAGCTGCTTCAGGTTTTTGTCCCCATGTTTACACAAATCTTCCAAAATCAGTTTCATGTGAATGTGTTTATCTCATTGGTGGTGGTAAGTGCTGCATGTAGTCGGTCCCTCAGTCAGGTTTGGGGAAGAGAGAGGGCCAGTCAACACCTGGGGGCAGTAATTGCTTCAACCATTGCTAATGGGCTCCCCACATCTGTGTGACAGCCATCAGTCCTTAAAGTGATTCATGGTGGATTGGAGACACTAATCATTCTTCAGGGTGATGAAAGCTGACCCTAAATAGCAAATGGAACATATCCTGGAAGTCTATTTAGTGTGAAGATGCAGATATTAGATTCACACGTACAACTTTTACCAATTGCAGCTTTCTATATCTGACCTTGTCAAGTATCTATATAGATGTCAATATATGTTAATATATAAGTGTACGTGGGTGTGAATATGTATAAAAATATATATATGGGCTTGCAATATTTTTGCACTGTAAAATAAGATTTTATTGTGAGACATTTCAGGTGAATCCTAAGAAATGTAAAGCAAACACTAGTCAGAGAAGACAGAAATATTGGCTTTATTTGCTTGAACTTTGCCCAAGTTGAAGTTCGCACTCTGTATTCAGACGTGTAAAACTGGTCAGCAGCGAAGCAGAAATACCAAACATCTTTCATGTGTTGTTTCAGTAAGACAGATGTTAGTAGGTCTCTGGTTTGGCTTGTATACACTGCGAGTTTTAAATAGCAGAGTGTTAGCTAATATTCCTTGTGTAATTAATCACTGCCACAGCATCCAGATATCTATTAATGCAACTGAATTTCAACTGACGGGTTACTGTTAATAAAGAAATATTATCACATAAAGTATTCATAGGAATTTGATTTCTGCTTTAGCCCAGCACACAGCATAGGGTTTCCTTCCCCGTGTACTGATAGGCATGTTGTAGAGGCTTGTTTACTGCATCCAGCAAATAAGTGAGAGGCAGTCTTAGGAGGCTAAAAATGAGATGGATTTTTTTCATTCCACAGTGCACTGGCATCAACAACAGCAAAAAGGAAAGCAGGAAGATCTTGCTTGCTAGCAACAGCCATGGCTAGCAGCCCATCAGCTGAAGTTAGCCAGAGTTGTCATGGGTGCTTGTAAATGTGGGCATAGGTTCCTTTTCAACAGTGAGCAATTCACAGAGCTTTAGTAACACAGTTGGACAAATATGAACGTGTCACTTTTGTTTCTTTCATTGTTAGTCAGTGTGTTAAGCTATTTTTTTTATTCTTCCATAGAAGCCTAAAGTGTGCTCAGGAAGGCATTGAGCCATCAAATAGATGCAGTCCCCACCCCCTTTTCATCTTTTGCCATTACCAATTTGTATTATCATGCAGGTAGCCAGGAGTTCAAACCCTTATTTTGACTTCTCTTTGTTACAGCTACTTTTAAATTTGGAAAATTGTAACTTACAAAAGAACATAATAGCTGTGTAATTGCAGTCTTCCTCGAGTCCTAACAAAGTATTTCTTCTGGGGAGTAAGGGAGATTATGATCTAATACCACATTGCATCTACTTCAATCTTAAGTGCATAGTTCCAGATAAATTTAGGGATATTAGATCTAGTTTGGTGACAGGCAAAGTATCTTGCATTTGTTTTGAGGTAGTGCAGTCATCTCTATCTGGCAGCAAGGGAATTAAGGAAAAGCATAATGACGAGAGTTGTCTCCTGGGTGCAGGTTGTACGCTTAACTCCATGTGACTTAGCTGTTTTATTACTTGCTGAAGGAAAATGAATCAGATCAGTTGTTATCCAATGCTCAAATGAAAAATACCATTTTTAGTGAAGCTGAGCTGTTCGGTTTTTTTTTTTTTTTTACTTAAAAACAGTGTTTAAAATACATTTGATTTGATAGGTTCTGTCGGAAGTCTTAGTCGAAGAACGACTTATTAATTTTCCTATTCATTTAATGTACCCCAAATGACAGTTGTATTTAACATTCTTTAAAGAATAATCTTCTAAAGTTTAACAAAACCAAACAATGAATCTAGGATGGAAGAAAGCAGGATTTTGTTTTAGGAAGCAGACCCTTTGGAGAGAGGAGTTAGTGTGGCATCAAGACTGCCAGCCTTGGTCTTCTCCTGCTGTACTGGAGGCCTTTAGTTCTTATAATACAGTGTGGAATGAGGGGTGTTCCATCTGAGTTGGTAGAATTTTTCAGTACTAAAAATGTCTTTAGCTGCCAGAACTTAACAGCTAACGTTACCTGTCTGTTGCTGTTCCCCAAAATTAAAACTATCTTGCAATAAGGGTCATTTAAAAATAACATCTACGTGACTAACTTGTTCTTTGAGGCAGGTTTCAGTGACAGGTGATTGCTCTGTGGTTGAGTTTGGTGGTGTGATTGACTATTCTGTGTGCACTATTAACGTTAGTGGAAGTTATTTTGAGGGATTCATGTATTCTAAGTAAATATCACTGGATTTTTGGTTTTGTTGTAGAAAATGATGTGCTGTGGAGAACCTATGAGTTGGTCAGTTCTTTCTCTACTGACTGGTAGACGTGTTAGAAAGAGGTTTGGTTTTTTGGTTTTAAAGTAGTTAACCTTCAAGGTGAAGAGCAGGCAGTGTATTTTCTAGGCAGTTTTGGAGAGAGAGGATAGCAGGCTTTTAAATAATTTTAAAATGATCATAGAATCTCATAGAATCATAGAACCTCAAGGTTGGAAAGGACCTATAAGATCATCTAGTCCAACCATCAACGATGTGACTGTAATGACTTGATAGGTGTGTGTTTCACACCTATGTGGTGTGCCAGTCTTATAAATAAGATATTTTTCAAGTTGGATTTTAGCGTAGCTGGTTCCTCTGTAGAGTTCTGAGATGTCTCTGAAGAGTGAATACCCAATACGGGTTTAAAATTGCATAAAAGATAATGTTCAAGTGCATTCATAGTAAGGCTGTCAGGGAGCCTTAAACTTTATATGATGGTGTGGTCATGAGAATTTGACATGAAAAGCTGAACGCACAAAACCAAATGTTAACTTTAAGATGTGATCAAAGACTGTATAGTTTGTTTTAATCCTTCAGATTAGCTACCACACATTTTATTTAATTTGCAGCCTTAGTGATGGCCTAACAGAAGATGTTACTTTAGTAAGCATTGGCTTTGCTGTGGAACCTTTCTGCATGTTTTACTATCTCTTTGGTTACACAAATAAATATTTAACTGCACTAGAGTTACCGCGGTATCTGTATGTGGATTATAACATATTCTTTGTGAAATAGAGTACACAGCTCTGCTGCTTTCTGGGTACCAGTTGAAGTTGCAAGACCTCCTGTAGTCACTCCCTGAGAGTCTGTCAACAGATAGGAGCCATTACGAGCATGTTCGGCATGGACAGTATTGGACCATGATTCTGGATTTCGTGTTCCTGTATGGCTATCTAATGCCCTTGTCTGTGCTTTCTCTAAACTCACATTGGAGAGGAATGTGGAAAACATGCTAAAATAACTCACAGCCGTGGTTCTTGCTTAAGAGAAATTGGACCTCAAATGCTTCATAGAAAGTTGCTGTGCAATTCCGTCAGTCTCTTAAGAAAACCTTTTATCTGCAGTTGTTTGAGAAAAGGGCGGACAAGTGGTCATTGTATCACACCCAGCACTGACGGAGGGTCAGCAGCAGGTGCTTAGACAAGACTATGAGAAGTGCTGCACAGGTATTACCACACACTTGCTTACCATTGTGTCTTTCAGTGTTTTTCGTGGCCTATGAACTCCAGAATTAGAAGTGGCATCTTTGAAGTTTTTCATGAATTTTCTTCCCTTCGTTTTCCAAGCTCCATGAACTTTAAGCTTAATTATGCATTTTGTGGGGTTTTTTTTGTTTTGTTTTGCTTTGCTTTGAAGCTGCCCTTTTATGCTTTTCTGAATGCCTCCTCATCTTAGAACAAGAAAGCATTGTTTTATATTTAACTTTCCTACGTCACTCATGGTCATGTGGAAATCTGTCCTCTTGTGCTTTCATCCACCTTTTTCCTGTGTCTGTTGAGGTGTTCCTCAAACAGAAACTGGGCTATGTCTGTCCTATGTTGCTGTTTACTGTACTTCTGGATCTGTTTGGGTAGAAGATAACCAACCAGAAGTGCATGTGGAAGTGGCTTTGTGTAGGATGTGTGATGGAATTATTTTGTGTTTGTTTTCTCTTTAATTTTTGCTCTGTGTGTCTTTTCTAATGGTCTGCGTCGTTCCTTTTTTCTTTTCAGCTCAGTGCCAAAAAGCTGTTACTGCCATAGGCAATTTTGTTGTAACTCAGAGTTCTTATCCTGGGGTGCAAATAGCTCCAGATCTGCTGCTGTGTATCTGAATTTCAGATTCAGTATCTGTGGACTGTTTTGCCCTTCATTCATCCCTCAGAAAGGTGAACATCCTCAGCTTTGCTCAGAAGGAGATTAAAGGAGTTGGTGTCAGGAGGCACTGCTGCTGCGCTGTAAGAAAGGATGGGTTGGCTAAAAGTACTTCATCTTTGCACTTTTCTTCCCCATCCATTTTATTTCTGGATTTTTAAGAAAAAGTGATACTGGGAAATGGAACTGTTGACTAGGAATAAACCAAACAAAGTGAAATGAATGAAAGAAGAACAGTGCTAATCTGGTATTTTTTTTATTGGTGATATTTTTCTCTCTGAATGTTTACTTGTTTACTTCTTTCTATCTAGCCTGCATGTTCCTCAAACAAAATTCCAGCAAGTGCATGTCTGTCAAGTGTTTTACAGCTGTGGGGCTCATGCAGTAACATTCAGAGTGTGTGGCAGAAGAACTATGAAACTATATCTAAATTGCATCACAGTTAAATAGCTATTGAGAATACACTTTAAGCTTAGCTAGTGCTTTCTGTCTTTATACAGTCTGCATAGGTTCAGCATTTCTGTTGTGAGAAACGGAAGCAAAGCTTGTGCTTATTTTGCCCTCTTTGCTGGTAGGTTACTGTCTATGCCATTTCTTGCTCTCTTTCATCAGTAGAATTTGGTGTGTCCTGTGTGATCACTTCCACATGAGGCTTTCTGGACAGCTTTGGCAAAGTGAGCCCTAAGTTCCATCAGAAGCCCCAACAGGGCTGTCTCCAATGTGCATTCCTCAGGCGTGCCCTGTGCTGGTGGGCAGCTGGGGACCATACTTATGCCTTCTGGTGTAAAGCATGTCTCCCTGAACTTGGATCGCTTGGGAAGTACAAAAGGATACTGTTCAAATATAATACTGCACTTATTTGTCCAGTCTAACAGCTTTCTCATGTGTTTGTCTCACAGCAAGCAGAATACGTGATTTCTTGCTTAGCTTCCTTGTTGTGTTAAAACTAAAATAGTATCATGTCCACTCCCTGGCCTTCCATCCTGATTGCTGTCTCATGCAAGGCAATGTAAACACCTCATTGAAACATGACTCATTTTGATGATTGCAGATGATTATTTTTGAAAAGCAAATAGTTGTGACATCCCTAAACCAAGCTTACAGAGGCAATAACTTAGATCGCTGGTTAAAGTCTTCTAAGTCTTCTGTCTCTCGTACCCAGTCTTGCTGTAACTGGAGGACAGATGGGGTAAGCAGCCATTATTACTGTTTTGCACGCATGCAAAAAGAAAAAGTTGCCATGGAAAGAAATCTGTTACTACTAATTAAAATGAAGCACATCAAAGGGATTCTCATGAATGAGTTAGAAATACCTTACTGATATGAGAAGGACAAGTTATACCATAAGCTACTTTCAGGCTTTAGCAGATGTTATAGTCAGCTGTGATTGATGCACTTTGTAAGTATTTCTTTGTCATATTAAGGGGCCACAAGACTGGTTCTGAAACCATGCTGTTAAGTATTTTGTTGACAGAGTCAAATCTCAGAGCATAGCTTTGCTTTTAATAACTTGCTGTTAGCTGTATCAACGTGAGCATACAAAATCAATGCATAATCTCTAGCCTGCAGATGTATATAAATCTATACCAGATGTGTGCACACGTTTGTGATTAAGAAACACAAAAGGAATTAGTGAAGATCCTACCAGGGAGTAATGCATCTTTCTTTCTTATGGCAGAAGAGTCTTCAGTGAAGTATACCAAAGGTTTTCATGCTGTAGAAACCATAGTAGGAGTAGTAGTTTGCACCTCTAGCATTCACCTTGTTTTTGTTTGGCAGTACATTATGTAAAGCAAGCTAGAAGAAGTAGATACTTCCCTACAGAAGTGGGAAAATCATCATGTTTAATTACTTAAAAGTGTTAGAATTTAACCTGCAAGACTTTTTTAGCGAGATGAGGAACATGAAAATAAAGCTTAGTGGAAATTGGCAGACAGATTTGTCTGATTTTTTTTTTCCACTGTAATTGGTTTGATTCTTCAGTACTGTCACATAGAAGTTGATTTATTGATACTGACTACATAGGCAGATATCAGTGAAGGCTTGAATTCCTTTTCCAGTCTATCCAAAGAAGTCTGTAGTCTTGATTAAACTTTCATTTGAGCATTTTTCCGTGTAATATCATCCAGAGTACTTGCTGCTAACATGAATGCAGCTAGGAGGCCTTTCAGTCTTTCATTTCTAAAAATGTTTGTCATGTTCAATACCCGTCCACAGAAACCTGAAAGCAGAACTTCCCAGTAACTTTACTTTCACAGAACAAGTTAAACAAAGTCAGTGTACTGAGAATATTGCTAGCTTCTCAAGTATGTGATAGTCCCTTCTGCAAAGCCTTGATGAAGTATTGTGTTTGACTAGAGAAAGGGGACCTCATTTTGTTAAATGCAGGTAAAGTAATCTCTTACAGCATTATGTAACTTCTTTAATTGGAAGATGGGGATTTTGCCATGGAGATAATGAGACACGTTCTATCTAATGTGCAGTGTTTTTTTTTTATTGTTGTTTTGCTCAGTGGGAGACTTTGATAAAATCTGGCGTGAACACTGTGAGGATGAGGAAACTCTGTGTGAATATGCTGTGGCAATGAAAAACCTTGCAGATAATCACTGGGCAAAAACTTGTGAAGGGGAAGGCCGAATTGAATGGTGTTGCAGGTAAGTCCTAATGTCTTTGAAAGATGTGGTTGCACGTTTCTGTTTGTAATTCTTTATAATACAGATTTTTTTTATCTGCTAATTTTTAACATTTGTTCTATAAAATGTTAATGATGTATTGGTTCCTAAAACAAATACTTTCTTACTGTTCCAACTTATAATCTGTAAATCCATAATGAAGTAGTTTCTTCTAAAATTAGATTATTTTTTTTAAAGCAGCTTCAGCAAACAACTTCCCTTTCTTCACGTGCTGAAGCTGCAAGTAAATTTAAGAAGTAATGCTATATGCGTTTGTCTGAATCTAAACTGAACTAATGCAATGAGTGTAGCTGAACAGGGTTTGGATTTGACTTGTAATGTTGACACGTAAGTACGTGGATTTTAAACTTCTTGCATGCCCTAATAGTAAAATCCTGGATTGAGTTCAGCTAAACTATTTCAATCCTTGAGGAAACTGAGGTCTAAATTAGGATAAGTGTTAGTCACTCAGGATTCCTGCAGACAGTTGGCATCTGAGGCATACTGTGAAAACCTGTACAGCAGAATAAAATAAAATACTGTTGAAATCTTATCTCAAAAATAATTTATGCACGATCCTGCCTGTAGGGATGTCTTTAGACAGAGGAAGATGGTGATGTAAGTCTAAGAGTAAGGTCTTTGCATATCCAGACGTTTAGAAAAACTTCAAATTTCTCATCATGATATGAAAGTTCTTTTAATCAATCCAACCTTGAGGAAGTATACCAACTACATGTAATAAAGTCTTTGTAGGTATCTGTTAGACTGTTTTTAAAATGTCCAAGCATCCACCTACCACCAATATTGTCCACTAAGCTATGGCCCGAAGTACTACATCTGCCCTTTCCTTAACCACCTCCAGGGATGGTGACTCCACTACCTCCCTGGGCAACCTGTTCCAGTGCCTAACTGCTCTTTCTGAGAAGAAAGTCTTCTCAGTATTCAACCTGAACCTCCCCAAGCGCAACTTGAGGCTGTTCCCTCTAGTCCTATCGCTCATTATGCGAGAGAAGAGGCTGACCCCAGCCTCACCACAACCTCCTTTTAGGCAGCTGTAGAGAGCAGTAAGGTCTCAATTGAGTCTCCTCTTCTTCAGACTAAACAGTACCAGTTCCCTCAACTACTCTCTATAATACTTGTGCTGCAGACCATGCACAAGCTTTGTTGCCTTTCTCTGGACATTCTATAAAGCCTTGATGTCTTTCTTGTAGTGAAAGGCCCAAAACCGAGCACAGCATTCAGGGTGCAGCCTTACCAGAGCTGAGTACAGGGGGATGATCACCTCCCTGCTTCTGCTGGCTGCACTGTTTCTGATAAAAGCCAGGATACTGTCAGCCTTCAGAACTGACTCCCAAGGGACCCTCCCTACCAGTGTCCTGAACAGTTCAAAGTCTGCCTGCAGAAGTCCAAGATAGCAGTTTTGCTGACCCTTTTCCTGACTTCACCAATGTCACGGACTTATATCTAGGGATTGAGAACTCTACTGTTTTGTGATTGCTCTGCCCAAGACAGCTCCCAGTTGATTCTTTAGCTTAAGTAAGCGTTGTTAAGTGTTTCTTACAGGCCCTTTCTTGGGCATGTTTTGTGTAACCTTGTGCCACTTGCAGAAGAGGTGAATCAGTTTGAAAAAACTGTACTCAAAACTGGATGAAGTGCTACACTGGCCTTGTCAGAGATGAATAAAGTGGAAAAAATAACTGTTGAGATTGTAATAAACTCTTGTTATGCAGTTGACCTTGTTGGGTGGGTTTCTGTTTATTGTTTTCTTTGTTTGTTTGTTTTGTGTTGATGTGCCTTTGATTTATGCTCACTTGTGATCCACAACTGCCAGTTTTTTTACAGGTTTTCTCAGTTGCTAGGTATTTGTGCTATTCATTACTTCTGTGCAAACTTTGACCTTCGTACTTCTCTTTTTCTAAGTTATACTCCCTTAAATTATACCGAATTCTAATACTGGGTCTTCTTACATCTTTTTCTGTCCAACTTGTCATCATTTGCAGAGCAGTTAAGAGAAGTAGTGACTGTTCTCATGTTCTTGTTATCTATGCAAATACTAATTTTACTAGACTGATTCCCAGGGAACACTGCTTGATATTTTTTACAACTTGATTGTTAATTGCTATGAGAAATTTCATTGGGAAAAAAAAAAGTTGTCTTTTTTATTTTTTTAAAAGCAATTTCAGCTAAATAGTATAGAATTCCCTTAGCTTGTGGCAGGCTTGTTTTGTTCCCTGGATAATGTTCCATGTTGGCAACAGTCCTGTGTACTGAGGTTTATTGGCTCTCTCATTGTTTGTTTGTTGGGTGTTTTTTTTTTTTTTTTTTTTTTTTTTGAGGTGGGGTGGTTTTATATTAGTTCCTGCAAGATTTACAGAGTAAACAAATAAATATCCAATTTGGGGCTGGGAGCATGACCTCATGCACAGAATAGAATCCACCTGATAGAAGACACTAAAATGCGCTCAGTGTGAAGCTTCAAGTGCAGATCTTTTCTGCCTGCAACATTCAGAGGCCAGGAGATTCTCATCAGTTAAAAATATATATAAAAAAAAAAAAGGTTACTTCTTCCTTTTGTGGAAACGGAGGCCTGAATGGCTAAATATGAGAACACTGCAGATCAACTTTGTCTTCTGCATTTTCTTTGTTCCTTGTCAACAGCCAGGAGGTGTGCCACACAGATGGCAGGCCCCATTGTCCTTACTCCTCCTTGTGTCTAGCTGCTTAATTGCATGCAAGAGAACTTCACTTGTGTGAAACTTCATTGAAAGCTTTTGTTGAGTGCTTTAACTGAGTGTCACCATGGCAGCAGGAAGGTAGCTGATGTGTTAAATGAAGTTTCATTTGAGGGTGGAATGCTGGAAATACTTGGGAACCACTTGTGTATCTGTGTTGAAGAAAGGATAGGTCAGACTTTTGTTTTCCTTTTATGGAAGATCTTTTAAGACGTGATACTAGCTGGGGAAAAAAAGACTTTTTTGATCTCTCATTTTTTCTTGTATTCTTGCATAACCAAGCACCCAGTAAAGTAAATCAGAGAATATGGAATTACTTATTTTCAGGGTCGAGAGTAAGTTTCCTGCAGAGTTCTCCTTGTGAAAAGGTGTATCTTGCTATTTAGTTGAACATACTGGGAAAACAGATCTCGTGATGTTAATTCTTAAAACAGATGAAAAAAACCTTCTCTTTTACTTCATTACTTTTTTATTTAGATGACACACGTGCAGATTCTAGAAAACATTAAAGCTAAAGCTCTAAGTGGCAGACTGTGCTGTTGACCATATGCCATGTTGTACAGAGTGTTTAATTTTTGTTTCAGGGCAGTAGGATACAATTTTTAGCATGGGAAGAGAGGACTTAAAGCCTTGTTCCCTTCCAGATGCGGTTTAGTTAAACCTCAGTGGTGTTGTAGATAGCCTGGACCACGCTCAGCTGTCTTTCCCTTTCTTTTGTTTATATTTTCAGAAAATTGAATGCAGAGTCGCAAGTGATGTTTGGAAATGTACACCTGTTTCATGTAATTTCTATTTCAACGCAGAGCTTAAACCAAAGTGGGCTGGATAAGATTGTTTACTCTAGTTGTCCTAACTTCTCATTGTTGCTGGCGTAGGTAGCCTGGTGAACCTTTGTATGGACAATGAATGCCAGCCTGTTCTGGTTCTAGTTAGAACAAAATAAGCTAGACCAGCTGATTTGCTTCTTTCTGTTGCTTTTGCATCAGTGTTACAACTTGTGTTGACTTGGCTGTTCTTTTTTTTTTTTATATAATGAAAAAACAGAATCTGCAGTTCTAACCAGCTTGAAATAGCTATTGTGGCAAAACATTATCTAAACTTGCTTTTTTTAAAAAAAGCCTTCAGAGAGTTTCCAGTACACTGAAGAAGTATGGTCTTGGTCAGTTTACTGTTAGGGGAGTGTAGAACTGTTTGGAGAAAAAAGCAGAGAATGGATGTTAGAAGCTTATCTTATATATTTGTTTTACTGAGAAAGGGCTCTGTAAGTCTGTCCCTGAATCTGTTACTAATTAATATTTTCATTAGCAATCTACTAGAATACAGTCTGTTTATTAAATTTGCAAATGAGACCAAGCAAGGAAAAATTTACATTCTAAGGGTTGGACTGAAATTAACAATGGTATTAACTGTACTATATACTATCAACTATACAGACACAGGCTAGGAACTAATTGGTTATTTGTCAGTCCCTTAGAAAAGCGTTTGTAGGGAGCCTACAAACAGGAGGGGAGTCAACTCTTTACAGAGGTAGATAGTAGCAGAAGAAGGGGAAATGGTTTTAAGTTGAAAGAGGGAAGATTTAGGTTGGATATCAGGGGGAAGTTCTTTACCAAGGGAGTGGTGAGGTGCTGGAACAGGCTGCCCAGAGAGGTTGTGGATGCCCCATCCCTGGAGGTGTTCCAAGGCCAGGTTGGATGGGGCCCTGGGCAGCCTTGTCTGGTATTAGATATGGAGGTTGGTGGCCCTGCATGTGTCAGGGGCATTGGAATCTGATGATCCTTGTGGTCCCTTCCAACCCAAGCCATTCTACGATTCTGTAGCAAACCACAAGCTGAATATGAAACAATCTCAGGATACTTTTCCAAAAAAGACAAACATCTTGGAGTATCTTAATGAGGTTATCCACAAAATATCTGAAATACTTCGTTTAGCTTTTCTCTTAATTAAACTATCACTTTGTTCCCTTCATTTAAAAAACAACAACAAAAGAAGGTAAAGAAAAGTTCAGGGATCTTATATTTATTTTCCACAAAAGCCATGTTTTTTCCTAGAGTCTGGAGCTGTCCGGTCAAATGGAGTAAAGTGTAGGAGATCCTTTTACAGGATCTTTGAGGGTAACTGTACACAGTCTGTTTGGGATTGGAGGACAGAATAAATGAATGTTTACAGTCCCCACAGTGCTATTTTAGAGCTTTCTTGATGAATGCAGTTAGTTGAGAAATTCCCTTTCAATGGGATTAGAAAGGAGGTGGGCTAAGGAGAAGGAGGGAAACTATTTAAAGTAGAAAAAGGATCTAATGTTCATTGTGCGTGTTTGTATGGTAACTTTTATTTTTTCCTTCTAAGTAATGCTTTGTTCTGACAACTGTATCTGTTCGTTAAATGTTAGAACTAATTAGAGCTTTGATTATATGATGACTGCTGACTATTTTCAAGTTCTTGGAATCATTTGGTAATGAAGGGTGTTGACTCTGTAAGCTGGTTTGTGGTGGGAGGATAGATACAACACAGTTGTAACATCTGATTCCAGACCTACTTGTGTTTTGCAAAAGAATAAGTCTCAAATCTCTAGAACTAAAACCAAGCATGAAAAATAGATGTGAATTAATCATATGCAAGCTTCTCGCATTGAACTTTAAAAACTTATAGTACTTGGTACTGTAGTATTTGCTGAATGTATAATTCCCTTAACCTAAATCTGGACACTCTTGATAATAGCAGAATGCTTTCCAGTCCTCCCTCATGATTAATGCCTCCAAGGGAAAGTTGAAAACTTTCATTTCCTTGATTTACTTCAGAATAGAGTGGGGGAGATTAAACCTGTAGAGGAGTTCATGCTGCTTTTTTTTTTTCAGGCCAACAGTTCCTTCAGCTGACTTTAGGAAACTAGAATTTCCTTCAGCTCTGAAGGGAAGTGTGTTGTTTCGCTATACCCTCGCTGAACTTCATCTTCAGTATTAGATTCTGGTTAATAAATACGGTGAGGAATGTAAATCAGACTTGCTCTTTCCTCTTCTGCTTTTTAAAGAGAAGGATTGTGTCAGTTCTTGACCTGCAAAACTGTCTACTTGAAACTCTTGATCATTCATAAAAGCTATCAGAGATTGCTTTTTTTGTCAAGATGAAAGGTGACCAGCATTAATTTAGTAGCTGGTTATTACTTTGCAAGAAGAACTAATTGCTGATTCTTTGATGTTGTTAAAATTTAATATGATATTTCTTTGGCAATTGAGAATTTGAAACCCCTCCCCCCTATTATTTTTATATGGTATTGAAGCACTCGTAGTTTTGGTTAGTGTATTCTACAGGGAAGCTTCTCTTTCTTAGCTTAAGTCTATTATCAAACAATATATGCAGGAGATAAGTGTTCATACTGGCTTTTACCGAGGGTTTCTTTAAGTGTCCAGACCAAATGGCAGGAGAGTTTGGGTGGGAGCAGACTATTCATCTTGAAAAGCAGCCTGTCATTTAAGATACGAAGAATGGGGGAAAAAAGTTCAACTGAGGAAGTATCTAGAATTTTTTTCGTAAGACATGAGCTGCAAACGTCGCCTGTCTCTGCCAGTAAACTTGAACAGTTTATAACTGAAATGTTTATTTTTGTTGTTTGTGTAAACTGTAGCAAGTGTAAGCTCAGGTAGCATTTGAATTGCAAAATTCTTCGTAAGCAAGTCTGTTAATTGCAGAGCTAATACATCACCAGAGTGGAAGCTTAAACGTCAGAGACGTTTGCCACAAATTGCATTGTGGCAGCTCTCAAAATTATAAAATAAACTACTTAATTGTATTTCTCTTTGTAGATAATAAGGGGATGCTCTGTTCGTTATTTGAGACCGTTGTTAAATATAGCCTTATATAGCTGCATACTCAAAAGCAGTGTGATCGATGATGGGGGGTTTAATAAACATAAGTGTGTGGCTACATCAGCAAGTTACCATGGGGGTAAACTGCTGAGTGTGTTGCCTTTTATTAGGTACTGAGCAGTAAATGCCCATCTGATCACTGCTACCCCATCACACGTGTGAGGTCTGCTTTAAATGGATAGTGCATAATCTTGAGATGAAGGTCCTCAGTGGTTATAAAGTACCATCTAACCTGTTTGGGTTTTTTGTTTGCTTGTTTGGATGGTTGGATTTGGTATTTTTTGCTTCTTTGTGTTTTACCCAATCTTTAGTAAATCTTGTGCTTCTGGCCTCTCTTGTCTGCCAGTGAAAATCCAGAAGATGTTTCTCATCATGATTGTCTTTAATAGTGTCTTATGGCATCAGAACTTAATTGACATGAGAGGGAGGAGTAAAATAATTGGGAAGAATACTGAATTACAGCAGTACCAACAGTGAGGCAGAAATGGCTTCTTCACAGTGACAGAAGGAGTTAGGCTGCATTTTAAAAGTAGATGGTTCTCATTCACAAGAGCTCATCTGTGTGTTAAGCTGGGCAACGTAACAGCTTCTAGCAAGTGGAAATAGTTGATAGCATCATTAATTGAGGAGCAAAAAGAATACATTTCCTCCCAAAGTACTGAGCTGCTTGATTTGTTCTGACTTACCTGTCGATGTTGGTTGCTGTATGGCGTTATTTAACCAGAATGTTTCAGAAGGGATAATAGGAAAAAAGACTTCCAAGTAAAACTAAAGGCACTGAGCGAGACGCTAAGAAAGTGGTAAGGTAGCTGTAACAGTGTGAGGAGAGGGGTTTGTGTTTTCTTTCACTAAATGACACTTAACTAAATTATGAAAGACATCTCTAAACTCATCATATGCTTATGAACAAATAATTTTATATGGCATAAAACACAACTTTTTTTAGCAGTAATTAACAGTAACTAACAGTAATGCAAGAGTTTTTCTGGGGTTCTGTTTTGTTTCTATTTTTTTTGTTCTTCAGGTTTTTTTTCTTGCTTAGTTAAATTACAGACTTTAACTTTGTTAATTTTAGAATCATTGTCTTTCTGTATGTGGAATTTCTAACAGACATGGTATGATTTCACAGTTTATGGATTTGGGAGTATTGTAGCATAGGCTGCTGTTACTGCTTCTGTGTGATCTTGCTCAATACTGCTAAGATATGGATCTTATTTCTTTTTCCATCTAGCTTCTCTTTCATCTGAAAATAGCTTTGGTTACCGAAGAATTGTAACTATAAACTTGTTGATTATTAATATATTTTTTTACTGTGTTTATTTCTCACAGGGCTGTGTTTTCTACCCTAAGGTTACTGCCTACATCTTAAACTTTACTTATTTAGTGTGAGAATACATAAGGCCTGCTCAGGCAGGTAAAACTTGCTCATGCTTTGATTTTGTTAGACACAGGGCAGTTTTGATCTTGAGGCCATACTTGTATGTCAGCACAGGAGTCTGTCCAGCAGAACTTAATTCTTTACCTCACAGCAAAAATGATACACGAATAACATGCTTTTGCAATTATGCATTTACAGATCCAAAGTGGTCGTTTCCTGACTGTTTGGAATAATGTGGTTTCTATCTGTACCTGTTTGATGATATATGTTTATAAAAACTTAACAATAATGACACTTTCTTTTGTTTTTTCCTTCACATCATGAGTGATGGAGAGGCTGGGTGTATTTGGTGCCTATAATATCATCCACACTTAGATCAGGGCTGTGTATTTCAAGACCTCATCTCTATTTGTGATTTTTAAGGCAGTTTTTATACCAACATATCCTTTCTGAATCTGGAATGTGAAATAAAACAATATAGGATGCTATTAAACTAAGTTTGAATTTGTGTCCTGAAATGTTACCTTCAAACCTCTGCAGCATTTTTTTTTTTAACAAAAATTGAATGTGTTTCAGGAAAGTATCATAAAAATGCTTTGCGAAAACAAAAACAGTATTTGTTCAAATTATGTTAAACTTCCATGCAGATGCTTGGCTGGTGCATCTAATTAAAATACTTTTTTGTACAGGGTGAGTCAGGCTTTTGATTTCACAGCAGTAAATTGTTTCCAATTCTAGTTCTGTCCAAAACAGTTGAGCTATTCTCTGGAACATCATGGTTGTGTCTCATAATGCTGAATACTGGTTGAAGTATCCAAGTGCAATTTAACTTTTTTTTTTATTCCTTCTTCATTCGTTCTAAACTCGTCAAACTTTCTGATAAATACGACTGATTATTTTATTCCAATTCCTATTAGCAAAATACTTAAGTGGAATAAAAAATGAAAGCTAAAATAAGTCTCCTGCAATAATACAGCTACTGAAGATATGTTATTAAAAAGGAAAAAAAAAAAGCAGACTCAAAATGAGAAACAAGTATAATTAACTTAGCCCATAAGCCTACGTTATTTTCTTTCCCCCCCCCCGCATTCCTTAAGTAGTCTGCAAGACATGCATGTTTCAAAAGCCCCTGTATTTGTAATTAATATCCTTCTGTGCATGTATGCAAGCATGCCTTAATAGATAACTGTAGTGCTTAAGTGTCAGCTGTCATTTACCCTCAGTTAATGTTCTCTTCTTGCTCTGGAAGTCTATACAGATAAGCTAATTTGAATTTGTTTACGTAACTCTGTCTTATAGCCTAATTTGGGGGGAAAAAAAACACTCCTTGACTTGAAGTGTGTCTTTTGGGCGTCACATTTTTCCTAAAACTGATTTCCCAAAGATGCAGTAAAACTCAGATGTATTGAAAAGCTTATAGAACTTGTATCTCTTAATCCTCTGTCTTGTGTCCTATCTTATTGTAATGACCAAAAATACCATTCCATTTCTCTGGGGGATCTTTGTCTTTTCAGTGTATGCCGGGAATATTTTCAGAATGGAGGGAAAAGAAAAGCACTTGAGAAAGATGAAAAGAGAGCACTTCTTGCTTCTAAGAGCACTCCAGCCTTAAATGCTTCCCAGCCTCCCAAGATCGAAGACCCCTTACCAAACTTTGGCTTGACAAATCATGAAGCTATAACAGAAGAGTAAGTTCTATTTGTTTTCCAGGCTTTGCTTTTTTCTTGTTGAGACTTACTTGGAATTTTTTTCATTATAATGTTAGATTGATCTGATGCATTCTTTTTTTTTTTAGTAGTAAAGTTGTTGGATTTTCTTGTAAATATATCCGTGTTTCAAGAATAATTGAACCATAGTATACGTTTAAGTTTTGGTGGATGCCATAAAGATTGCTTAAGAATGACAACTTAGTCATCATCGTTTAAGTGTTAGAGTAATTTCACTTCTGTATGTCATTACTGTGCAGTGCAATTTATATTAAAGCTTGAGGTGAAATAAAGCAGATGTTAATTAAGTTAGAATCTAATGGCTGTTCAGTATTGTTGAAAAGTCAATTGCTTTTGTAAGTACTAAGTGCCAAATGTAAATAACGGAGTACTTAAAACTTTCTGTTCATAAATAATTGCGGAGAAACTCTTGAATCCAATTATACACTTCAAAAGCAATTTTGAATTATAACACTTAATTTTAAATATGGTAGCTTTCTGATGACTGGCTCTGCAGAAGTTGAGTATTCTTGAGGTATTTCTCTAACACGGTTTTAATTTTGTTTTTTGATTTTTCACTCAAGTAAGAATTTTATTTTTGGCATTCGTTAGTAGCTTTTTTTTTTCCACTTACAGTCCCACCCTCTTTTTTTCTCTAAATTGTATGGGTCATGTTTTTGGCTACTTCACATGTGATGAGGATAATTCATTGCAAGTATAATGGAATAAAGAATGCACATTTTTGTTAAAAGTTATAAACATAACTTTCTTCATGCTCTTCATAGAGCAGTTCTAACAACTGTCAGCAGTGGTTTGTTCTGTTCTGTGAAGAGTTTCTCATTATGATAGTGTGTCTTTTGTAAGCAGCACTTAAGCTTTAAGTTAGACATAGTATTAGTTACTAGCATGTTACTCATGCTACTTGCAGATGTCTGCCCTTACCAGATGGCATCTTTTGTGGCTTCTCATGTTGCAAAAGGTTGTGGTTTCTCACTTGCAAACGGCATGAAGATCTCAAATGCTTAAATGTTTGAATAGTTTAAAACACTGACCCCAGTGTTGTTCTGTGTTCTGAGCAACCAAGAAGATATTTCCAAAATGAAAGTAGTGGCTTCCCCTAAGTAGCTCTTTCTTACCCTCTCTTCACAGCATTCATTTTGCTAACTCAGCCTAAACATGAATACATGTTTTTAATAAAAGCTACCAAGCACTTTGATACAAAGGGTTGATGAGATATTAATTCCTCATACCATCTCAAAAATGCTAGCATTTGGTAACACAAAATGTTTCTGTTACTACAAATGGCAGATTGGTACTGATTTGTTTAAATCAGTAGGTTTGATCATACACTACTTGAAGTTGACCCATTTTCAAGTGTGAGGTCTTACTGTGATAAAGCACGAGCTCTCTCTCTGCTTGTGCTTTATCTTCATACTTTGTACAGGATTTATAATGGCCATTACAGGGCCAATTCACAAGCTTCATCTTCTTACCAGAAATCTGTAGTCTTATCTTTGGATTTAATCTGAGTGTACAGAAGGTATTTAATACAGAACTTTTTATTTCTTAACTTAAAAAGTATTTATCAATACCATGACCTATTTTCCATCATCTTTCTCAAGACTTGAAAATACATATCTGACAAATACAGGATTCTTAATATTTCCTGGAGTAGGCAACACATGATGGTAAGGTTTTTAGTAGTTATACAGACCTTATAGCAACAAGGCCTAGCTGTTATAACTTAGCGCCTGTAAAAGTCAAACACTGTACCATGAGGCAAAGAAGAAACAATCTTATCAGAATGAAAACAAACTGTTGATGAAGTGAAGCATACTTTCCTCTTGAAATGCTGTTGTATCACATCTATACTAAATCAGTTAGAGACGTGTTTGAGTCTTGGGGCATGGGATATGGAGGAGCTTGCACTCCTGCCAGGTGAAATAGCGTCATTCCATTCTGGTCATGTAATGCTATGAATAAGATCTATAAGTTCAGGAGTGAGGGATTTTCTATAGATAGAACAAAGCCTGTTTGCAAGACTGAAGCTGGTGGATCTCGCAGAAATAACTAATGTGAACACAGAGATGAAAGTGAAAAAGAACTGGAAGGTAATGTATTGTCCACAGTACTTTCTCACATCCAGGAACACATCTTATGGCATTGTATCTTCACATGTGAAGCTGCACTTCGAAGTGGTTCACTCTTGCAAGATGAAAGTGAATGTTATCTGCTGTTTGTTCTGCTTAAGTATTGTTTCTCTTCTTTTTCCCTCAGGTTAAACAGTCTTGATTTTTATCCTTTATGGTATAGATTCTTCTCAGGTGTTAGGTGGTATCTTAAAAGACAGTCAAACTATTGTTCCTCCTTTTCTAATGTATTTTAGCAAGCTGGTCCTTCCTGTGGGGTGCCTTTATGTGTGGATGTTACTGAAAACTTTGAGACATGCCTGTGTTGCCACTCAGAGCCAGTTTGTATAGCTTTGTTCTGCTCTTCTGGCAATAGCGTAGGACCTCTGAATTTTCATTCTTCTTACATCCATGGATAAATTGTAGCTTAATAATCAAAAGCTGCAAACTAGGAGTCTGGCCCTTGAAGTATTAATGTTTTCTTTTTCTGCCTATGTATAACGCATTAGAAAGCCGTGTATTCAGAAAATCATAAGGGTTGGAAAGGGACCTCTGGAGATCTATTCCAACCCTCTGCTAAAGCAGGATCCCTAGAGTAGGTTACACAGGAAAGTGTCTGTGTGGGTCTTGAATAACTCCAAAGAAGGAAATTCCAAAACCTCTCGGAGTTCAAGATGTGCTCAGAGATTACCTACAGTGCAGTGTACTTCTCTTGCTTTTAGTGTTAGTTGCCTTGACTGAAAATCATTAGGAAATGAGTTTGAAGGGTGATTATCAATGAATTTAGCGAGACTGTCTTTGTAACAGTAATTGGATCAGTGACTGTCACCTAGATGACAGTTATGTTCTTACTGAGGAATCTGACTTGAGAGCTGCCATGCTGAAAGAAGCAGATGTCTGAGCCACTGAAGAACTAAACAATTATTTAAAGCACCTAACTAGGATCCTGTTCTCATTTATAACTGGCAGCTTAAGAACTGCTAATAAGCAATTCTGAGGGACAGTGAAACCTGACAAGCAGCAGGAAAGTTGAAACTTGAGTATGTGAATCTGCTACTTTTTCAGATCCCAAAGTATATTTGCATTGATTTTGGAGTCTGGTAGTCTTATCAGAGTAAAAGAGATAATGCCTGTTAGAGTGAAAGAAGTGTGTTGCCTGGTTATGTGTCTTGGATCTGTTGTCCACTGGTGTAGAAGGGAGTTTCTGGCTTCTGCTCAGCTTGGAATCCAGAGGTGTAGTTTTGCAAAGTGTGCCTTAATGCTGTCAGACATAGTTTGAGGTGTGCACCCTCCTCACTGAGTCAGAAGCAACACTGCAGCCAAGATTGCAAGTCTTATAAGAGAAGGAAACTGAATAACTGTGGTGTTGGTTTTTTTTTTCACTCTAACATAGATGCAGTGGCATTCTCCCCACTTAGAGAATTCTGTGTTATGTTACTTAATTTTAATCTGTTCAGGTATTTAATGTCACCCTTTAGATGGAAAATTCTAAGATTGCTAGAGGCTGTTTCTCTTTTTTCTTAAATGGGAAGTCCTTCTGTGCTAGACTACAGAGCCAGAGTCTCTCTTTTGTTTACTGTCATCTCATGTGTCTCCAGTTCTTTTGCTGTCACCTTCAGAACGCATGCATGTACACTGATGTGTGTTTGAATGAAAAAGTCTGCCATTAGTGTCTGCATCTGCAAGACAAGGACCACTGTTCTGAGAAGTTATATATAACCTTACACAGAAAAAGACACTACTTTACTTCAGCCTTCTGTAACTTACTACCATGAGGATCTAAATGGTCCCCTGTATGACTCAATGGGATGCACAGATTACATAATGACAAAATCTTCATTCAAAATTCATCATCTTCATTCTGAAGTCTCACTCAATACTGACTGTGTTACAGGGTGGCTTGGTAATGCCTGCAATTTTAACTGACGTAGAGGTAGTTGTTGCACTCTTTGCCTTGGTGGTACAGGTAGTTTGAAAGAAGTAATCCCTAGTTATCTAATATATATAAACAAAGTCTTTAAGGTTGGTGTTACTATTACGCTGAAGACAACAAGGGTTCTTCGCCTGTTTCTTCAACATCTTCTCTGCAGTGGATCATTGAGAGTTAAGGAGGAGTTTTAGGAAGAACACAATAAATTTGGAGTGAACCTCAAGTAGTCATCCATTCTCAAAAATATTAGCTAAAATAAAAGAACACTTTAAGAGATTTTGCAAGGAATATCTAAATGTTTTCATTTTTAGGGATTTTTTGTTTACCTTGAAATACAGTTGTGTGTCCTCTGTCTTTGTTAAACGACATAAGACATTTGACTTCAGATGCCCTTTAAAATGGTAGGTAGGTCATGAAGTGTTGTCAGTTTCTCTTTTGTACTCCTGAAATTTCAACCATTTTATTGTATTACTATAAGTACACAAGGTATGGTACTAAAGGTGCTCTTAACATAAACTCTTCAACTTAAGAATCACATGTTTTAGTGACGGAACTTGATTCTTTAGATATCTCAGCAATTCAAGTAACATGTTCACTTCTGTTAATCACTACAAAGATACTCTACAAGATTTCTTTTGCATTATTTATCTGAAATTGTAATTCAGAGTATAGTTTCAAAAATTACATTTGATAAAACTGAGTTCTTGCTGCTTCTTAGATTGCTTCACTCCTTGGGAAAAATCAGATTGCTTGATGTTGGTAGCTGCTTTAATCCATTTCTGAAGTTTGAAGAATTTCTGACAGTTGGCATAGATATTGTTCCAGCTGTTGAGGTATGTAACATTTGCTGTATTTGATATAAACCTGATTCCCCGTGGTTCTGAAATAATAGCTGTAATTGTTTGGGTCTAAAAACAAGAAAATAAGATCGTCACTGTGAATCTTAATATTGGAAACACTTTAGTAGTTGTCTTGTAATGGAGTCTCCAATGAGTTCTTGCATCTTAAAAGCCATAAATAAAAATTGAGTTGGTTTACGCTTAGTCATGCAGCTCTTGTAAGCTACGTTTTCTCACAAAGAAATAATCACTACCTGTACTCAGTGAGTTTTTTTTGTGGAGAGTTTTAGTAACTAGAAGTGCACTGTGAATAGGATTTTAAGATTATTGCTGCAAATACTAAACCACAGTCCTGAGGGCAAAAGTAACAGGGCTGTTTCTGTGGTAAGTAATATATTTCTGGTAAATTGTTTCTCTACGTAGTAAGATTCCAAAATGCATTTTTTCTGCAATCATGTTCCCTTTCTCAGTCTCTTTCCCTCTTGATCTGACTTCTGTCGATCCTAATAGTATTTACTAACCAAGTAAAGTGACAAAGCATAGTAGAGTGAAAAAGTATGTAAAGGAATGCATTTCTGTCATATAACGTAAAGTCTTTGACCTTACATATCTTGCCAGCTTCTAAGCTGAATTTTTCTAAAAGTTCAAAATGAAGATCAGTGGCCTAAGGTAATAGCTCTTTAGATGTGGAGATTTACGAGTGTGCTTAACTTGGAAGCTGTGTTGCTTGCTGCAGTGTGGCTTACTTGCAAGGTGCCTGGCATTTTGTTCTGGACACCAGATTTAGTCCACCAATACATAATTCATCTCCAAACATGTAAACAAAGTTATAAGGGAAGATATTCTTGAGAAGAACATGTGCACTCAAGCACATCTGCTGTAGTAAGCTGAGGCCCTCCTCCAAACTAGAATTAATCCTGATCAGTTTAAGATGACTGCTTAGAACTGTATCAGCATCATAGTCTCCTGAATAAATTGATCTCTTATCCAGCAGTTGCTTCTGCTCATTTAAGATTTCAAAATACCAGCCTGAGGGTTCTTATGGCAGTTAATGTTGTCTTCTGACCTAAGAAAAATATAAAAAGAATCAGTGCAGTAACTCAGTGATTGAAGATAGAAGAATCTTCAAAATCTTCTGATGTATCTGATATTTTAAATACCAAAATATTTCTTGAAACAAGTGAAATCAGAGAGGATTTCAGGAGGTCAGTTTGTTAAATAATGTTGAATAAAGGGCTAAATACTTCCCTAATAAAAATAGGTTAATCCATTTTCTTAATGGAAATTCTTCATATATAGATGTAGTAGCTGAGTACAATACTTCAGCTAATTTGAGGAGTATTGAGAATAATTGAAGAAAAACTAAGAGAGGAACTGAAGTGTTGCTTAATGAAAGAATGTGTTCCAACTGTTTAGAATCTGTGTGTTTTATATACAGAAACTGTGATGTGTAACTGTGATATGAATGTGGACATGTGTTTCTATTAAAAGTTCAGGTCTGTTCATTTGGGGGTGGGTTGGGTGGAGCTGCACTAAGAGAGAAGTAAAGCAGATTTCCTAGTGTTTCCTTTGGCCACTCTTTCGAACACTGTATTTCTGACAGGTGTTCCAGAGAATAATTAGCTGCTGTTATTTTCTTATAGGAGCTTAGTTTGTCTGCTTGGTACAGGAAGGGAGAAAGGCAAAATTGAAATGAACAGCGAATCTCAATTTTGGGAAGGTCCCAACAGAATTTCTTACTGCTGGAAAACAAGCTGAATATGCAGCAGATGTTGTATTGGAGTAAATATAGTCTTAGGGGAAAAAGAAGTCTGGAATGGTACCAAACTTAAGAAAAAGATGAGCAGGATTTAGTTCTTAAATGTCAGTTTGTGCACTGAAATATGAGTTCACTGTTAAGATCAGCTCAAGAATTGCACATCTAGACTTCAGTAGCAAACCCCAGTTTAGCAGTGCAGTAGCATTTTTTTCCTAAAACTACCTTGCAGAGTTCAAATTCCACTTGCAGTGTACTTTAGTCATGAAGTCATCTTCAATGTTATTTCTGCTTGATTGTTCTATGAATATCTTTCCACTACAGAGAAAGATTTTCAGTCTAATTATTGTCAATGATGTAACTTTCATGATGTAACCTTGAAGTCCACAGCACTTTTCTTCTGAAATTCTTACCCAGATATCCTGAAGTTACTACTGTTAATTTCCTGTTTGAAATATTAAAAGGAAGCAGAATGTAAGCCTGCAGATATAATGGTTGTAATTTAAATTCCTTGATCAAACTGAAATGACGATCTTATTCTTTTTTTTTAATTAGAACTACTGAAAAGTAAATCACAATTTTCTTTTGCACATTGTTTTATTCTTTCTCGCTTATTGCACATTGTCTGAAGAAAATGTGGTTTTGTATACACAGAAATAATGTTGTTTTCTATTTGGAAACAAATTTACTTTTCAGTTGTTTTATAAATATGTTTACATTGGTTTTTGTTCTTTTTTTAATATTACTTCATAAAACATGCTATAATTACTGGGAGGGGATACGAAAATGCGACAGGTCTGCCTCCACCTTTCACATTCTCTGCAGAATTTTGTCTCAGCTCTCATCTTTTTTCACTGCATGCACTCTAAGCACTGATACCAACTTCTGTTGCTGTCTCGTTGCAGCTTTTTATCTCAGTAGCTTTTTTTGAAAGAAGTCATTTCTAGATTTTGATGAATACGAAGTGTCAAAACTTAAGCGCAGTAAATAGCTTGATATTACTTCTGAGTGCTGTGTGATTGAAAGTGTTACAAACATTCTTCTGTACGTTGCATCATGGTGTCGCTCCCATCTGACAGCTTGACCTCACAAATGATTAAAAGATGATTTTTAAGCTTTTCTCAGGCTAAACTCTGCATTTGCAGCAGTTAAAAGATGTACGTTCATCTCTATTACAAAGTGTGCAATAGTGTTCTTTAAGTGTACTTCAACTTCCTGATGTAGGGGGCCTTTTCACAGCTTCTTCCTGTTTCTGTGCAAGTGAGGAAGGTCAGTTTTTTCCAAGTGACACCAAACTATTAAGCTTTTTGGATACCTCAAAGATTTTTGGAAATACTGAGGTATCAAATTTAATTTCACTGTATTGATTTCAGCTTTCTTTAAAAAATAATTTAAAAACGAACAAATAAAACCATAATCTAGGTTTGAATCGTTAAATTTGCATTGTTTTCACTCTTACCAACTTCATTGACAATACATGTTATACTACAAAAGCATGACATTTTGACATTTAATAGGGGATATTCTATGCTTCCAGCATCTGGAGAAACAAAAGCAGTGTACACCTATACATTTTCTTTAAATCAGTTGAGATAGAAAGCTCTAGTAGGATGTATCAAATCAACAGTCTCCTTTTTCTTTCTGTTTTTCTTTTTAATAAGCATTTAATAAACAGTTCTCAGCTATCAAACCTCCACTGTTGTTGCACATTTCATATAGTTGTTGACAACTGTAAAAGCTAGTAATATCCATGATTTTCAAATTGCCATTTTACTGTGTTTGACTTAATAGCATGAGGGATTTCTTGAAATTTCCTTGAGGGACTGAAGAGAACATTACTGTTCATTCTCTGATTGTGAACTGTGTATTTACTCTTTAAACTAACCCTGATGTTTGTTTGGATTTTTCTGTTCCACCAGAGCGTATACAAATGTGACTTCTTAAATCTTCAAATTCAGCAACCTCTTCAGCTGGCACAAGATGCTATAGATGCCTTTCTTAAGCAACTGAAAAATCCCATTGATTCTCTACCTGGAGAACTATTCCACGTTGTCGTTTTTTCACTCCTCCTCTCTTATTTTCCATCACCCTATCAGCGGTGGATATGCTGCAAGAAGGCACACGAACTTCTCGTATTAAATGGCTTATTGCTTGTAATAACTCCTGATTCATCTCATCAGAATCGTCGGGCTATGATGATGAAAAGCTGGAAAATTGCCATAGAATCCTTGGGTTTTAAACGCTTTAAGTATTCCAAGTTTTCTCATATGCACCTGATGGCTTTTAGGAAAACTTCCCTGCAAACAACAAGTGACTTAGTTAGCAGGAACTACCCTGGAATGTTGTATATCCCACAGGATTTCAACAGTATAGAGGATGAGGAGTATTCCAACACTTCCTGCTACATTCGATCAGACATGGAAGACGAACAGCTAGCTTACGGTTTTATGGAGCTGCCTGATGCTCCTTATGACTCAGACTCTGGAGAAAGCCAGTCTAGTTCAATTCCTTTTTATGAGCTCGAAGATCCTGTATTGCTTCTAAGTTAATGTAGCAGTTGACGTGCTAAGTCAAACCTCTTGCTTAACTAATTTTGCTATACTAACATGGGCTCAACACACAACAGTGGTTTGCATAAAGAAAATGCAAAGGTTTACAGAGTTTGCTATTTTTTTCTACTTTTGAATTTTAAAATATATTCTTGTATGAGAGTGGAAAAAAAAAAAGTTTTATGCAAGTGACTTTTGTCATAGCATAAATTGCTGTTACTTTCTTTAGAATATCTATCACTAATTTTCTTCCAGAAAGGTACCATTCTTTTCTTTAGTGCTGTGAAGTGTGAATTCTATTTAATTTGCTAAATGTTTCAATATTTTAACTCTTAATGTGATTGAGCTTAAGGCACTGGAGTTGGTTGGCTTCTGAGAAGTAAACGTAGGAAGAACTAATTTGCACTTTAATTAAATGTGCAGATAGGTTAAGACACTCGGTTACACACGTCCCTACTTAATTACAGAACAAAACTTATTTCCAAGATTTGTTTCACTCTGGTTAAGCCTGGGCTGGAGAAACTGTAATGCACATTTGATTTTACTTTCATTGCTGCCCTCTTGAGATAACACCAAAACACTTGAATAGGTTAATCCAAAGTTACACGTGCTGTGTAATTTCATTGCATAAATAGCAGATAGATGTGAGATTCCTGAATAGGTTACCCTGCACAAACAGAGGAGTATGGTACGTCTAGAAGATTGTTTCACCTCAAAGCTGGAACATGATTTTGCAATTATATGTGTACAAGCACTAACATATAACAGTATTTCCCTGGCAATAGTGTTTTGTATTCTTTTCAAACTGTTCTGGGGTTGTATTTTTTGATGTTGGGTTTTTTGGGGTGGGTGGGGAGGGGCAGGGTGGTTTTTTTTCTGTCATGTTTTAAAGTAAATTATTTATGTGTTTTAAAAACAACTTTTCCTTTAACTTGAGAAGCCTGCAATTAAGGACAATTGTGTGGTAACTACAGACCAATTTTTGTTAAAAGGAACATAATTACACAAGTTTTTCAAGGCATACCTACATTTGCACAGTCATATTCAGACCACAAAAGTGAAGTTAACGTACGCTGTTCTGTTGGCTTATTTGGACCTTAATCTGTTTAGTTGAATAAAAACTCTGTAGCTATCTGAAAACTGATCTGCACTGTAAGAAGGTGGAACAAGCATTTTATGTTTATGAAGTTTTTTAACTTGTATAATAAATTTGTAAGTGTTTTGCAGGAAAAAAAGAAATTCTTTTCAGCATTAATAATAGAGGAACCAGTATTAGTTTAGCTTAGATTGCCCTAATGACCAGAATTCATGAATTTAAATGTTAGGCTTTTAAATTGCTATGTAAGTGCCTATGACAAATGATTTGAAGTAGGTGCCGCATCATGGATTTAATACTGACTGCAGCGACATGACAGAAAATACTAATATGTAGTTTCATAGGTGACTGCTGAAATACACCTTACACCGTATTAATCTACCATGCTGTATTCATCATCCAGGAGTTACCAGACAAACTGAAGTATGAGAGTGATTTTTACAGTGGTTGCTGCAAAAATGAAACTTCTCCTTTCTATTGAAATTTTGCACTTGAAGTGTCAGTTTGACCTGTTTGCTTTTTTTTCCTCTACAGTTTCCTACAGAAAGTCATACTGCACTGGTCCTACTTACACTCAGATGTGAACTGGACTGTAATGCTTTATTCTTTAACATAAGCTTTCTCTCTCTTCTCATAAAGTGTCCCCTAATATTTGATTCAAATTTGTTAATCAGTCTGAACGATACGGTTATATACAAACCAAACAGCTATACTGCTCGTGTAATGTCTTATGGGAAGTACTCATCTAATGAAATACACCGTGGGTTCAAAATCAGATGTAACTCAGTGTTATCATCTAATGCTTTACAACATCACTTTAACTGAAGTAGTCCACCAGTTAGTCAGAACCTCTCTTTTTTCACTGACTCCAGCAATAGTCATGTTAAAGCTTAAAATATTGGTGCTCTGAATTCAGCTGTTCTAAAAAAAAGAAAACCAACTAATCTGCACCTACTTCAAAGCGTACCGAGCGTTTTGTCATTCTGATTTAAAAAGTAACGTGTACCAGCTAACAGAAATGTTGACATTGGTCGGTGTAAATTGGTTTGTGATTCATACAGTTAAGCTGTTCAGACCAGGACGTATCCTTTAAAAAGTTGAAAATATTAACACTGAAAATTTAGGCCTTCGTGGCAGCTTGGTGACACCACTGTATTCGTGGTTTAGGGACCGAAGTTTCATAACAGCTTGGTTTTCTTGCTGCTTATTCTAAATACCTTAAGTGTTCTTTTTTTATTATTTAATTTTTTTTTCTTTAATGTAAGGGACAGTGGATTGTTGTGAAGGAGGAAAGTTGGATTTGTGTAAATACTTACAACTCCCTGAACAAAATTGATGGCGTTGGGAGTTTTTGGCTATTTAGCTTTGGTGCAAAGAGAATGTTTCTAAGTTATGAAATGTCTGAAAATTCTGACTGGGCAGGAGATGACGAACATCTCTTGTTCTTAAGGTGCTGGCAAGGAAAAGAGAAAAAATGTATTTGCATTTCTGTTGTCTTCATGTCACTACCTTTTGTGAACAAAGCACATTTATTAAAAAAAAAAAAAACACTGAAAATCTCAGAGTATTTGTACTTGTTTTTTCCTTCTGCAGTCGATTTATGCTAAAGTTCAGTAGGGCCCATGCAAAGTAATTTCCAAGAAAACAGCTGCATTTATTTTATAAATGCCTGAATTATGGAAAAGATGTTAAATTTACTGCTTCAGTTTCAGCTCCTACATCTCAGTTGTGGTCTTTGTTTTAAAGGAGTTTTGAAGTTCCTCCAGTTGATCTCCTGTTTCTTTGCTTGCCTGCTTACAACATGACCACTTGCTAATGCAGATCTTACCACTCTAGATGTTCTTAATTTCCCCTTTATCTTTCTGAAACATATCTTTTCAGCACCAGTTGCCCTTTGGGATCATTCCTGTATTCCTCTACATGATGGTTTTGAGACTGAAGGTATGGGGAAAGGGTGGCAGTGGGAAAAGCAACCTAAAGAACAGAAAATCATAGAATCATAGAATGGCCTGGGTTGAAAAGGACCACAATGATCATTGAGTTTCAGCCCCCCTGCTATGTGCAGGGTTGCCAACCACCAGACCAGGCTGCCCAGAGCCACATCCAGCCTGGCCTTGAATAAATCCAGGAATGAGGCATCCCCAGCCTCCTTGGGCAACCTGTTCCAGTGCAAGTCTTGCAAGACTGGAGGAAAATTAAATATCAGTAGAGCTGGAGTGTCTCCCTAGCACTGTAGAGCTTAGCTGGTATTGTTAATCCCTCACAGAATGGTAGGGGTTGGAAGGGATCTCGGGGGCTCATCAGTCTACCCCCCGTGCTAAAGAAGCTTCCCTACAATAGGTTGAATGGGAAAGCATCCCATTCAAGTTTTAAATATTTCCAGAGAATGAGACTCCACAACCTCTCTGGCAGCTTCTTCCAATGCTCTGTCACCTGAGAATGAAGTTTACAAAGCATGGTTTCACAGCTGTTCTGGGTATTGCATCTTCCCTGTCTCAGAGAGATTTGCTGATTTGCATTTGAAAGTGATTATTAAAAGTGCTTTTCATCACAACTCCATTTATCCACAGCGCATCTTTGATTCTGTGCAAAGTTGTTTCTGCTCCCTTTTCCTCACCTGTGGAACAGGGAGTAGTTTTCTAGAAGGGTTGCATCTAGCTAGCTTGCATGGACACTTGGATTTTTTTCTTGTATCTTAAGTAAACCATCTTCTAAGAAGCTCAACAAGTAGTTGCTTGAAGAGCAAAATTACAGTTGAATAAGTGTCAACTCAATGCTGTGTCCATGACACTGCTAAAGCATCTGAAGCAGGTGAGCTCGTGGCTTTTAAAAAATCATGTGTATATATATATATATATATATATATATATATATAAAAGAAGCTAATTGGCCAGTTTTATTTAACTTTGGGAGAGGTAAGGATCTCAGAGGTGACAGATTCCTGGGTAGAAGAGGGAGGGTGACAGTTGGAGCTCCTTGAGCGTCCAGCGGTTGCCTTTCAGCACTGCTGCTTTTCGACTGCGGGTGGTATTGCGATGAATGGATTGCAGGAAAGGGGCTTAGAAACTTGCAGGACACTCCTGCAATTCGCAGAGCCGCTGTAGGGAAGCTGGCTGAACTTCTTATTATTTCGCCCGTGTAAGCAATGGAGCTATTAAGATCCTGAAACTTCTTCCTCTTACCCACCCGACTGCGCTGTGCAGTGCAGTGAAACGCGGACGTTATTCTGCGTAACGTCAGGGCGGCTCTGAATCCCGTCCCTGCAGAATGCGGCTGTCAGCAAATGGCAGGGAGGCAAAAGCGGTGCGGCTCGCCGTGTCGTGCCTCAGGCACAGCCTCTTTCTCCTCTGCGCACCAGGCGCGGGCGAACCGATTACGGGGTGCGCCTTTGCTTTTCATTCTCCCGCTCCGCCAGCACTGCATTTTGTGCGCCTGTGGAACAGCGAACGCGCCGTCAATCCCGCGTATCTATTGCCTGCCGAATTCCCCTGGCAGGAGGTGGCCGGGGAACGCAGCATGTCCCTCCCCAGCGGCTGGAGCCCGCTCCGCCACGAGTACCGCGCCGGGCCTGCAGGCAGCGGCCTGCTGCTGGTGCAGCCAACGCGAGCGCATCTCTCCCGCCTTCCCCGCCTCGGTTTCAGGCTTAGCCGCGGCCGTTGCCCTGAGCGCTTCCCTTCCGCCCGGCTCCTCGGAGCGCTACGCCGTCCTCCAGCAGCCGGGCGCCGCCCCAGGGAGCGCTCCTACCGCCAGCACCCCGTAAGGCGGCTCACCGAGCCCCACAGCGCCGAGCACCCCCAAGCCCGCCCTTCCCGCCGCGCCCAGCGGGCCTCCGCTGCCGCCGTTTGGGCCCTGGCGCTGCCCGTAGCCGGGGCCTCAGCCTCAAGATGGCGGCGGCGGCGCGGCGCGGGAGGCGGGAGGAAGTTGGCGGGACGCCTGTTGAGGTGAGTGCGGGACGGGGCAAGAGGCTGCGCGGAGGCTCGGGCCTGGCCTCGGTGCGGGGCCGAGGGTTTCACGGAGGAAAGCCCCGGGGCGCGGCCCCCTGCATGGAGCGGCTGTCGCGCATCGGGGGCGCGGTGGGGTCCTGTGCCGCCGGTAGCGACAGCGCCTGGCTCGGCATTGGACGGCGGGTGCCCCCGACACAGCGCCGGGCAGCCGGCGGGGCCTGCCAGCCGGGCTGCACTCCGTGCTGCTGCCTGAGAACGAACGGAATCGTTATTTTGAGGCTTAAGCCTGTTCCATTAGCGTGTTAACTAACCGGTGTTTTTCTTGTTAAAAGTCGCTTTTGCTACAAATACCCGCAAAACTGGAAGAATGTGACAGGAGGTCTGGTAACAGGCTTTGGGAATCCAATGTAGATAGGCCTCACCCAGGCTTGAAACCAATGAACCGCCCTTAATGCTACTTTGGGTGTAATTTGGGGTTTTTTTCTGCCTGTGCAAATGGTGGTACAAACTGCTCTGGGAGCACTGTGCCTCTTGATATAGAAAAGCTCTTGAAGAGTTGAGTGTTTAAATCTGTTTTCAGGCTCCAGGTTCTTCTTGCAGTAGTAAGTCTGCAAAATTCAAAGAGCATTTAAAAAGAAATGTACATGTTCTGTTTATTTGGTATCTGAGTTTGATTTGATCAACTGTTTAACTCAGAAGTGGCAGCTTGAAACACAGAGGCCATCAGTTTGAGGTAAAAAACTAACTTTGAACTGTCCTTTGTTCCAAGTTTACTCACAAATGAGTGACAAAAGCAGCAAAGAGTTATATTTTGAAGAATAAATTCAATATAGGATTTGCTGCGTTGCAGTGATTTGGTAAAATCTGTCTTATCATACATAAATCACAAAAATATGGCTTTTTACTCTTTTAACGAAAATACTGAGTGTGCGTTTTGATTAGAACATTGGTGGCTAATAGAATGGTTTCCCAGTGGACATTTTCGCTAATCCAATAGAAAATCAGGAAGAAGAGGCTGGATTCTGGGTCTGGGCTGCCACACCGCTGTTGTGCTGCAGGTAGCTCAGCACTTGAGCCAGCTCTGTGTTTACTGCTATCGACATGCTCACACAGACACCTCGATGCCAGCAGCAGCAGTTTCTGTTTCGTTTCTCTTGTGATGACAACAAAACCCAGCTCAATGTGCACTCAGCCAGACAGAGAGGCTTGCTGTGGGGGAGTTTGTTGTGTAACAGCCTACGAAAAGTGATTTAGCAGCAGTGGCAAAAATTGAAGCCAGGCATTGTGTGGGAGCTCGTGCATTCTGTGTGTCGGACAGTCCGATGCCTTGTGTGAAGCTGTTGTCCACATGAATACCTCCAACGTTAGTCCTTGTCTTGGAGGATGCCAGGAAGGTTCTGTGACGGTGGGACAGCACACACAGCAGCCACCAAACATTAGTGCTGAGAGTTGGAAGAGAATGTGAAATTATTCTTCTGTGTTCATGGCTCAAATGAGGGCTAACTGGGAACTTGGTGTGGAGGGAGAGTATGTGGAAGTTTAATAGATGGCTCAGGTTGTCTACAAAGCAAATGCTGGTTGTGTTTCAAAAATAGAGGAGCAAGCACAGAGCTGTAATACCTGATATGTTATCACCAGGAACATGATAGCTAACTTTGGGCTGTGCAATCTGTGTGAAGCAGAGAAGAAATGAAATGCTTAGAGGAACCTGTGTTACTGGGTGAGTGGAGAAATATTATGAGATCTTAAGTGTCCAGACAGTTATGAATTCAGTTTATATATATAAATCATTAATGAGTACTGTGAAACGCGTTGCTGCAATCCAGAGAACTCACAAAGCATCACAAACCATCTCCTGTGAGTAGGTTGTGTGTATTCTGTTTCAATTAAACAGATTTTTAATGCACAGTTCTTTCCAAGTAGTATCTGTGGTGTATCTTAGGTGATTTGAAAATGTTATCAGTCTTAAATAATTTAAAAAATAGGAGTCCTTAGGCTCAGTTTGTCACTAAACTGGTTACTTAAGGTGGTCTGATATTGCATATCAGTCTTTGGAGCAACCAAAACATGTAGGCCAATCTTTCCCTCACTTCTTCTGTTCTTGTTGGCTCATTTAAAGAAACTAGAACAGAGACCATGACCTTAAGTTAGGAATTTCAGTCAAAGTGTTCTTTAATATTTCTCCCAACAAATAAATACAGTGAAATGTAGATGTTGATGGAAATAGAAACAAAAAGTTCTCAAGGGAATTCTAATCATGGAAATTAGTAGTATTGTTTATGTGTAAACTTGGTACGATTAAACACCAATAGGATTGCAGTAGTCCTCATGTTTCAAAATTGAGTTCAGACCAGGAAGAAACATGTCCTGTAAAATATCGATGATCTCTAGTGAGATCACCATAGATCTCACCTAAAATATTACCATGTGCTGAATAGGAAGCGGGGAAGGTGATTATTCCCTTCTACTCTGCCCTCATGAGGCCCTATCTGGAATGTCGTGCCCAGGTCTGGGGTCCCCAGCACACAGAAGATGTGGAATGGTGGGAGTGTGTTCAGAGGAAGCCACGAAGATGGCCAGAGGGCTGGAGCACCTCTGCTACAGTGAAAGGCTGAAGGAGTTGGGCTCGTTCTGTCTGTAGAAGAAAATGATCAGGGAGATCTCATTGTGGCCTTCCAGTGCTTAAAAGGAGCTTATAGATAGGAAGGAGACAGACTTCTTATATGGTTTGATAATCATAGGACAAAGGGGAATGGTTTTAAACCAAAAGAGGAGAGATTTAGGTTAGATGTTAGGGCAATTTTTTTCACTGAGGTTGCCCTGGGAAGTTGTGGGTGCTCCATAGCTGGAGGTTTTCAAGTCCAGGTTGGATGGGGCCCTGGGCAGTCTGTCTGATCCAGTGGGTGGCAACCCTGCCCACAGCAGGGGGTTGGAACTAGGTGGTCTTTAAGGGCCCTTCCAAACCGAGCCATTCTATGATTCTAGATTGAAAAGAAAACCATGGCAGTCAAATACGTCTGGGTAGGAAGAGTTTGCATTCTAAATATAACGTTTATCTTAATTATTTTGGTTTTTTTTGTTGTTTGTTTTGTGGGGAAAAATGTCTCAGAGGTAAAACTGAAGGTATTGAGTTTATGTTAAAACAGGCTGAATTTTATCTCTGACTGCAGTGAGTGCCAAATCAGTTGATAAATGATATAAGTGGAGATAATGATAATTGCCTTTTTTGTGATCTGTTTTGGGTTGAAGCTTGTTACCCGATTGTGAAGTTCTTCTTGTAAACTCTGTAGCTATTTGACTGGTAAAAAGAAGACTTGCAAAGCATACTGAGAAGATTTAGTCTAAAGGCAGAACTTAAAAATGTGAGGTAAAGTAAAACAATGCTTTAAAGCAATATTGAAATATTTTATAAGGTAATGGATAATGCTTTGGATACCCATAGATATCCAATACAAATACCCAATGGATGGTTTGCATCGCAAAACTGTGCAGGCCAGGTTTAGTTCAAATTTTTGTTGTTCAAATTATGAAAGATTTATGTGAAAACAGTACTATGTTTTAATAATGATATCAATTTGAATGACCTTTAAGAACACGCTTGTCTTGTACTCATTTTGTATTTCAGATGCTAACTGGATGTGTTGTGCTTATGCTGTACACCATTAAAGGGAGTTAATTGCCTCTAACGTTTTGTAAAATTTCTCTTCCAGGAACTTCAGTGATTCTGGACCACTGTTGCTGAAATGATATTACAGACAGCAGCTATCACACTGAATTTGTTGGATGAAACCCAAGTATTTTCTTTCAGTCAAGTGGGTAAAAACCCCTAACTGCAGTTTACATGTGTGGGTCACTGCGTTACTGTGTTAGTCATTGTCTGTATGCAGCAATGACAAGGCTGGAAGAAGCAAACAGAGAAGTGAACATGCATTCGTCAGTCAGATATCTTGGCTGTCTTGCCAGAATCAACTTACTGGCTGCCATTTTTGTGGGCCTTTATGTCAGGTGGGAAAAAACTGCAGACGCGCTGATTTTGGTAATATTTATTCTTGGACTGTTTGTTCTTGGAATTGCCAGCATACTGTACTACTATTTTTCAATGGAAACAGCAAGTTTGAGTCTCTCCAATCTTTGGTTTGGTTTTTTGCTTGGCCTTCTCTGTTTTCTCAATAATTCTGCCTTCAAAAATGATGTGAAAGAAGAAGCTACTAATAACCTACTCCTTTCTGCCATTGTTTTGAGGGTATTATGTTCTTTGGTTGAGAGGATTTGTGGATGTATCCATCATCGACCGACTCTGCTGACAACAGCTGAATTTTTGGAGCTAGTCGGATTTGCAATTGCCAGCACAATTATGCTGGTAGAAAAATCTATGAGTATTATTCTGTTGGTTATGGCTTTGGCCATGTTGATTATTGACTTACGTATGAAGTCTTTTTTGGCAATTCCGAATTTGGCAATTTTTGGAGCCATTGCATCCTTACTCTTTTTTCCATCACTACGAATTCCCACAAACCCTTTTGCCTTGGCCTGTTTCTTCAGCTGCCTGATTTCAGATCCCCTCCTTGACGTCTACTTCAGTGGACTTTCAGTTACAGAACGATGGAAGCCCTACCTGTACCGTGGTAAAATCTGCAGAAGGCTTTCTGTTATCTCAATTGGAGTCGTTGAACTGATCTTCTTCATTCTTGCTGCCTTTAAACTACGGTATTTGGATCTCTGGTACTTTGTGATACCTGGTTTTTCTGTCTTTGGAATTTTTTGGATGATCTGTCATGTGATTTTTTTTATAACTCTTTGGGGATTTCACACAAAGTTAAATGACTGTCATAAAGTGTACTATACCCACTGTGCAGAAAACAACAGCCTTGACAGAGTTATGGCATCTAAAGGAATGCGTCATTTCTGTTTGATTTCAAAACAGCTAGTATTTTTCAGCCTTCTCGCAACTGCTGTTTTGGGGGCAGTTTCTTGGCAAGTAAGTAATAATCTCTTTATTTTGATCTCCCTCTCGAGAATGTCCCTGGGAATTACTGGCTTCTTAAAATTCTTGTGACATTTGGTGGTGTATCGTGTCATCAAAGCTTAGCAATTCAGAGTTGGAACCTTTGGCTTCAAAAGCTTCCTCTTCTGATTTAACGCTTTATGTTGCCTTGACTGTGGCTAATGAAGGCAACTGGAAATTCTTCATGACCAGAACGGGAAGTTCAGATCATGTTTCCAGGGTAAAAGAAGTGTGAAAAGTATTTTAAATTTACCTACTTACAAAATTATTTTGCCTCTGAATTACTTGTGCCATCAAATCTGTTCTAAAACTAAATCGCTGCATCAGATCCTACTAACGCACGCCATATTGAGGACTTTATTTGATGGACTGTTTTAATAGAATCAAGGCAAACCTTTGTTTTTAGAATGCATTCTTCAGTGGTTTTGCTTTGTATTTAATCGCTAATGGAAGTCGGGGGTCTGGTGACAAACAGCAAATGGTTGGTATGAGTGCTCTCAGTGGCTTACATTCAAATCCATACGTATCTCAGGAAATGTCCTCAGAAAGACCAGTTCTTAAAATCACAGTGTGATTAAGATTTGTTGTGGCTTTTCTTCCCTACTTAGGACCTGTGTGATTTCTTTATCAGAAAACATACATTCCTCTCAAAATGCTTGTACATTAATTTGGGCACTGAACATTGCATGTTATCCCTGGGGCAGCAGGATGAAAAGGGAGTTTGGCGTCTGTTTGCTTTCTTAGGTTGATCTGAAAAACTGCAGCAGTCTCTTTTTATGTTCACGCATCTCTCAAAAGACTTTTATCGATTAGATATTAAAATACAAATATCTAAAATTGCTGCATGTAGCAGAAATATCTCTGTAGTGTTTGTTGCTCATTCCTGCAGAGTTTCTTAGATTAAATAGCCTCGTGGACTAAAGATATTACAGAACTTGTTGGAAAAGGCAATTAACAGGTGTTTTGTAAGCTGTGGTGGGAGAGGAGGGTAAGGTTTTTTGGGTTTGTTTTTATCCTTTGTTAGGAGCATCAGAGGTTAACAGACAAGCTTGCCACAGAGTGGGAAGTTTTGCTTTTTCTTTGAGCAGTATTAGCGTGCCTACAGTGCCTGAACTTGCAGAAAGGACAAAAGAACCCCAAAGAATAGTAGAGAAGAAAATTGCCCAGAATGTATTTCTCACATCGTCCACCTGGACAAAGCATTTGACACTGTACTGCACAACATTCTTGTCTCTAAATTGGAGAGATGTGATGGATGAATCACTTGGCAGATAAGGAGTTGGTTGGATGGCTGAGCATCAAGATCTGTTGTCGACAGCGTCATGTCCAGGTGGAGACCTGTTACAAGTGGTGTCTCTCAGGGATCTGTATTAGGACCAGCACAATTTAACATCTTTGTTGGTAATGTGGACAGTGAGACTCAGTGCACCCTCAGCAAGTTTATGGATGACACCACACCAAGTGGTGCGATGAAGCTGATGTGCTAGGGGGAGGGGATGTGGATGGATGGCTGACCCAGGGAGGTCAGGTTTATCTCCCCCTGGGTCACTGCAAGCAAAACAGCTGCTGTGAATCACTGTCTCACACAGAACAACGATGGGAGTAGGCAAAAGGAATGCAGAGCTGCGATAGAGACCGCTGTGCCAGGTGCCGTGAGACAGGCTGCAAGCAACTGCAAGTTATGAGAACCGTGCCTTGTTGTACTTAGCATGCTATTTGTACTGCTCTATATAAATGGCTGTGTGCAGTTATTAAATGGCTTGGCTACTAGTAACCAGAGTGGTGTGTGTGGCCTCGTCCATGCCGTGCCTCAGCTGAATACTACTTTCCAGGGAACCTCGGACAAGTCACTCGGCAACAAGGGGATGCTGTGGATGCTATCCACAGCGATCTAAACAAGCTCAAGAGAAATGGGCCCACGCAAACAGCATGAAGTTAACAAGGCCAAGTGCAGTGTTGTGCCATGCACAAATACAGGCTAGGTGGAGGGTAGATTAAGAGCAGCCCTAAGGAGAAGGTCTTGGGGGTGCTGGTCGATGGAAAGCTCAACATGAGCCAGCGGTATGCACTTGCAGCCCAAAAAGCCAACCGTATCCTGGGCTGCATCAAAAGAGAGGACCAGCAGGGCAAAGGAGATGAATGTCCCATTCCACTCTGCCCTTATAAGCTCCTATCTGCAGTACTGCATTCAGCTCTAGCCTAAGAAGGATGTGGAGCTGCTGAAGCAAGTCCAGAGGAGGGCCAGGAGAATGATCAAAAGACTGGAGCACCTCTCCTATGAAGAGAGGCTGAGAGTTGCAGTTATTCAGCTTGGAGAACAGAAACATCCAGCAAGACCTCATGGCAGCCTTCCAGTTCTTAAAGGGGGCCTACAGAAAGGAAGGGGTAGGACCCTTTATCAGAGTATAGTGATAAGAGAAGGCGTAACAGCGTTAAACTAAAAGAGGATAGTTTCAGATTAGATGTTAGGAAGAAATTATTTACTCAAAGGGTGGTGAGGCAGTGGCAAAGCTGCCCAGAGAAGTTGTAGATGCCCTGTCCCTGGCGGTGTTCAAGGCCAGGTTGGATGGGGCCCAGGGCAGCCTGAGCTGGTGGGTGGCAGCCCTGCCCATTGCAAGGGGTTGGAATGAGATGGTATTGAATCTCCTTTCAAGCTCAAGCCATTCTGTGATTCTCTTTACAGAAGGTGAAGGTGCTAATGTATTGAAAGAAATGAAACGAGTTTGGGCAACAAAGCAGTAAATATAGAATATCAGTGTATTAATATTGTTGACTTTCATATTTTTTTTCTTCTGCAAATGATGTGATTTTTATTGAGCAGAATGCAGATCTTTAATTTTGGTATGCCAGATGACTTCTTCAGTAAAAGCAAATTTCTCACAATCTCTCAAACATCCTTGCTGGTTTCTTTGTCTTTGCTCTACTCCTTTAATGTTCTTTAGTTAATAATTACAAAAATGGATTGGCTGGAGTTGCTCCACCTGTTTGTACCCAGCAAAGCAGTCAGAACAGATCAGCAGTATAAGTTGGCCAGGTAGCTGAGGGCAGTGGATTCTTCTGGTGGCTTCCAGTGCCTGTGAGCAGAGCCTTTCAGGGCTGGCTTCCCCCTCCCCACTGATCTGACTGAAGTGCTATGGCCCTGCCCTCAGGAGGGCTGCTTTATGAGTGTGGCTTGCCTGCATAAGCAGGGAGGATTGGGTTCAAACTCATCCTGTTACTTTTTTCTCTTTATGCTGATAATTCCTTGTCTTTTTTTTTCTGTCTCTGTTGTGTGCCCCAGAATAACTGCAGCTGTTACGTGTTGGATAATTTCCAGGCCTCTCTAATTTTGGGGAAGTGCTGTTGTGCTTTGAAATGCCTTGTGTGGGACGTTTTGCAGGAGGCAAGCTGACAATTCAGCTAAAACCTCAGCTAAAACCTTAGTAATTTTGGCTAAGCTCAGTTTCTAGCATCCGGTGTGTAAATAAGATAAGCTGTCGCTCATCACCTCTGTCTTATGGGTTGTGTACTTACCTATTGAGTGGGAAGAGGAGTAATCGTAGTGGCAGAAATGAAAGGCATTGGACCACATACTTGTCCAGAAATACGTTTTTTATTATAATCGTAATTATTTTTGGAGATAATTATGTTGACATTTATTTTACTATATTTGTGTTTCTCGCATTGTGTATTTGCAGTAATGAATTAGTTGAAGATTATGAGTGCAGTTGTCTTCAGCTAAAAGCATTTCTGTTTCAGAGGTGTGATGTTTGCCTCGCAGATCACTCTCTGCCTATTTCTTCTGCTGTCAGAAAAGGTGTTTTATCAGGCCTGGCCAGAGCATGGCTTAATAAATGGATACCTTGGTAGTTACAGCAACTGCAAGAAGCTCTGCCTCTTCTGTATCTTTCCGGGTAATGTCAGTTTTCAAAATAATCAGAAGTAAGAAAGCAATGATATATCAGCATACAATTTACCAGTATGAATTGGGATTTATAAATTGTTTGTGTTCTGGAGGTATTGTTTGTGAACTGGAGGTATTCTTATGCACTGTATAAATCCATAGCTTCAACATCGTCAGTAATTGTGCAATTCTTATTTGTCATCCAGTAGATAAGAGAACAGGAGAAGGTTTGCAGAAGAGTGATGAAATTCATTAGAGACTTAAAACAGGAATGGCTAAATGAGAACGCTTCAGTATGAAAATGTGGAAATACAAAAGTGGAAATAGAGGCTAGTGGAAAAGTGGCTAAGTGGAAATACAAAAATATAAAATACTGTGCATTTCAGAAAGTAAGTTCCAGTCCAAAAGCTGATGAGAATCAAGTTGGCACGAGACAAGTTTGAGACAAACAGGTAGGAATAGTTTCCTGTACGGTCAGGTAAGCTTGGACTGTATCACAGCGTGCACTAAGTGGTCACTGAGGCTCAAGGGGAAACTGGACAAGCTGATGGGGACACGTTCCCTGAGGCTTATGTTCTCATAGGAAACTGTGTCTGGCTTTAGGAGCGTGTAAGCCACCAGTAGCTGGAGTACTCAGGAAACATAAATGCTTGTCCTTACAGTCCTGCCTAGGCATCCTGTTAGACTCTGCAGAGACAGCATTCTCTTAGATGGACCTTTGATGTTGCCTAACACAGCCACCCATACATTTTTCATGTTATGTTATTTTCTTCTGACTCAAGCAGGACTGTTGAGGATGGAAGTCCTGTTAGCCAAGGGCCTTTCTTTAAGGGGAGTTCAGCCCTTGCAATAAGCCGAGGGCTGTAAGTCTCTGTTTCTGGGGCTTTGGTATGTGCTTAGGAAGAACTAAGCAGATTCTCTCTCCAACAGATCAGACTTGAAATGTGAAGAGTCTACCTGAAGTCAGAGGATTTGCTCAGGAAGCACAAGAAATGTAAAAGTAATTTGTTAAAGCTGATTGCATTCAAAAATTGAGTAGCAGGTTTTCAGTGGGATGTAATGACATGGTCTGCTTCTGAGAATAATCCCTGCTTTTGCTGGAAAGGAAGGACACCTTCACTTGTCAGTAGAAACCAACTGAAATCTTTCTTGCAAAAATCTGCAGTAAGTGTTCTTCACTGCCTTTATGTTTCTGTAAATAATTTTAGTCAGATCAATAGCCTCTTTAGCTCCAACAGCACTTACTCATTTCAGAAATTACTCATGTGGCTGTCTGTAATTAGGCTCTTGGTTGGAACAGAATCCAGCAGAAGACATGCAAATGACTCAGACATTGCTTCTTTCAGATGCTAATAAAATATGAAAAAATTCCACATGAAGGTGTTGGAATTTGCAAGCAAAGATCTTGGGAAGGTTTGGAGGAATCTTTTTCTCAGAAACTAAAAATCAAATTTTTAAGTGCTGTGTGCCAAGGTAAGAGTACAGTTTTGCTGAATTACTGGCTGAAGAGAACTATTATTGCTGGTAGACCTGTATTTAGTATTACCAAGAGAAAAATGAACTATGTCAGAGACAGGTAAAGTAATGGATTGGAGTACTTTCAGTGCATTATTCTTGTTTTTAGTGATTTTTATGGGGTTAGTAAAATAATATCCATTGTATGTGTGAGTTCTTGTACTTAAATGAGCAGTACTGTAGAACTCTGTTTGTAAAAGAAAAGTTAGTTTATTGTATGTGAGTACTTTCTTGTTTGGGGGAGAGGCAGTGTTTTTATATTCTTCATGCTGTGTGACCATCTTGCAGAAGGGTTTTGAGGGCTTGGTTTACACTGCTGTCTCTCTGCATGTTTTCTCCAATAGCCATGCCATTCCTGCTCTCTTTCTCTGATCATCTTTTATCCCTCACTGATGTGCCTTACATATTGGTCTCACTGTTCATTTACAGACTCATCTGCTCAGCTTTTCACAACCCCGTTATTCCCTCTTTCCCCACTGTTTCATCGTCTCATCAGGTAGATCCCAAATCCCACTTGCTCACTGCTAATCCCTTCTCAAACTCGCATTTGTTACCAGTCTTCACCTGTGCCATGTGTGCTCAAGCACTTCTTGGTTACCCACAGCCCTGGTCCCAACCCAATGGGTACAGCACGGTGCCTGCCCACAGCCAAGGTGCCCTGGTTCATGAAGCAGCAGCAGAGCTCTTGCTGCTCATAGCTGTACCTGTTTTGTCTGAGAAGGATGGATGAGGATAGAGTTCAGATGAGCCTGGGTGCTTTTGGTAGCTGAATTAGGCTTAGCCCTGAGCCTAATACAATGAGGAGTGATTGGTTCCATTCCTCCTGTCGTGCTGAATGCATCTCAGACTGAAATTCAAACCCAAGTTAATGTTCCTGCTCTGCAGAAGTTTGCTGAAGTGCTGGGAGGTAGCACCAGTGTGTTAACTCTGTGACAGGATTAAAACATATCTACTATTAGTCTGAAGAGTCTGATTTATTTTAAAGCTTCGCTGTCAGCCTAATTAACTGCAGAATTCAAGTTTTTGTATTCAAAAAAAATCAGAAATCCAGTTGATATGCTTTTAAATTGTCAACTGTTTCTGGTTTTGTTGTTAAAAATGCACGTTGGCTGAGAGATGGGCTCTGCTGTGATTAGAGCAGAACTCAGGGATGGGACACAACGCATCAAATCTGTCTGCCAGTGCATGTGATGACTATTTTCTAAAACCATTTTCTTGATTTTCCCAGTGCTATTTTATTAGTCAGAAGCAATGGATTGTTTATTGTTCTCCAGAGACTATTCTTTCATTAAATAATTTGTTATAAGGCTGTTTCTTCTGATAGTTGATCTTCACGAGTTCTGTCTTTAAGTTTTCTTTCTTCCTGTAGGGTACCTCTTGTTTTCATTTGGAATAAGCTATCCCTCATAGATGAGTCATCAAGTTATTCTTTTTCTCCTGAGCTCTCTTCGTGTTTGCAGAACAACTGGAGAGGAGCTCAGCAGCATTACTGGTTTATTTCCCAGTAAGTGCACAAGAACATGCATGTAAGGATAGGTGAAAACAGAGAGTTACTATTCAGCTTGGATACTGAAATGCAGGGCAGAGATTTTCCTTACAAATACACAAATCCATCTTTGTAAGCCTCCTCAGTTGTGTCTCTCTGGTGCAGGTCATCCCGGGCTGCCTGCTCTGGGTGGCCCTGCCTGAGCGGGGGGCTGGAGCAGATCACCTCCAGAGGTCCCTGCCAGCCTCACCATTTGGCATCTCTGTGATAATCTGAGCTGACATCTGCTTATGAATTTCTATTTAATCAGAAGGGCTTTTCGATAGGTCTTTGTAACTGGCTTCCGATTTAATTTAATGCGTCTTTATTTTTGTCTTCGTCCTCGTTGTTTTCATCAGTCACATGTCACTAATGCTCAGTTGTTGAATGCTTTGTTGGAATTGTTTTAACAGTGGTTTTCTCCTTGGGAATGGAGTTATCCTATCCACGAATATAAAATAGTATACTTTGGATATAAAGTACCTCTAACTTCTTCAAGTTACATTTAACCATAAAGCTTTAAAAGCTAAATAAAGGCAGAGGATAGTACTGCTAGCAAATCTCACTCATCTTTCATTGTCTGTCATTTCAGTAGCCAAAGGTAAGGAGTATTTCTTTTAAACTTTTCCAGATTATTTGAAATGAGAACGCACTAAATATTTCCTAAATATTCTTTAGAAGAACATAGGCAAAGGCAAAAACCAAACAATAAAACCACCAAAAGCCAAGAGATAAAAAAGCTTCTTATGTTTTCAGCGGTACTGCAGAGACGGTCCCTGTCCTCTGTTCTTTTTTTGCGTGGTGTGGGATCAGTGGGCACTTGGAGTACAGAGAGCTGCTTTGGGCTGAGATTGCTTGAGCAGTCAGCAGCAGAGTGAAAAGGGGCTGAACTGCTGAAAGAACAGACTCCCTTCCTGGCCCCACCTGTGAGTGCACAGCCATCTGCTCCTTGAAGGGCAGTCATCAGAACCTTTGGATTTAGTTAAGTCTCCAGTTGGCATCTGAGCTGCTATCTTAAAACAGAGACCCAACTTAAAGCTTACGGTAATTACTTAATTAGATACTGTTTCTTGCTGTGTTGTTATAGTTTGGATATTTTAAAATGCTGTCATTGTTTTATTATTTATTTATTTATTTATTTGCAGAGCTGAATTAAAATATTTCATCTTACTGTAGAGTTTCTCCAACACCGTTAATCATTCTTGTATTTCTTAGCGGTGTATTTCTTCTTAATCAAAACTATAATGAAGAGCTGACAGCAAGTGCCAGCATCTTTACATTAGATAGATGTCCGCACACATAAAACGTATATCCTAACAATAAATATGCCTTACTACTTGGTTGCATAAGATGGCTGCTAAATGAAGATGAGTTGAAACCTCAGATGGAGCTGAATTGACTCATAACATAGCAGAGCATGCTTCCTCTTCCTCTTCAGTATTTAGTACAAACTAAAAGTAAGATATGGAGCAAGATGGATCTTAAAGGTGATTACCTTTTTTTATATAAGACCCCTCTCCAACAAGTACTTGTGAATTTTCCTGCTAGTATCTTCCTATTAATAGGAGTACTTTCAGCAATTGATTGTAAATTTATTTATTTTTTAATCTGACTCAGTTGTAAATGTAATGAAGACTGTAAATTTTCATGATGATCTCAAGTTCTGTTATTGCAGCACACTCTATAGGCTTTCTGATGTGTATGTTTTAGGGCCTTGGGGGAACGCAAGAAGTGTTTAGAACATGATAGCATTTTCTACATAAACTTCCAAAATAAAAATTCATTAAATTAATGATATAATGATATTCTTTGTGATATTCTTAGAGAGAAGCTGGACAAGAGCCAGCAGTGTGCACTTGCAGCCCAGAAGGCCAACTGTGTTCTGAGCTGCATTAAAAAAGGGGTGGCCAGCAGGGAGAGGGAGGTGATTGTCCCCCTGTACTCAGCTCTTCTGAGGCCCCATCTGGAGCACTGTGTCCAGGCCTGGGGCCCCCAGTACAGGAAGGACATGGAGCTCTTGGAGCGGGTCCAGAGGAGGGCCACTAAGATGATCAGAGGGCTGGAGCACCTCTCCTATGAGGACAGGTTGAGGAAACTGGGATTGTTCAACTTGGAGAAGAAAAGGCTCCAGGGAGACCTCATTGTGGCCTTCCAATACTTGAAAGGAGTGTATAAACAGGAGGGGAACAGCTGTTTACGAGGGTGGGTAGTGATAGGACAAGGAGGAATGGTTTTAAACTGAGACAGGGGAGGTTTAGGTTAGATATGAGGAGGAAGTTTTTCACTCAGAGGGTGGTGACGCACTGGAACAGGTTGCCCAAGGAGGTTGTGGATGCCCCATCCCTGGAGGCATTCAAGGCCTCTGGGCAGCCTGGTCTGGTGGTTGGCAACCCTGCACATAGCAGAGGGGTTGAAACTCGATGATCACTGTGGTCCTTTTCAACCCAGGCCATTCTATGATTCTGTGATTCTGATATCTGTTGTTTTTATGGTTCAGTGTATTTTTTTTATTTGTAATTTAGTCATTCAGATTAAAACACTAATGCAACGTAGGAGCAGTTTGTTATAACAAGATCCAAAACTCATATTTATATACATCATGTTTATATGTGATGTTAGAGCTGGATTTGTCATAGTTCTAAATTTTGACCAGTTCAAGGTCCGTGCATTCAGGCTTTTCAAGATTTAGAAAAACCTCTAACTGATCATAAATGGGAACCTTTCCAGATGAGCCCTTCAATTTCTAGTGTAACTTGGGGCAGGTCACCTTCTGGCATCTACGGTTTGAGAAACCTCCAAATCTTGAAACTAGTTTAGCCAGAGCTCTGGTCTGACACAGAATTTGAGAGTTGCTTCATGAGTGCTTCTTTGTACTTGCTTTGGGTACTTCCAGTCTCCTAACTCACCCAGTGATCCTGACCCGCTGAGCAATAGGCATAATTGGTAAGGAATATGTCTGAAATGATGGAAGATATCTCCTGAGATGGCTAAGAAAATGATGCACATGAAAGTGACTATGAATCTCCTATAATGTACGTGCATTTAATAGGCAGGCGTTACTCCTTGTGGATTCAAATTATAAGCACCAGATATCAGATTACATTACACCACGTGAAATCTGATTGCTTTATTATCAAGAGAATGATCACCTTTTACAGCCTCTGTATTTGAACTGATTTTGTTGCTTGAATGTTAGCCGATCACAGCATATTGTGCACTTTTCTGATGAGGTGTGCAGTGCTGGAGGTAAAGGGAAGCTCTCCTTGGTTGTCGATGGCGTGATAGAATGTCTGCTCAACATCATGGCCTCACTCTTTAGCACTAGAAACTAGGTAAATAAGCTTCTCATTGGTAAGGAAATCTGTAGAGCTTAGTCAGATGTGGATATAATTTTATAGTGCTTTCAGGTGGTGGAATTTGAGAACGATGCTATCAGTTAACAGTTATCAGTTATTTGAGAGCAGTGCTATCAACTATCAGTTAATAACGTTATCGGTTAGTTATCAGGTAATACCAGATTCTGGTGTTTATTTGTGGTAAAAGTATTGCTGTCACCATTTCAAGGGTGAAATCCTATCAGAAGTACAATGGCCCACTATTTAAAACTGGGACATTCAGAAACCACAGTATCTTCGAGCTGGAAGCACAGGAGATGAGTAAAGCTTTTCTTTGGAAGTTATGCAGTGTTCTTAAAAACTGAATATTGCTGCATTAGCATTGTGTGCCTGTGAGAATGGAGTTGGTTTAAATTTCATTTTTTTCATCATGATTTACATTCCAAACTGTGAATTGTTATTTCTGTGTGTTAAGCTGAACTACCAGTCTGCAGCAAATCACTGAGAGCCTTAAACAGGAAAGCAAAATCCAGGTTTAAAGCAAATATTAACGCTGTACGTGTATGCAGAGAGCACACGTAAAATAAATGTGACGGGAGGCCGTAGACAAGAGACTGTAGGTGTGAATTTCTTTCCTTTGCTGCAAAACGAGTGTGAGTACTTGGTAATTTTAACGTGAACATTAATGTTCTTGGTTGATGATGTGTTGTATCGTTCTACCTTTCCTAAAGCATTTTACGCCTTATTAAACCCAGTCACATCATATTTAAATAAATAAGGGAAACTTGAATCTGATCTGCCACCTGACATGTCAGCAGCCTGGTTTTGTTGAACTGGTACCAGTGGCTGCAACTGAGTTTTGGAACCTTACCTTTTTCATCTGAGTGATCTGCTTTTCACTGTTACTGAAGTAATCCTTTCCAAAACTGCTTTTTAGCTACAAAACAGGAAAGTTTCATGTAGAATATCAGCTGTGTGAATGCTACGAAGTCCTGTAGTAGATTTTCTTGTGATACCTATGTATCAAGATACATAAAGAATTGTCTTAAAAAGACAGTAATGCAATATGCAATAATTGCAGTAATGTTCTTAATGCGTCTTTGTGTGACACATTAAATTGTACCCTGCTGAGGAGATGTATATAAATAAATATCTATTTATATATGTAAAATCTCTTAGCATTGAAAAGCAAGAATACTGAAACAGATATTTTCAATGCTGCATTATAGTACATTGTCATCTCATGCTCGGTGTATAATACTGTGTGCAGTACTTTACTGATTAAGTCCCAGTCCTGCTAATATTTACAGAAGTACTTATTTTTATACACATAAATAATTTTGTGGCATTTGATATCACTGCTTAAATGGGTAAAGCTTCAGCTATGATCAGGGCTTTCAAACCTACATCTTGTGCTGTCAGTGATTTCAAATGCATTCCTTTCATAGGAAGAACTTTTTATGCAGTACTTAAATCTGTCTGTTTTCTTTCTAGCCAACCAATGGGATCTTCATGAGTGCATTTCTCATTGTTTTGCCTCTGGAGTCCATGGCTCATGGGCTGTTCCACGAGTTGGGAAACTGCCTGGGAGGAACATGTGTCGGGTATGCTGTTGTGATTCCCACCAACTTCTGCAGGTACAGTTACCGTGTACTTCAACTTCACAGCAGTCTAAATGAACGGTTAGCAAATAGAGGCAGTCCAGTGCTGTTGTTTAGGTACTTTTGTATTCCTTCAAAAAGAGTGAGTAACTAACTCCACTGGATATCTTGGAGGACCAAATCTCTTGCTGTTACGATTAGCGAATAGCTTGCATTTTGGAATTCTGAGGCTCTTTCATTACCTATTCAGGTACATATACCCACACACTTGAATATACTTGGCTTGTTCCAGGTACAGTTCATCATTTTCTAAGAACTTTCATTTTTTAAGCTGTGAACACCGTATTCTTATGCTGAAAGATGAGTATTCAGCCAGCACATGCAAGTGGGTTATTGTATCTACATAAGGAAGTACCGTATTACATAAGGACTGTTTTGGAACAGAGATACATGAATTCAAAATATCAGAGTAAAACATGACTTGCATTTCTTCTAGTGTGTTGTTGAAAACTTGTTTGCTTGGTATTTTTTGTGCAAACTAGCAGTCATTTTTCCTTCACCCAGCTGTCTGTGAAGAAGTGCCTGTCTGAAGGCAGCGCTCCCTCAGTGGGACTTGATGAAATAGCTGAAGCCTGTGGCATGTTCACATGGCTGCTCGTCTTTACCCAGCAAGTTCAGAGTGTGGGCAAGAGCAAATCTAAGTCCAGAGACACTATCTCTCTTTCTCCCTGCCAGTCAGCTGCATGGCCTGAGTAAAGGCTCACACTTTGAATTGGAGGAAGTGTGACAGAAGGGAGGGGAAGATGGATGGTTGCTCCTCACTGAAATACAGTGTTCGGCATTGTTTGTAAAGTATTTTTCAAGTTACTTTGAATTTACAGTCGTGGTACTTCATAGCGGAGAAAATATGCCACAGGAAGAAAAGAAATTGCCAATTGCTAAAGGTCTGCTAAACCTGGGGTAATTATTGATCAGAACTGGTTTTCTTCTCTTTAGTCCTGATGGCCAGCCAACTCTTCTTCCACCTGATCATGTGCAAGAGTTAAACCTGAGATCTACAGGCATGCTTAATGCCATCCAAAGATTTTTTGCATATCACATGATTGAGACATATGGTTGTGACTACTCTACAAGTGGACTGTCCTTTGATACCCTTCACTCCAAGATCAAGTCTTTTCTTGAACTTCGGACCGCAGATGGACCCAGACATGATACATACATTTTATATTACAGTGGCCACTCACATGGCTCTGGAGAATGGGCACTGGCAGGTAACTTTTGTGCAGTTCTTTTTGATAATTTTGGCAATGATAAATCATTGAATTCTTTCCTTAAAAAAATCATAATAGATTGCAAAACTTCAAAGTCACATTATCTCATAGACCAGAATGGCAAAGAACCACATCTTTGAAGTACAAGTTCATATGAGCTCCTAGCAGGGAAGGAATCACACAGAATGGCCTGGGTTGGAAGGGACCTCAAGGATCATGTATCTCCAGCCCCCGTTTAAAACCGTTTCTCTTTGTCCTGCTGTTTTATACCCTTTCAAAGGGTTGACTCCCCTCCTGTTTATAGGCTCCCTTTAGGTACTGAAAGGCTGCAATGTAGTCACGCTGCAGCCTTCTTTTCTCCAGGCTGAACAAGCCCAGCTCCCTCAGCCTGTCTTCGCAGGGAGGTGCTCCAGCCCTCTGATCATCTTTGTGGCCCTCCTCTGGACCCTCTCCAACAGCTCTCTGCCTTTCTTGTACTGGGGGCTCCAGACCTGGACACAATACTCTGCTTTTGTGAGGCCCCATATGGAGTAGAGAGGGATGATCACCTCTCTGTCCCTGCTGGCCACCCGTCTTCTGATGGAAGGAAGAAGGGAATTGGTAATATACAGGGCATGACTGTTAAGAAATTCAGGGGCTGCAGGGAATCATCAAAATAGGCAAGGTTGCAGGCTGACTGCTTCTACTAGTGGAGAGAATGGAGAAATGCAGAAGCCTCTTTTCTTTGCAGTTAACTAAAGAAGCAGCCCTTTCCTTACCTTCCTCTGTGTGACAGTCGGGTATGAACTGCGTGAACTTCTGTCATTTGTAGTATTTAGTCAATTTGATAAAAATCCTTTTGCAGCTAACTGCTCTCACGATTGTTGACCCCAAATGTATGCTTACAAGTTTAAACAGTTTCTTATTCCACTTAGAATTTGAAAAGTAACCTTTAAAGATCACTTCTTTTTATTTCAGCAAATTAATGTGGAAAAGACAGCCTCCTGCTCTAAATACAGACTTCCCTTGTACTTTGAATATTTGCTCACTGTATCAAACAAACATAATCTCTTCTCATTTCCTGGATGTGGCAGAGCCAGCACACTTACAAGTGAATCTTGCAGTGTTCTGTAGCACTGTGACAGCTAGGCTGTCATGAAGGACTGCGTGCGTGTCCTTAAGACATATTCTGTGTTCTATAAAAGATAAAATTAATAAAAGCTGATACAACCACACTAGAAAAACAGCTCTTCAAACACTAAGGAAACCTTGTATTGTGAAAAAACTAAGGTTTGCTGATATCCTAGAGTTTGAGAGTCATTGTATGTACAGTGTAGTCTCAAGATTACAGATCATTTCTCCCCCCTTTGGCCCTTTTTTGATCTCTTTGTTTTATGCAGTTCTATATCAGCTGTATAAGAATGATTGTTTAGTAAACCTGTGAAGTTTTCACATTGGTGGTAGGCTTAGCCTTGTTCTCTTGCTGTATGAAACTGGCCTTCTGATCATTCTCTGTGCAAAATACGATGAAACTTGTTTTCTTCCTGGTTCAGAATTAGTTTTCATGGATAGTGCTGTGCCTATGAGCTGCTGGCTGCTCATCTGCAATCTACCAGGACATGGGCTCTTGAACAGAGTAGACAGATTTGAGCTTGGCATGCGGGCATGATATGCTGTTCAGACACAGGTCAGTCTTCTTCTGGAGGCCAAACACCTGTTTTGGTGCAATTCCATGCCTGAACTATTACACCTGCTGAAGAGCAGTGCATATTTTTTTTTCTCAAAGGCTTCATCTGTATCAGTAGATTAAAAAAAAAAAAAAGCCGCAGCAGTAGTCACTAAGCATGAACGATGTAACATGGTGTGTGCCAGCATGGCAAAATTACTTCTTTGAGAATAAGGTGGCTGCGTTCAGGAGAGCAGCTGCCACCCCATACAATTGGCAGGCCTGTCCATGCACCGTGTGGAGCCTGCAAACTGCTCAGCTCTGCCTCCTGCCAATGCTCCAGCCAGCAGCATAGATACCATTAATTTACTGGGGTAGATGTGACCAAACATTGATGTAGAAATTTAACAGCATTCAGTTCATGACTTACATTTGGCCAGCTTGGAGTGTGGCAGAGGAGCTAGGCTCTCTGTGCACCTGCTCAGGTAGCTGTAGCCAGTGTTAAACTCTGTCTTTACTTTTAGGTAACAGTTGCAGTAAGGTTTACTGCAGTGTGTAAATGCAATGATTTTCAGCCCTTTTAACCCATTCCTTTTCAGTTCTCTTTCCAAGCACATCTTCAGTTTCTACTTGGAGATAATGTATAGTCATATAAAGAGAGGGAACAGTTAGCACTTGCCCTGAATACACTTTGGGATTAGTTTCCCATTGTGAGAGTTAGATAAATTATGGGGTGCAACTTGATAGTCCTTCCAGACAGCACTGCTTCTGTGAGTAACCTGAAGCATAAACTGAAAGGATGAAGGGTATTTGATTATACAGTGGTACAGCACGTACTTTGTACTGGGCAGTGGCGTTTTGTGGCAGATGGAACGTTTGGTCATTAGCTCCTGTAATGGGTAACGTCCTCTGACCTCTGGAGAGGATTAAAGAGATGGCAACAAGGAAATACATCATTTGCATCTAATAGAAAAAGCAGTGTCTTTCTCTTGACTTATGCAGGGATATTGCACAGCAGTAGCAGTGTAGTCTGCTTTATAATGACATCTTTTTAAGAAGCCTTTCTGGATTTATTAGTTTGGTAATGATGTTTCTCTGTAGTTGGAAGGTGGGATGTAGCACAGTGGTGTATAAAAGAAACTGTTAACTAGTCATGCATAAAGCATGAGCAGTCAAACGACCTGGGAGGTCATGTTCTTCCCAGTGAATGCAAGGCAAGAGCTGGGCTAATCAAACTTTGTCTCTATTGCTGAAACTGTCAGCCCAGCTGCTTGTGAAACCTGCCTGAGCCAGATGTGGCCACATGCATAGATTTCTTACACAGCTTGGTGCCTGAATCTCGTGCTGGCCATCGGTCTGTCTGGTTGAGGTTAGTAGGGCTAGAAGGGGAGGGTGTGTTTGTGGATGAAGGATGAGGTGGTTTTCTTCAGACAGTTAGAACAACTGTATTGTTTTTAAATCACCTATATCCCTGCTTCATTACACTGAAGTTTATTTATAAGCCTTCCAAATGTTAACGAATAAATTTTTACTGATAACTGACAGAGGGGGTTTACCTAGGGAAAAAAAGGAAACTGGCTTCTACACAATGTAAATACACCAAAATACAGCAATCTGGGGATCATGTACCAAGATTAAATCACTATTGGAGATTCTTAATGTTTTCTTCGGTACTATTTTTTCCCAAGTTTGCATTCATTTTAGAGAAAGTTGTAGCCCTATAATTTTGATTTTACTTTAACTGCGGTATCGTGCTCAAAGCTTGAACTCCAGGCTATTAACTTGAATTACTTCTTTTGTCACCCCTTACAGACAGAAATGCGAGTGCTGAAATATGCAGCTATTGTGTTTGAGATTCATCTGTGCAGTTCAATTCCTGTTAACAAGATGTTAAAGTTTGCTGAATGTACTTATGCTACACAATGAAAATCACTCTGGCATTGAAATGCTGTTATTTGAAATTCGATTTTCCTACTTCTCTTCTGTAAGTCATCTTAATTATTTTTTTTTAAAGCAGATGCTTTCAAACCAGAGTGTTTTTGTTGGAGGTTAGAACTACAGGTTTACAACATGTAGACATCAGTTCCTTACATTAATAACCACTGTGGAGCCAGTGGAGTTTCATTCACTTGTTTGCAAGATGTTTCCCTTAAACACTTGAGTAAGTAGTTCAGTTTTCAAAGCTACGTAGATCCTGCAGTACCCCTTACACTTAGGCAGAAGGAATCCCTATCATAGGTAACTTTATTTAGTAAGAATGTGCTCTTTCAAAGCAAAGCTGGAGCATAAGCTGAGATGGAACGTGAAAAGTTGTGACATTCAAGTTGCAAGTGTCTCAGAATCCACAGCTAACATTCTACAGAGTTTTCTGTTTCTTCATGCTAATATTAAATGTGTTTTCTTTGTGGCAGGAGGTGATGCTTTGCGACTTGACACACTTTTGGAGTGGTGGAGAGAAAAGAACGGCACTTTTTGTTCTCGACTCATCATTGTTCTGGACTGTGAGAACTCTCAGCCTTGGGTTAAAGAAGTAAGAAAAGTAAATGACCAGTATGTCGCAGTGCAAGGAGCAGAGATGGCCAGAATTGTAGATGTTGAGGAAGCAGACCCTCCACAGCTTGGAGACTTCACCAGGCAATGGGTTGAGTACAACTGTAACCCTAACAGTAACATCAGCTGGTCAGAAAAGGGACGTACAGTGAAAGCAGTGTATGGCGTGTCGAAACGCTGGAGTGACTATACTCTGCACTTGCCAACAGGAAGTGATGTTGCCAAACACTGGATGATATATTTCCCACGTGTTACCTATCCATTAGTGCATTTGGCAAACTGGTTTTGCGGTCTTAATATGTTCTGGGTCTGTAAAGCGTGTTTTAGGTGCTTGAAAAGATTGAAAATGATTTGGTTTCTTCCCACAGTGTTGGACACAGGACAGGGTTTCAAACTCGTCAAATCCTAATAAGGAACCAAAGAGAAAATGAAGTGAGGGCTCTGGGAACTTCCTCACGGTTTTTTTTATATGACTGTTTTCTTTGAATAAATCTGCTGCACTCACTTTGTTCAGCTCTTTGAGCAGCTACAGTATATGCAACAGTTAGAAAATGCAGTCTTAAACGGAAGAGGGTAGGACTATAATATTTGAGTTTTGTTACTGGACTGTATGTACATATTTAAGAGACTTAATGAGACCATGCATTTTGGCAACAGTTTGCATGTTCACATGTGCTACTTAAAGCAGCCTTTGTTCAGAATTACCAGCGTGAAAGACAACAGCTCAAATGAATGTTAGAGCATGCCTGTTTCTCATTTATATCACTGTAAGATTCAAATACAGGAAAGGAAGCAAGCTAATATTTAAATCGAAATATATGTCCTTGAAGTTATTTGGTGGGTTCAAGGATATTAGAGCACTGAGCCAAAATTAAAAGAGAAGAACGAAAAATCATTATAGGTAAGTGCAAGGATCTTTAGTTTTGTTTTTTTACATCTTCAGCTCCCGCCTCATTCTCTACTGCCATCAGTGGAAATTTGCCACAGGAAATCGGATAACCTCGTGATGTTTGGTGGAATAAAACGTGCACAGAGAGTTCTTTCCTCACTGGTTGGGGTGATTCTGTGTTTTTCAGGCTCATACTTGGTTGTATTTTTTAAAAACTACTCTGAAGAAAGAAAAACTGGGGAGGAAGCAAACCCCAAGGAATTTAACCAAGAAAATAGTCTGTAGATAATAAGTGGAAGTACAAGTGCTGCCTTGCTTCCACATTTATCTGCTCCTAAAGCCTCAGTCCTGTAAAATGTTGAGTCCAGGATTAGACCAATGAGCTCACCCCAAAACCTATCAAAGCCATGAGCAAGCACTTTGTCAGAAAGATCATTCCCTTAAGCCAGCACTGAATCTTGAATATTCCTTAACTGTTTTCCCAGCCACAAGGTGCTGGTCGTAATCTTTCCTGTTACAGAGTAGGATGGGACTCCAGAAAGCCTATCCCAATGCTTTTCAGATAAGCTGTGTAGCTTTTTTGTCTCGTTTGCATAAGTACAGTAAATCAGGAATTAAATGACTAAGCCACTAAGATAGTAAAATTGGTGCTGTTGCACGCACATGTACAATCCAGAATAACTTCATTATTTTCCATCAGTATTTTAATAGAACTTTCAGGTGATATTTATTTAAAGTATAGCAATTGTATTTTAATTTAAATACATATTTTTAGGAGCTCTGTAAGTCTTTGTTTTCAAGGGCTTTTCGAATTCCATCTGACCTTCTTGGGCAGAGATTCTGCTAACTCTGATATCTGTTAGTAATTCATGAAAATAAAATGTTATCAAATTATGAGATCTGAAGTAGCTGCAGTAATTTGCACCCACCAACTACTCAGTGGTGATTTTGCAGGATTTATGAATGGAAGCCACTAAGTTTCTTCATTACTGTGTATTGTACAACTTTGTTTAGCAAGAAAACGCTCCTTTCCCCTCCTCCCTCCCTTCCGCCCCCAGTTTTGCTGCTTCTCCATCATCAAAAAAGTGGAAAGAGGATAAAGGAATGAGGTATGATCCTACCAAGGCTCAGTCCCACTTGACCCTTCTTTGAGTAAGAGCCACTGGTACTCTGTCACCAAACCCAGAGGGGTGAACAGAGAGTAATGGCACCATCTCACTTCAGGTATGCCATTTAAGTTCCTAAAGTGGGAGTCTGGGGTAGGTATCATCTTATTTAAGTTGCCTGAAGATTAGACTGAATCTGTGCTAGCAACCTGCACTGCTCCATTGCTCATTAACAAGGAGGAATAAATGTTCCTGGAGAAGGACTCGTTTGATCTGTTTTAGGATGAAGCAAATTTTCCACTGGTGCCTAATAGTTCTGTCTTGTTTTTACTTTCACATGCCAAAGGTCAAGCAGACAAATCCCTTCCTTGTGTTAAATAACTGTAGAGCACTTCTGTTGTAAGTCATCCTCAGGAGCCTCGCTGGGTACATAAGCTCCTCACTCGTGCACCTAACTCGGATGCTTACAGTTAGGCTGAACAGCATCCGTCAAGGACCAGCAAAGAAGAACTACCTCTTCTGCAGAAGCCTTTCTCAGCCATACCTTTGAGTGTGGAGAAAAGAAGTTTGCAATAAGGCAATTACTTGGCTTGTAAACTGTCATTATTTCAGTGAAGTTAATCTGATTACATCACAAACTCTTCCAAGTGGAGCGCTAATTAAGACGAATTCTTAACAAAGTTCCTTTAAAGCAATACTGCAGTAGTTGATAGTTAGCCTGTAAACACCTGAAAATCAAGACATTCGTCCTTTTTATTTTGGATGAGTTTTGAACATCAACATTTCTGCTAATTACAACATCAGTTGAATCTTATTTTGTTTGTACTGCTGTCACATTGTTCTGACTGTCAACCTGTATCTTTCTACAAGAGGAACAGCAAAGCTTGGGATTTCAGACCTGTCCTGAATCTATGAGCAGCCTAATGTGAAAGCTGCGTTCTGCAGTGCAGTGACACACCTATTTTTGTACAGAACAAAGAACGTTTGGTGCTGATCTCTTGCCTCAGTTTATTAAATGGTTTCCAGGATATTTATCAGACCTAGATTTTCTGTAGGACAGACTGGGCGGTTGTTAGTAGTTTGTTGAATAGTAAATGAAGAGTCAGCCCTTCGGTCTGCTAAAAGATTATTCACAGAACTAATCATGCGTTCTCAGATTTGTTTCTCAAAGAACTCTGGTTTTCTGAGTTTGTAACAGTTCTAACATCAAGGTATTCCTACTTTTGACTCTAATATTTTTTATTAACAGCAAAGGCATGGTGAAAATGCCACTTATTATCTAAAAGATATGTTTACAACTGTTTAAGACTGTGAGGCCTTTTATTGAACAAAGAGACTGTATTTTGTGATTCAAAACCCAGGGTGCTGGATGATGAGCCTCAGGAACTCAGCAGTATTAATTCACCACCTGCACATCGCAGCCTGTGTTCCCAGGTGAGGACCAGGTGTGGGCAGAACTCTGCAGCTGCCCTCTGCTGACGCACATCGCTGCTCCCTGCACCTTCACAACACACCAGCAGCTCCACGTGGCGGTGGGAATCGTCTCTCTGCTGTGCCCGGCGTGGAATGAGAGAAATTTAAACCCTATTCCAAAGAATGTTACATATGTTGTCATTTGCATGCAGGTTGTTTTCATTTGGGGGTAACATGCTCAAGAATTTATTGTATGGGTTGAGAAAGTTAGCTTGGGGTCTAAACTGAACTTTGTTGGGTTTTTTGAGTTGCTTGTCTGTACCATATATTCAGAAATTTTGTTATAAGGGTTGCTGTAAGTTTATATCACAGCAGTAATTTTATGTTGACTTCATTTACCTCCTGTGCAGGATCAACCTTGCTGAAACATAGAAATGCACTAAGTCCTACGAGTATAAATCTTTAAGAGAGTTCAAATTGGAACTTCACAATGTTTTTCTCTGAACGAGTATGGGGGTAAAGCCATCTTCTGAATTTTTGCACTACCAGAGTTAAGTATCTGCAGCCCATTGTGCTTTTTATGCCTTGTGATTGTCGTCGTCTGGCCTTCAGGTCAGGATTTTCCTAGAAATAATTTCATCGGTTTCAGTAAGTTTTCCCAATGTTTTGCTAAGCTTTGGTTATCGCTATGCCAGCTGTAAGCATCTCTGTCACCAGCAGTGGACGATGTAACTGGGTTAAGTTCTTGTTTCTAAACGCTTTTCTGTGGGAGGATTTTTACTGGGCATACTGATTTTAGATCTGTGAATAGATTTTGTGTGTGTGTGTGCGTCTTTGTGATATTACTTAAATATATTTTGCTGGTTTGGATGCTCATTTCCATTTCGTGCTTCTTTTATCACTTCCAGAACTTTCCAAAATCTGTGTGCCCTCTTGAATTGCATCTGGGGTCTTTCTCTGTGTGTACAGCTCGTTTTAATGTATTTTTATAGTTAGAAGATACAGCAGCAATTTCTAAAAAATAAGGATTATCTGTAGTTTAACAGTTCAATAGAAAGGATAAATGTTTGCTTAAATTATTAACACACCTTTTGCCTTGTCCTTTTCAGTAAGATCTGGCTCTAAGGGTAATGTAAGTTTCTGTCTGAACCAGATGAAGCCTGGGATTACAAAGCAGAGAGAAACTGTGATACTGTATAACGCTGAAGAGGTCAAATCTGCACCTTTATTCCTCTTCAGAGCTGCTGGGGAGGATCTTGTGCTCCCTCCTCTTGAAGCAGCCTTAACATTTCTCTTAGACTGGGACTGGGCTGTGAGCTGGGCAGTGAAGACTGCAGGGGAAGTGCAGGAGAAGCAGAGCTGCTGGTGACATGAGCAATGGGGGACAATAACTGTGCACTGCCTTAAGACGTTGGCCAGCTCAGTACAATCAAAATTTGACTTCTAACTTATGACTGAATCCCTTACTTTTGCAACATATCCATCAGTGTAATGTTCTGTAGGTCATGTCTGTCAAGTCGTAAATTCAGAGGCAGCCTTGGAGGGCACCACATCTGTACCCCAGTGCTGCTCAGCAGCTATCCTAACTCTCTCTGAATGGAGTTGAGCATCCATGGCACAGGCTTGGGAATTTTTGTTTCATTTAAAAATTTTTTGGCCCAAAAAAGAAATCCGTTGGATTCAGTCAGTATGAGTGTTCAAAAAACGTTTCTCCTCGGGTGCTGTCATACACTCGTGCTGGAAAATAAGTATAACCTGAGCATACTTAGTAAAGAGGTTTTACTTAGGCCATTACTGTGCTGTAGTTTAAAACACTTTTCAAATTCAATTCTCCAAAAATTGTCTTGTTCTCAAAAAACCTTCAGTTGTTGGAGTCACGCAGTTGTTGGTTAGGAAAGAAGATGAAACCGACTTGTGGAAAATACAGGATTTGGTTACACTTGACTAGTTTGTAGGGTGAGAAATAGAATCATAGAATCACTCAGGTTGGAAAAGACCTTAAAGATCATTGAGTCCAACCACGACCCAACCATCCTACCCTAACTCTAACAAGCCTCTGCTAAATCATGTCCCTGAACACCACATCCAAACGGTCTGTAAACACATCCAGGGATGGTGACTCAACCACCTCCCTGGGAAGCCTATTCCAGGGCTTAACAACCCTTTCTGTAAAGAAGCGTTTCCTGAAATCTAACCTAAACGTTAAAAAAAATTAACCACTTCTTAGTGGGAAAAGATCAGGCACATTGATTTGGAGCATGAAGTACATGAAGGCACAAAGGATTCCAGTTCCTTGCTGAGGAGCAGCCCTCAGCTGAGGTCCCTTTGCTGTTGGATCTGTTGAGCAGTACCACTGTGGAGTGGAATACAGATGTGCTCCCAGCACAGTGTCAGCCTACAGGTGGGAAAACTGGATCCAGAAGAAGGCTGCCAGTCCTACAGAGCTCACCTTTGGAGTTCAGGCCCAGCGTGAGCACAGCTCCTCACGCAGCCAGGTGCACACCTCAGGTGTTGGGAAGGCTTGGCACACTGTTAGGTCCAAGCAGAAAGCTACTCCAAATCCATGCATGCAGCTGCTTACAGCCATTGGCATGGAAAAATTAAAATTTCAATCCTCATTAACTACTGGTTATCTTCTCCACAACAATAGTATCACCACCTCAAGGTGCACTGAAATGCTTTGGATTCTTACCTCAGACACCACCCAGCTGAGCTAGGGACCTGGCAGAGAAATGCGTCAAGCTCTGTTGATGACAGGCTGTTCGATAGGTAATAGCTGCTAACAAAGCCATCCCACAAACAGGGCCAGGATGCTGGAAGACAATCTGTCAGCCTGTGACATGGACTGTGGGCATCCTTTGCAAATTGAGGAGAGCCGCCTGGCGGAGATTTGCAACAGCCAGAAAAGAAGTCAAAACTTTTTGCAAAAAAAAAAAAAAAGAAAAAGAAAAAAAGAAAAAAAGTTTGCTTTATGAATCGTGCATAAGGTCCCTTGGTACCGTGGTACTGAGTACATTATAAATGCATAAGAGATCCATTAAGATAGATGGGGGTTGGGGGAACTGATGAATTAGGTTTATATAGCTGAAAGCCCTGCCTTGTGAGAAGAGTATAAACATTTTATCCTCAGAGAAAGGTTACTCCTTTTCCAGGAAGGAAAGGACCAATAAAAAAGCCACACAAAAGCCTGGAGGAAGAGAAATGCTAACAGGCAGGCCCAACCCAGGGCTGTGGCCAGGAGTAGCCTTCATGGAGCTGGGACAGAGGGGCTCCTCAGCTGATCAGTTCTGCCCCACGCACAGCAGCTGCTCTGCAGTATCACGCTCTGACTTTCCAAACCACAGCAGCTGCATCCCAGCTGCCTGCTGAGCCCAGCCCTCATCCACAGCAGCTCCAGCCCCACCTGGGAATCCACGTAGTGTTCAATAAATAGGCACATAATTAAACAGCAAGACTTTAGTGCTTTTCTGAAATTCACTGCTGGACAGCAGGTGCCCCGTGGCTGTTCTGAGGGAAAAAAATGGTGGCAACTGGGAGATTGCTGTACAACTGCATGGTAAAGTATTGCCCCCCAAAAGTTCATGGCTATCTCTCATCATCTCCATGGAGAAGAGAGGTGCTGGTCGTTGCATGGTGCTGGATAGTAATTTGCAGCTGTGTTAGTGTTGCCATCATTCATTTCCAAATTCTTTCCCCCCGTTCCTCACTGAATAACCTTAACGGGGTTATGCCACGAGCTGTGCCAGGACCTGTTGCAGATGCTGGCGTGAATTAAGGAGATACAGGAGCCCTCTGGGCTACAACCCTCGCGGCCTGTTCTCCCAGCTTTAGGCCCTCAGCAGCACCGCATGGCGGTAGGTGGGCTCCCCTACAGGCCTGACACAGCTGCTTTCAGTTTAGGTTCTCCCATAAAGGCCTGCGGCCCTCTGCCAAACCAGGGCACTGTGTGCCCATAGCTGTGGAGTGTGAGGGCCATGCCAGACATCTGCCTGAGGATCACAGGGGTTTTAAGAGCTGTCTGTAACATCCACTCATACTCTGTGAATTGGCTTTCGGTTGTAGGTCCATGTTAGAATTTACTACAGTCCCTGGGTGACCCCCAGTGCTCACAAGTGTGTCAGTATGCTGGCTCAGCCTCCAACATCAAAGCTGAAATAAATACCCCAAAGAGCACTCTGGTGAGGGGACTCGTTCCGCGCTCACTGTCTCTTCCTTTCTGGTTACAGTCACCGTTCCTTAAATTTCCAGAGACCTAGGATGGCTTCTGATATGTTAGTTACAGTTTTGATGCCTTTAGAATTTATGAGGCACTCAGCTTTGGATCACAAAAAGGAAATAAGTCAGAACCAGTCACAAAGCTGTCACTTCACAGCTCATTCCGGCTCATCCATCTTTCACTTTTCATTTGTTTCTCTGCTTGTCATCTCTGTGGCAGGAGTTCTTGGTCTGAGTTCCTGGCTCAGCTACAGCTCCTCTTTCACAGCACCGGGCTCACCCCAAACCCACCTGATGATGGGGTGACGGGCTGGGGTACAACACCGGGCTGACAGCTGCAGCTGGGAGCACCTCAGCGCCCATGGGGAGAATGTGGTCCTCCGTGTCAGCACAGCTTTGCACAGCCGTGCTGCTGTTTCTGCCAAATAATCCATTTGTCCCACAGCTCTGCCTGTTGGCTTTTTACCAAAAAGCTATGCCAAAGGGCAGCTGTAACATACTTTAGAACTCAGGATTTTAGAAGATAGGTAGCAGGACACAGCTAGCACTTCACCCAACATCGTTCTGCCATCAGAGCAGGTCCAGCCCAGCTTTAAGCCCTTTGTTAGCCTTCCCTCCATGCACAGGCAGAACATCTTCCATGGCCAGAGCTGCTGCCAGCCTCAGACATGTTGTGCAGCCAGCCTGGGCACTGCTTAGCACAGCCCTGCCTCTGTGAGCAAGGGGCCTGGCTAAGGCCTCCCCTGCTCCCACCACCTCCTGCTGTAGGAGTGTTTGGTGGTGCCCTGATTCTGGATTTCCAGCCCCAGAAGAAAGCAAGGTGCCTCAGCAGAGCTTGCAGGCCAGGCAGGGTGCCAGTCATGAAGCATGAGGAAGGGCCGAAAGCCCAGGTGCAGGCAGGTGGGCAGCTTCAGACTGGTATTGTGAAGTTTGTCTGGAGCTGAACGTCCGAGTTAACCTCTGGAGTCTTGCTTCACTATTAAAATAGTATTTTAAAAACATACCAAGTTAAGGAGGAGAAGACAACAAGAACGGTGGGACTGATAGCCACAAGGCAGCTATGGGTGCAGGGGTAGCAGTCAGAGCAGGTCGCTGTGAACATGCACAATGCCCAGCTCACTGATACAGTTCTGGTGTTTACACCTCATCTTTCCTGAGATCTGAATTCTGCCAGGGCCTGCATTTGTCAAAGGAATTTCTGTCCCTTTCCGTTCTGCTGCTGCACGTGGCTGGAAGCCCTCAGGGCAGGTCCGCCAGTGAACCACCCTGCTGTGGTGGTTCTGAGCAGATCCTGAGCAGGACACCTGCTCAGCCTCACAGGCACCCCCAGGGGTCTAAACCTCTTCCTCCTTGCGGAGCTTGACCTTGTGAGTAGGATTAGACAAGATCTCCAAACGCATGCTCTCTGCTAAGAGAGGAAAGGTGTTTCCACCTCACACCATGACTGGCTCAAGTGCTCACTAAGGACGGTGGAAGTCTGGCCTCAGTTGTGGCACTCCCAGTTCCTTCAGCACAGAGTGTAAAGATGTTTGGGTTTTGCCTTCCCCACTCTGAAAATGCACTAATCTGGAGTACAGCATGGCATCCTTCTCTGAGCCAGCCCATCCTACCATGCCAAAATGAAACACTGAGCTGCAGAGTGGGACAAGTGCTCCACTGAGCACTGCTCCGACACCTGGAGGGGACATTCTCGCTGAGCAAGGAGCAGGAAGCAAACCACCACCTCCCACACCATGGCCAATAGCTCTAAATACCAAGTCTGGGTCAGAAGGAAAAGCCCTGCCTCCTTTCCCAGCACCTGCTGACGTGTTAGGGCAAGGGGTTTTCAGGTTCAAGAAGCAACTTGCCCGTGTATAACAAATCCCATCCTGTGCGCAGGAAAACAGCAGTGAGTGTTTACTTACCACCCTTCATTCAGGAAGCCACGCATGAATGCAAGCACAGGAAGCTGCGTTTTAAATGTCAAAGTATGCTGTAAAAGCTTTGTGTCAATTGCACTTCTTCAACATAGAAAAATACCAACAGCTTTGAGAGTAATGCAATGTAAGAAGAAATTAAATTACTCGTGTCTTTTTGTTACGGGTTTTTTTTTTCCACTGCTTAGTTCTTCCTTTCATTAAGGACAGCCCCCTGAGGTCCAGCCCCGAAGAACCAATACAGTAACGTATTTTTCACCAGGGCATTTTGCACATCAAGAAGAGCTCATGATTTAATTGTAAACTGGCATTTGCATATTCATTTAGTCAAATCCATTTCTCCCCGTGATTAAGAATGCCATATGACTGATCTTCTTCTTCCCTGTTGTTTGACACGGCGTTGACTCACAGCTTGGCTTCATGAGGATGCTCATGAATGCTAAGGCACAGCACACGCAGGAAAGCATACTTCAGGCTGGAGGAAAATAGCTGTAGTGCTCCATAACCTGGCTTTCTTCAGGTGGTTGGATTCTGTCTTTGATCTGAGAGAGCAATAATCACAAGGAAATATCAAAGAAACTCTCTCCACTTGTAACTTTGTGAGTTTGAGATGTGCTGAAGGAAATGAACTGATCTTACCTGAAATGTATCAATTTCTTATAATCATTACGCCAACCCCGAAGACTGACTTAGGCTTTTTGCTGTTTTGTTTCAAAAGTATTGAATCCACTTTAGGAAATAAGCCATACCTATACATGGTGAGCTGCTTCAAAAACGCATAACCATCCCTGTGGGTCTTTTTCCCATGGGGAGAAGAACTGAGCCCTGTGCTTCATCAAAGATTTAGAGAGGCATCACATGCCTGGCCGCAATCTTCCTGCTTTTAAAACTTTCTTCCACCTAACCCAGACTTTCCAAACGTGTTCTAATTGAAAAGTAAGCCCCTGGCAAGTATGAAATTTTAATACTAAGCCACCTGAGATGTCCAGTGAAGAAGAAAAATTTTTAAAGAGGCTGAACCTGAAAAAAAGATAAGCACTGAAGCAACCACTGGAGTAACTGAAAGCCTTGGTAAAAAGGATGTAAGTGTTCAACAGAGACTTGGACCTCGAGCACTGCTTTCGTGCTGTGACAGCATGCAGTGCATGCATCGCTTGTGCTCCCTGAATGTTAGCTGTCCATGCTTCTCCACTTCTCAAGTTTCCTTTCTTATGTTTCCAGTACTACAACGATTCATAATACAAGGTAATGTCATTATTTTACAAGACATTTTAATTTGCAAGTTCACTTCTTGCCAAGAGCAGGGCAGCAGAGTTTCTAATTCTAAATAAAATCTATTTTATGCCAAATATCCTTGCCAGAGCCCTCTAATGAGCTGGCACAGGATGGCTTCACAGGAACATCCCACTGTTAGCAGTGCTTTCCAGGCATTTCTGGTGCCTTATGACAACTCTATTTCTGCCCCCCCTGCCCATGTGGTTGTCATTTTGTTCTGCTGTTTTCCAAGTAGTAGGTAGGAGATTTTCCTCTCTCAGCCACCACACGCATTAAAAAAGCAGGTCACTGCTGTACATCGTACTTCAGCTCTGTCATGTCTGGAAATATTAAACACTACTATTAAATATTTATAGAGAAGCGGTTCTGCTGCTGATAGAGAAAGCGGTCAGCGTTCGAGTCTGAGTCACAAATGTCAACAGTAGAGCTCTCATTCATACACAGAAAGGAGTAAAACAATTGGGATTCAACTGCATCCTACTCACATGAATTATTCCACAGATGTTACTCAGCCCTTGGTTTGCCCAAACAGGCTTTGCCCATGGAGAAGCTGAAGGCTTCACCCAGTGGCATACTGAGGGCATGAGGATATTTGAAAGCCACTCTTGACAAGTGAGTGGGTTCCTTTCCTGAGCAACCAAAGAAACTAGATCAAAGTACAGCCTTCTCTTTCCTCATTTGTTCATTATGAGTCAAGTAATAAGCTCATTTCTTACAAACTCCTATCAGAGAAACATTTCCTAAAGTAATAACTGAATAAACTCCAGAAAAAATCCCAGTATGTATCTCCCTCGTTTGCCCCATACACCACTTCCTTTCAGTAGCAAACCTTACTGATTGAAGCTTTCAACATTACAGAGCATCTAAAATACCCCAGAGTGGTTTCGTACACTGTTTAATATCTTCACACAGTATTGCCATCCACAGACACTGATAGGCAAGTGCAGCCAAATAGTGAGAAAGCAAAGCAACAACCCTGAGGCCACACTTCCCTGCTTACTGTAGAGCTTACAATGGAGCTTGTGGCAGACACTGAGATCCACTCCACAGCACTGTCAGCAGCACACAGCCAGGTACAGGTGCACCAGCTGGGCACCCTTGATGTCTGGGCTCAGCCAGGGACTTTGAGCCAGGACTTGGCTGGGGGTGACAGCCTTGTGCTCCATGGCGTAAAGCCTGCATCTGGGCAGGCTGGGAGGGACAGATTCTGGACATGATTAAATAAACTCTTTTCTTCCTCTTTTTAATTGTGCCCTTCTTTCATTGGAATCAGAATCATAGAATCACTAAGGTTCAAAGAGACCTCTATGATCATCTAGTCCAACCCAACCCATCCCCAGCATGCCCACTATGTCCCTTAAAGGGAAGCCTTTCCATTTCCCACACTGAGGAATGATGGAGATGGAGTCTTGGTAGTCTAAGCTGCAAGGTAAGGATGAAGTATGAATTTGGAAAACTTAAAGGTGATTTGCAAGACTTTGAGGAGTAAGATTGTCTGCTTCAAGACACAGAGGAAGAAATTCTGACCAGCTAGGAAGACAATCTCCACAGAAGGCTGTGTGGCCTCAGATGAAGGCCGTCATGACAAGAAGGGGCTATTTTTTTTTTTTTTAGTTTATTTTTATTTGTTGTTGTTGTTGTTGTTGTTATTAATGGTTTAAAATAAATTCCACCTCATCTGTGTCTGTGCTGTCATATGAATGGCTGCTGAGAACTTTAAGATCTATCTTGTGAATCTGTCAACAAATACTGCTTGTCTTTAATGAACTATAAGACAGATGAAGCGGAGTGACTGTTCTCTTACCTCTCAGAAGGGATTTTGTGCTCCTGTGATTTTTTAAGCTTGCCGTTGTGATTTTGTTAATGTTTCCTTTAATGTTGCATGAATGTTGCTATTAAATATAATGAATATTGCTGTGAAACTTATTAAATATTGTAAAATATGTGGTCTAAACAATTCATGGAATGCAACACATACAATTTCATAAAAAGTGGACATGTATTGTCTTGGAGTCTTCCCAACTTACAATGTATTTCACAGAGATCTTAATTCATTTCTTTATCCACTGGCATTTATATTTCATGAAAACTTCAGGGAGTCTTCTTGCTTTGGGTAGCTCATGAAAACTGCTGAGTGTGAAAGTAGAACTTCTTTGGCTAAAAGCTACTCTTAAATAGAACTTCTTTCAATTATGCAGATGCAATGCAAAACACTCCTTCTTTTCAAAAGTATATAGAAGTAGAAGCCATTTTGCTGTAATAAGCCACACCAGAGGGGAAAGTTTGCAAACATAAAAACTGTAAACCGATAAACTGTGGTGCTTATAGAAATTATTGCACGTCCAAGAGATCTCAAGTTTCCAATTTTACAATTTGCTGCCCGCTTTGTTTCTGGTATGTTTGAGGACCAAGATCCCACGTGGGAGAGAGCCCTCAGCTGGTATCCTGTCTTAGTATGGCCTCCAAACCCAATCTTCAGTTCTTAATGCAGTGTGCTACGACCTATGCAGAAAATAATGTGTGATAGGAAGGAGGAAAAAACAAACCTCGTTGCTATCTTCCTTCCAGGGAAGACTCTTTTGTCTCCTCTTTATCTGTGGGACAGAAGAAGAACCAAGAAGACCTGTCAGAGTATGTTCTTTCCATCATCATAGTGGGAATGGGAAGAAGAGCTGTCAGAGGGCCTTGACAGGGAAATTCTTGGGAAAGCCATGAAAGAAATGGCATGTTTAGGATGAAGTAAGCTAATAACTGTGCAGCAGCTTCCATTGGCAGACTGAATCAAGTATTCAAAAGCACAGATGTGCTTGTTCCAGAGGGTAAATGGGAACTCAGCAAGCCACAGACAGACTGATCCCTCACAAAATGCCGCTGGCGTGCAAGGGTGCAACCTCATGTGCTGGAGCAGATGAGAAGGGAGTGCTGCCTGGCAGTGTTACAGCTGTACCTTTTGTGTAACCTGCAGATATGTACAAAGTTCGCTTGCTGGGTATAATAATCCTTGTGGAGCTGGGCAATTAAATGCTCTATCACCATGACATAATTCTGTGAGTCATCCGCCGTAAGTAACATCTCAACAACCCAATGATAAAACTGAACAAATGCACTTTAACTGATGCCTTGCTTCCAGGCTGCTCCAGAAACTCATTTCATTGTAAGGTTTTATTACCCCAAAACTTAGCATGTGGCACACTAAAAATGCCACTAAGACAGAGGCAGGTTGGCTGCTGATTCCAGAATTCTCTTGAACCTCTCTCTTGTCAGTCCTGTGACCCAGAAGCTGCCTTTGAGGGTCTGGCTTTGTTACCAGCTCAGAGAGACTTCTGCTGGTTGCTCTCTGATAAAATTGCACCCAGCTTATCAGGCCGTGGATATGACAAAAAGACTGCAGGAGGTCTGGGTTTTGGCCAGTTTCCTATGGAGATGGCGTATAATAACCCCTTGTGTGCCCCTGTATGTTCCCACTAACTTTTGAACACAGTAGCCTGTATAAATCTCATTTCACATCAAGCTACAGATGGTAAAGATATTTGGGTCCTACAAGTATCATGGAATTACGCAGAGGAGATGGACAGAGACATCCCACAGGCAAGCATCGCTGTTGAGTGAAGGGCTGAACAGAAGCAAATACGTCCCGAATGCCCTTACTAATGGAGAGTAAATCCATCCTTAAAAAGAGATTTCAAATAGGAGGTTCAAATCCACAGGTAGCACAATTCCTTTGTTTTTTGCTTGCTCACAAAATCTGTTGATTTTATTTTGTTTGGGTTTTCAATGAGTTGCCTTTACCTCATTGTGTTAATAGAACAATTGTTGGCTAGCCCCGATGTAAACCAGTGCACTTTGCCTTCCAGAAAATATCTCTTGAACCCATTCTCATCCTCTCCATCTTGCCCAAAGTCAAGGAGATCTCCTTGGCTGACACAGCACTGGAGTACTACAGCCAAATTCTATGGTGATGATGCCAGGAACGTCCAGGTAATGCCTACAGTTTCATTCACAGCTGGATAATGGCTGAAGGCAAAAGGACAACTCGGTCCTCCTGTGAGGCAAAACTGAAGGACTGTCATACATTAAAGGCGTATTTTCATCTGCACTGCATCAATAAGCAGTGAACTTCAAGCACCTTCAAAAGAGAGAGAGGAACAAACACCATCTTGGCACTCAGTGCACTCTAATTATTGCATTGTTATTGCAGCTGCTTTTGTGAGCAGAGCTAAGCTTAATGCAAAATAAATACTCCTGTGAAGATGCTTTTTCAGATTTGAAATTGCCATCTCATCCAAGCACTGCAGTGTCACAGGAAAATAGCTGTTTTAAGACAATAAATGGCTCTTCTGAACATTTATTTGCTATGTTATACTCTTCATTTGTTTTGTAAAGCAATCTTCAAGACGCCTTTGGGAGGCACTTAATGGCACCCAGTGCAATGACTCCACCAGAACAAAATGGATACCCTCAAACACGGAATGATAGGGAATTTTCCCAGAACGGGTAATGCAGCATGGTAGTTTGAATGTAGGTGAGCACAGAACGGCTCCAGTAGCCCAGCATCAGCTCTCTGCCTCCCACCCACAGCATGCTGTGTGCTTTTGTGCTGAGCACCTGCAAAGGAAGCAGGAAGCCGGAGCCTGCCAGCATTATTCCTTACCAACAACAAAAAAAAGGAGGGGATGGCAAAAGCTGAAGGTTGCTCTGTGTTGTCTAATGCTGTGCTCACCTTGCTCAGATGGGAATTTGGACAGGAGGCTTTCCTAGCCCTTAGTGTACAGGTCTCATCTCAGCTGTTCCAAAACCCTGCTGCACAGTGAGAGGCTGTGGACTTCTTTCCTCTACGAACTGCTTCTCCTACTCTCCACCTCTTTTCTCTCCTCAAACACCCTCCCTAACACTGACCTAGAACATCACTTTTTCCCATGATTTCCCTTTCTTTTCATTGCAACTTGAGATTTTTCCTTCCCCAGTTTTTCATCCTGTAGCCTCTGGCCCTGACGAAGAGCCACATGGCGTTTCTTTTCTGAAATAGCTGAACTGTAACCACAGAAACATAGAAACAAGTTTCCTTAACATTTGCAACAATCTTAGATGACCTGTGAACTGCAGCATTTCTCCTGGTGTTACATACTCACCTGGGAATGCAATAACGTTGGAAGAAAAGCTAGGAGGAGCTTGTGAGTTTTTGTAGCTCAGGTAGAATCACGGAATTATAGAATGGCTTAGGTAGGAAGGGACCTCAAAGCCCACCCACTTCCAACCTCCTGCCCTGGGCAGGGCTGCCACCCGCCAGGTCAGGTTGCCCAGGGCCCCCTCCAACCTGGCTTTGAACACTTCCAGGGATGGGGCATCCACAGCTTCTCTGGACATCCTGTTCCAGCACCTTACCATTCTCTGACTAAAGAATTTCTTCCTAACATCTAACCTAAATTCCCCCTGTTTTTAGTATAAATCCATTCCCACTTGTCCTATCACTACCAGACTGTGTAAAAAGTCAGTCCCCGTCCTGTTTGTAAGCACCACTCGAGTACTGGCAGGCTGCAATGAGACCTCCCCGAAGCCTTCTCTTCTCCAGGCTGAACAAGCTCAGCTCTCAGCCTGTCTTCATAGGAGAGCTACTCCAGCCCTCTGAGCATCTCTGTGGCTCTCCTCTGGAGCCATGTAACAGCACAAACCAAAGACCTCAGCCAGAAGTAAAAATCAAACAAAGGGACATAAGTCCCAGCACTTTCAGACCCTTTCCTGCTTCACTAACACACACTGCACTAATTCTGAACGTATTTTACATTGCTTGCAAACACGGTCACATATCTGACAGGAATGTGGCAATTCCTCTCCATTGCAGTGGCAAAATGGATGATACTGACCAAAGGGATTCGAGCGTTTCAAAGACGTCTTTTTGTAAAGCTGGCATCATGTATTGAGAGCAGCTTTGCCTGACCCCATAGCATTCTTTTCTTGTTTAAAGGCGCAACAACTCACTGCGTAGTGAAGTAAATAACACTCAGTCACAGACTTTTCTGGAGTACACACCACTATCTGTTAAAGCTGATAAGGAAAATTGCACAGCTATTAAGTCATCAATACCTTGGATTAAAATGTTTTTAGTAATTGTACCGAGCCAAAGCTGCTCCTGAACTCATTAGTCACAAGGAGTATCTCTGTCTCTCCCTGCCATGTCAAACTACGGGGATTTTGCTGTTCTCTTCTGTTTGTACTCTTTTTCCCCTACCATTTGCATCCCCCCCATGATCCTTTAAACAGACACTTTTCCTGTGAGGACCCGGCTGTACGTACCTGAGAGCTGGGCAGGCCTCATGCTATGGCTGTGCACAGCACCCAGGCTGAGACACAGTGTTTGCACCGAAGAGGGAAGAAATACTGCATTAGTCATTAGTATTCCTTTAAATGCCTCTTCTAAGCCATGAACGTAATCAGTATTTCTAAATAATAATAGTAATAAAAATGGATTTCTGGAGTTTTTAACATCAGAATTGGAATGCCGTAGCACAGGAACTGGAAAGTAGGCCACCCCCTTATGAGACAGGCAATAGCTGAGCAAGTTGCATGGGGAGTTGGGTGGGGAGATTGTTCCTCTTTATACTGTTCATGGAGACAGAGCTGAGGGAATGAAAACATTTCTAAAAACCTTCAGATGAATGGTTTTAAAAGATGTGATCCCTCAGGTAGAAAAAACATCTTGACTGTTGGAGGAGTCTAGGTCTACATCAAATCCCCCAAAACATTAACGAGGAGATTAGTTGCAGAAATTCTGTTTTGCACAGGGCTTGATGTAATAAGAATACAGAATTATTGCTTAGAAATCTCTCTGTTAAGCTCATCTTTCTTATTTCTGCAGAGAGCTCCACTTTACGGTGCAGCTATTTCCCAGGTACCTACCTCGCAGAGAAGGAACTCCGCAAATCCCAAGTGAACATGAGGAGAACAGAAAGGATAGCAATCCTTCAGAGCCAGGAGGACTCACCATCTTTGCTGAACAGGCCTGGATAGTGTGTGTGCGTGCGTGTGTGTGTGTGTGTATGTGTGTGTATGTGTGTTTGTGTGTGTGTGTGTGTGACATCATCTGAGGAGGCAAGGCCACTAAGCGTGGGGTTCCATATAACGTCTGTGGGGACACGACAGCAAACATGAGCAAACCAGCTGGGTGGCACACAGGTCCCTCCTTGCACCTAAGGCCGGTTAAGGTTTCAGGCTATGAGTTCTGCCATAGAGCATCCAAAGCCTGAGTGCTGCAGGTCAAATGAAATTCTCTTTATTTTTATCTTTTTTTCCTTGAGAGGAATCACATACAGGTTGCTTTAATTCTGCTTCCTGAAACATGCCTTATACATCAAGGTGTGTTCCATCATGGCAGAGTAACACCTCTTGTGTGTTGTTGTGCCATTCTGTAAAGCATGACAAAGGGAACTGCCAAAAATTGATTTAATCTCTGTGTCTTTTTTTTTTTTTTCCTTCTAATATGGGACTGCCACACAAACCAAACTGGTGCAGGTACTGCAGTGAGGAGAAGAACTGTGCAGACAGTGGTTTCTAAACTGTGTATAGAAGACAGCAGGAGCTTTTTAAGGTCGAGATGAGAGACATGAAAGTGGAGCCGGAGAAGGAACTGCACCTGCAGAGCAAAGGCAGCGTCAGAGCCCTCTGGAACAGGAAGAGCACAGAGTGGTCACAGGTCCTCAGCCCTACAAAGAGCGACTGTCCCTGTGGGATGCAAAGCAGGCACAGAGGGAGCTGTAGCAGCTATCTGAATCACCTACAGGGAGAAAATTCACTAAGAACCTGAAAGGTGGACAGGAAAACTATGAAGGCACTAGGTTTATTTGTATGGCTTTGGTAAGTCTGTTCTCTTCACATTATTAATTTTCCAAAGTAGTAGAGGGTTACCTCCAGGCTTTGCTGTGTTTTGATCACAGTTATGGCAGTTAAAACAATATATGTACAACTGCACTTGGATGAAAACAAGTGGCTGAGGTGGTTTTCTTGCTTGGTATCATTGTAGATTAATGTTCTATCACAGAGACTTAAATGCAGAAACAGTGCTCTGCTTTTCTAGTTGAAGTCTTTCACTCTGTACTGGAAAGTGAATTTTGCAAAGATTCTATAAATTTTTTCAATAAGCCATAGTTTTAAAATGCTAAAAGTGCCACTCAGAGAACCCACTTAAAAGAAGCAAACTGGACAGTTCTTCACTTTTCCAAGACTGCTTTCCCAAGCTCAGTAAGAACAAAAAGCATTTGGTACCTCCCTAGAAAGGGAGGTATGAGGTATTCATACAGCGTATGAACCGGGAGCGTGGTACTACAACGCACCAGCACCTCCCAGAGGATGCTGTCTGCTATCAGCTCTGTAGCACCCACACAGCGTTTTCTCTCAGCAGGTAGTCTCATTTTGGGGTCCCAACTTTTGATACACCTATGCATTAGGATGCCGAGTAACTTGCAAATCCAGGACAACGAGCCCTCAGCTGGAGCACTCTCAGAAGGTACAGTCACGCTGACAGGAAATAACATTCTGGTGAAAGATACTCCTACTCCAGGAACAAAACCTGCGAGTTGCAGAAACTTGAAGGAGTCAGCTCAATTTAGAATCAGGAATATGAAGTAGGACAGCTTCATTTTCCGTTTGGGAGGTTTGTTGTTGTTGTTGTTTGTTTTTGTTTTTTAATTAAGAAGAACTCAGTACATGTAGACATCAATGGCAGTACATACTTTCTGAAATCTTAGCACTTCACATTTAAAATAAATTCTCCATTTTGAATACGGTGCTTAATTAGTAGTAGTATCCACTGCTCAATTAGTAGTAGGTTCTGTAGACTGAGGCTGCCGTACTGGATTATAAAACATAATAGCAGTGATCTCCATTCAAGGAATGGAAAGAACAGAGGAGTGTTGAGATGCATCTTCACTCAGCAACGCAGGGATGCTTTTGTTGGATCCATAAGCCCGATGGCTGACAAGCCTGAGGGACGGGATGCCATCCAGAAAGACCCAGACAGGCTCAAGCAGTGGGCCCAGGAGAACCTCATGAGGTTTGGCAAAGCTAAGTACAAGGTCTTGCATCTGAGTCACAGCAACCCCCACTATCAGTATAAGCTGGGGGATGAAAGGATTGAGGACAGCTCTGCTGAAATGGATTTGAGGGTACTGGTGGATGGCACGCTGGACATGAGCCAGCAATGTGTCCTCACAACCCAGAAAGCCAACCATATCTTAGGCTGCATCAAAAGAAACGTGGCCAGCAGATTGAGAGAGGTGATCCTGCCCTCTACTCTGCACTGGTGAGGCCTCACCTGGAGTACTGTGCCCGGATGTGGAGTCCTCAGTAAAGGAGAGATATGGACCTGTTGGAGTGCGTATAGAGGAGGGCCACAAAATGATCCAAGGGATGGAACACCTCTCCAATGAGAACAGGCTGAGAGAGCTGGGGCTGTTAAGCCTGGAGAAGAGAAGGCTCTGGGGAGACCTGATAGTAGACATTCATGATATAAAGGGGGCCTTTTAAGAAGGAACAGGACAGACTCTTCAGCAGGGTCTGCTGTGATAGGACAAGGGGAAATGGTTTTAAACTAAAAGAGGAGATATTTAGTTTGGATATAAGAACAGTTTTTTTTTATAATGAGGGCAGTGAAGCACTGGAATAGGTTGCCCAGAGAGGTGGTAGGTGCCCTGTCTCTGGAGACATTCAAGGCCTATGATTAATGAAATGACATATTTTAGCTCACTGGAAAACAGGAAACATTTCACTCCAGTTTCACGGAATGATTTAAGTGCCCAGAGTGGGAGTTAAATCAAAGACTTGCACTGAAGTCTGGTGCTGATGGTCAAAGCAGAGGTTCCAACATTTTCCCATGTTGAAGAGATGTACAAGTTTGATCTTGTTATAAGACACTTGAAAAATCACATGATTGATGATTAAAACATTCTCCATTTTTATTAGGTTGCTTAATTAGTAGTAGCCTTGCCTCACAACATACACTCTTCCTGGCCCAGAGGATATTTAAGTATGTCATTTAGAAGCAGAGGAATTTCAGTGAGAAATTCCTACAAGGTTAAGAGTGCCCTTTCACTGAGCCAAAATTGTCTTCTTGAGGACTTAGGTCCTATGAGTTCAAATTCTCATCAGGGAAAAGGATGATCTAAAACTGCTCCCCAGTACTCTGTGTGAGTAGCCCTGGATATAAAACATAACAATAGACATTTCTGAGAAGAAAAGTTTTTTAACAGAGCATTTCTTGGAATATTCCCAAACATATCAATTTCTTCCTCTCAGAGAAAAACCCTCAATTAAATAAATGTGAGGTTGCACTCATCAGTTCTCAGAATAGATATTATTGTTGAAAAAACACTGAATTCTTCAGAACTGAATAAATTAAAGATAAGTGTCCTTCATACAGAAACAATAAAGCTGCTTTAAAATAACAGCCATAACCTCCATTCCATCTATACTGAGAAATGCAGCATGAAATCTCATGTCAGTGCAGAAGTTCAATGTGAGAAGGTCCAGAGGACCTGAAAATAGTTCAAGTGATGGCATGTCAAACAGACAAAGTGAAGTGTTGGCAAATGCAAGGTAATGCATAAAAGAAGGAACAATGTGTCAAATTTCTAAGTGTAGCTCTTAACAAAGAAAAAGAAGGTCTTGAAACTTGCAAATAAAAACAGAATTTAATGTGCTATGACAGGTAGTCATGCAAACTGTGCTAGAAACCATGAAGATGATAGGAAAAAATGAGAGTGCTTTTCAAGATTTTTTTTAAAAATTAGTGAAGTGTCCTCCTACAATACTATTCTGGACTCACTTAGTGAAAGAACAAGTAAAGAACAAGCATTTACACAGATAGTCAGGCAGCTGATTAAAAAAACAAGGTTGGGAGATGCATCTATAACTGAAGATAACAAATATTGTAATATTTCAATTCAGATGAGACTAAAAACACTGTAAAGAGACAGGAAGATCATGACGATGAAGAGAAGAAGGAAAAACAAACACTTCTACTTGTTCTTGAAATACAAGAAATAATATATATTTTATATATTAATATATATTCCGCAGGAATTCCAGTTTAACGTACTCTAAGTGCTTGATACTCTCTGGCTTGCAGCAGTCATGAGAAGCCTCAACTGAATCCTGAATGCCTCATTCTAAAGCAGTCCTGTTTCTCTTCCAGTATATAATCCCCCACAGAATTACAAAGAAAAGTTGGCTTGGTCATGAAATCCATACCGACAACATGACTTGAGTCATTGTTTCTGTAAACCACATATTCTTTCTGTTTCAAGGTAGTTCCTGTGTTGATTCCAAGATTGGTGGGTTGTGGCTGCAAAACTGCTGTTCAAGTTTGGGGATTTGCAAAGCAAATTCAAAATTTCATTCACACTGGGGAATCTACTGAAGGCAGGCTTTTAAACAGTCTTTAAATCTCCAATCCCCTTGTAACTGGCCACAAAACAAAAGTAAGTTCTTAAGGGTGCTATCCTGTACAGATTGTCTTAAAGATCCCTGATCACATCACCAGTTAGAAACTCTGTTTTCCTGGTTCAAATCGAGCTTAGTCAAATTAAAATGAGAAAGTTAATCTATGGTGTAAGTAAAGATTAAAGAATATCATTCCTGAGACACAAAAATATGGAATTGGTGAGGAAGAATCTGTTTTCTAGCTGATGACATATAGTAAAGCTATGCTAATTGTCACTACATTTTCCTCCTTTAACTATGTATTTATCAGTCCCGTGTCAGCATCTCTCATTTTGCCTTGGACCAATGTCAGAGAAGTCTTGTTTTCTTAATGGAATATTTCAGGTAATAAAGAAATTATAAGATGTTACATAGACCTATAAACGTTGCTTTTCTTATAACCTCAAGCTATCACAACTACAATGACACTCTCAACAAAGGAAGGACAAAACAGAATAAATAAGAAGTGAAGAAATAATGATCTAAAATGCATTGTCATCTTTATCTTTATGAAGTCATGGAGTTGAAATACAAAGGGAGTTTGGTCAAGCTGAAACTGGGCCTTTAATATTTGGAAAGAAAAAGCCTGAATATAGAGAGTAAGAAATTCTCGAACTTCTCATGGGGGTGGCTGCAGGAGGGAGAAGGCTGAGCTTCAGAACTGATGCAACAGAAGATCATCTGCATCACAGAGCTGCACATTGCAACTGCAGAGTTGTTGCAGTGAACAGCGAGGTTGCTTCAAGGCAGTTTTTCACTGGAAAAAGAGTTCTCCATGTTCAGGAGCCAAGTATAAAGTCCAGAAGAAAGTATTTCTGGAACAAATTCAGACAGATGATAAAAAGAGAAATTCAAGCATTCTGAGCTAACCAAATCTGAGGTATTATTTTCTCTAGTATGGTTCTTTTATACATTATTTGGTAAACAAATGCAGACTTGTCTGCTTATGCCTCTTCCACTGATGATTATACCTAGTCACTAATTCCATGCTGAGATAAACTGTTCTTTCCTGAAAAAATAAGATGAAGCAATAAAAAAGATCACTCTTTCTACAAGTTGCTTTTCTCTTTTTTCCAAACACAGATGAGGTAAGCAGCCTTAGTTGACATCCACATTTATAGTATAGAAGCATCTGGAGAAGCCACACGTACCACAGCAAATCTAAATTGTCATAACTGATGTTTGCATCTAATCAGCCCCATAGATGTGACAGGATAGTTCTGCCTGAATTGTTTACTTTCAGCACTCTGAGTCATACTAGGTGTCAATTATACTAATGTTAATAAGAAAATATTTAATTTCCTAACTTCAGGATGATGCAATGGATCAGCCTCCAAAGAAATAAGATTAGTTTAAGAAAACAACAAACAATAATTGCCTGCAATTTTTTAGAAGGCCATTACAACAGTGTGAAACCTAGATCAATATTGTTTTCTACACGCGAGTCAGATTATTTAAATTCATGAATAATGGATATATCTCTTTCATGATATCTTGTTGCTTTCTACAGTAGGAAAAGACAAGCATTATGCAAACATAACACCTTAAAAACAGTGTCTCATCAAATAGGCGTAGTTTTCTATTTCTCTGTTGTTAATATATAATTGACAAAATACTTGATACTACTGATTATGCTTTTTCTTGTAAACCTCTTATTGTACAAATTTAAACAGCTGCTCTTTTGCCTCTATGAATCTGTGATTTCATTACAAAGTTGTAACCATGCTGTGAAAGAGCAATAGGCAAAGTCTTTGGCATACTACCTACCAGCTGGTAAATGACGTTTGTTAGCAATAAAGGTATGATTCAATCAACACTAGTACATTTCTAAAAAAGCTAGAATGTTACTTTTCTTCTCCTCTCCTCCTTCTCAAGTTGTTGAACCCACGTGAAATGAACAGAGATTTAATTTGGTAATCTGAATGTGAAAGCTTTTGATTTGTATGGAATCTCTTCATAGAACTGCAAACATCTGTCACTGCTAACAGTTCTAGGTCTGACTCAGATACCTTGAGTCACCTCAGCTCTCTGCAAAATTTCCTTTAAGATCCATTGTATCTGGTATTAAAATAGACCACAGGCAAATTCAAACCTAATGGCTCTAAGACTTGAGAAAAAGAAGTTACCATTAAGGTTTAAGCCTTGCTCATTCTTATATTACACCATTTGTGCAAATGAAATCTAACTTCCAAGGCAATAAAACAATTACAATAAAGCAGCAAATTCTGGCCAAAGAATTTTGTTTGGAAACACATTTTATAAAGTTATTTGCTACTAGAAGTACTTCAGACCTTTCAAATATAAAAGCAGAGTTACAGACACTGAATGAAAAACTCTGTCCTGAAAATTGCCACTTATAGTTCAGTGAGGTCTTGGGGATCAAGCCGATGGGAATCTCATTCAGTTCAACAAGGAGTGCCATGCTCAGCACCCAGGACAGAACACTCAGATGCACTGAGACAGATGGAAACCAACTGTCTGAAGAACAAACCCACTGAAAATCTTCTTGGATTGTGATGGTGGATCACAACTTACATATAAATCAATAGCCTGCCCCTGTATAAAGCAAACCACACACACATTAAAATTACTACAGCCAGTAAACTGTGGGATATTATGTTTTTTTCTTCTTGGCATCAGTAAAGCACACCTGGAACAGTGTATCTAGCTCTGTGCCTCCTAATTGAAGCAGAAAATTAAGAGACTAGAGAGAGTATAGGAGATTATATATTCTCAAGGCAGAGGACCCCTGGCCTACAAGTAGAGGAAAGCAGTCTTGTTTAGTTTGACAAAGAGGAGATGAAGGCTTAGCATAGAAGAACTTACTGAAGGGAAGTTACAAAAAATTACTGTGTTAAACTGTTCAGGAAATGATCTCAACTTGTAGATTGTGAGGTTCATGCTGGGCATTAGAAAAAACTTCTTCACCAGGAAGATACTGAGCGCTGGGACAGGTTAGCCAGAAAGGTCATAGCATCTCCACCCTTGGAGATTTTCAGGGTGCAGCCAGAGGAAGCCACAGATGACATGACTTGTATTAGCAACAATCCTACTACAAGTTAGAAGTTGGACTAGATGACATACAAAGATTCATTTCAACCGGTATTTCTTCAACTCTGTCTGAAGAATAGAAAACAAGCATGTAGCTATAAAAGTGCTTATTCCTGGAGAAATAGAGTTCTTTTTTCCTTTCCTGTTTTTAACTACAGAAAATGGACTATAGTTTGCCTTACACAGCACAGTGTAAATACGCCAGCACCATTTTTAAGGTTACCTTTCAGTTCTTTCTAGGTACACTACAATGAAGCTACTTCAGCAGAAAGAAAATTAAGACCTAAGAATCCCAATTGGAAACAAGCACCTTTGAGAGTTGAAATTTAGACCTTATTTCTCTTCCCTATGTTTCTAACTTCTCTGTATTTTTCTGCTCATCTTTGCAGCTTCTTTGAACTCACTTCTAAGGTGCTTCATTTCCCCTGCTGTGTTAGGCATCTGTGCTCTTAACAATAACTGGTAAAGTTAAGGACTGAAACAACCAGACACTATCTGCCAACACAGCTTCTGAACCCATTCAGCACCTCTTCTGAACCAGATGAGTTGAAGATGGAAGGAAGAATGCTATGTGTTTTTGCTCTTAGCTATTCTGTAAATTGGAATAGCCTGCACACTAAAGATTCACTAAGAAGGTTTCATGCAAAGGGTGCGGTAATTAGCTGCAAGTTTTTCACTGTTGTTAAAACATCATGGTTTGGATTCCTTTCCTTCTATGCAATTGTATACCATGCCTGGAAGAGCAACTAATCTCAAACGGGATGTGTTGGAAAATTGGATTCTTCAAATCTGTCCTGGGAATGATCAAGAATACAAGTACATAGTAGATAAAGCAATGAAGAGGGGGACCTCACTGACAGAAAATCAGAGAAAAACACAAATTTCTTGGCAAAGGCAGTCTCATTCAGCTCTCTTCTGTGAGCATTCAGAAATGCTTTGGCACTGGATTATTTTAAATAGAGAAAGAGTGAATGGGGGAGAAAAAAAAAGATTATTTAATCACTTTTCCATTAACTCAGCACTCACAGCATTTATCTTTGTATGAAATACACATCCATTTCAATATTAAAATCACAAAAAAAGCATTTTTGTATCACTTTAAATGTTACATGTTAAGTATTGTGGCTTGGTCAGTTACAATGAAAGGCAAATGATGAATTTAAAATCAAGGAGCACTTTCCATTTTCTGAAGTCATAATTACTTTTAGAAAGCACGTATCTCACAGTCACTGGTGTCAAACAGAATCTGCCATCACTGAACTAGTGATTGTGGCACAAGGACCAATGCTTGGCCATCATTTCTCCATCATCTGAATTTTAAACTCCTCTTCCTCCTGGATGTGAGACTTTTTGCTTCAAACAAAACAATGCACATTCGTCCATTTACGTGTATAGATGGGTACATGTGCAAATCGACCACCAGACTTTTTGTTCTGATTGAAATTGCCAAAAGGCAATAAGAAAACTCACAAAAATATCACTAAGGAAAATATAGCGGGGAGAAATCACCTTCTGTGGCATTTTTTTTTTTTTAAGAAGATTTTAATTTTGAGTAACGTGGAGCTGGAAAATTCTCTACAGTCTCCTCCAACATAAAAAATGTGGAACTTCACTTGAAAGGAAATTTAATTAGTTGGCATGACTCCTGGGTGAAATTTATTACCAGTGGAAAAACATGCTGATACTCCAGCTACACATTATGTCTTTTTACTCCCATAGACAGCGGCAATTTCTCTCAATCATTAAATAAAATGCATCATCACCCTCAATCTTACTCCTCTCGGTAGCACAAATAAGAAGCGGTGGCAATACCCACACTGCGATTCCACTCTCAGCTGGTGGTTCCTATGCAGCCACCTCTGATTGCACTGTGTTCTCCAGCCTGCTCTCTGTCCTCTAAATGTCCTCCATCCTTCTCCTGTAGGAAGTCATGGCAAGAGAAAAATAAATGCTAAATATCCTATAAAAGATTATGACTAAAAAAGGATAAAGTAGATGGCAGAGGAACTAATATTCTTTAGGATCTAGTATTACTACACGAAGACTGAGCACAAGGAAATACCTTTTTCACCATCTTTCATGTAAATCTGAGGAAATGCTGCCAGCAGGAAATTATCATTCTTTTTCTTCTGGAATATGAAGTGGCACTAATAAGGTCAAATATCTTATTGAGTAGACTGCCTGTAGATAAAATCCAGAACTCCATTGGGAGAGGAAAACCTGATGTTTCAATACCTCAAGACTTACTTTGAAGATCTGGTTAAAGAAACACAAAAAATGTTCCAAAGCTGTTTGAGCTAAGAATCTAAATCACATAGCTTTTCTGTTCCCCACTTACTGCTTAGGGATGTTGTACCATTGTAACTCAGCTTCCAAGCAATTTGTCTTGTTAAGTTAAATAAAAGCTTACTGAGTGATTACCAGTAATCACACCTCTTCATCTCACACTGACATCTTAAGCTGTTACTACTTCCCACCCCTGCATTTCTCTAGCATTTCTTGGTCAATCCATTGTCCTCCTCTTCATGCATCTCTACATTTCAAAATATATTTACATAATTCTTGTCATTTCTAGAAAATCTATGCTGTTTTGTTATCTTTGCTGTGATTTACCTCCTTAAAGGAACCATTAAGAAAACACTGCATAGTGTAGCTTGTCACCACACTTGAAATCTGTAGACGGTTATTTAAATCTTTCATTTCAAATAACATAAATACTTATACTCCCCATTTTCTCACAAACGTAGTTGCTATTCATATTCATAATCTATGAAGTAGTTTCAAAGTAGTATTACAATAAATTTGGTCAAAATTTAACCTGTATTTAAATGTAGAAGTATCTTCTATAAGTCCTGAATGGGAAGACACCCAATGAGACGATGAGACTTTATTTTGGCTCACTGATGAAGCTTCAGGATGTTCCATATAAAGAAATCACTATCTATAAATGTCTCTTATCAAAGGTAACAATTTAACTGATAAGTATTTGCTCCAATGAAAAGTTCATGTCTGCCCTTACCTCTATGGTCCAACAGCACAGAACCAGTGGCAGTAGGGGGACACTGAGACAATCCTGAAGTTTATCTATCTGGGTTCCCTGAAAGGATCCCCATTATCTACAGAGCTCTGCATAAATCTGACAAGATTGGCATGTTTTAGCATGGCCAAAAGTTTCACGTTCTTTCATACTTGATGACATTAAATATGGAGGAAACAGTGGGAAGGGAACCTCTAAAATGGCTTATGCCAACACCGCCATTCCCTCCTCTGGGCACATTTCATGATCACCACTTCTCATTATTTGTTTACATTCATGAGTTCATATATTCTGGTCTTATGAAAAAGAAAATCTCAGTTTACCTCCACATAAGTGCTTAAACAAACACAATAAAGCAAAGTACAGAAAAACAACCACCAGAAATGATCTCACATTTGCATTTCGATTAGTTTTAAAATTCTTCTCTGTCTTATGTTTCAGCATTTGACATTATCATGTAGTTATGTTCTATAGTAAAATACAAATTTAAAACATCTGTTCTGAGCCTTCCCTGCAGGCCTAGGAATTTTTACTGGTGACTCTAGCTAAAGAGTGGCGCTGCTCGATAACTACAATAGAAACTGCTTTTAATCAGTTTAATAACTTTGATACATTCTAGAAAAACAAACAAACAAACATATCTTTCTCATCAATTAAACTTAGTAAGAAGAACATCTGCTCCTAACCAGCAACCCAGTATATCAAAATGGTAAGTATCACTAAAAAGCATTAACGTATTTCTAGCAGGATAACCATACTTGTGGCTACGTATAAAAAGATGTAATTTGGTTATTTGCCCTCAGTTATTTCATTTGCAATGCTTTGCAGGTACTGTATTTTGTAGATGAATCAGCAAATCAGGTTCTTCTCTGAAAGGATGGTCACGCACTGGAATGGGCTGCCCAGGGTGGTGGTAGAGTCACCGACCCTGGATGTGTTCAAGGAATGTTTGGACATTGTGTTGAGGGACATGGTTTAGTGAGAACTATTGGTGATGGGTGAATGGTTGGACTGGGTGATCCTGTGGGTCTTTTCCAACCTTTGTGATTCTATGATTCTATGTATGCGTCTGCCTCCAAACTCCACCACTCTGAGTCTTTCTGTGCTTACCTGTCCATTCTTTCCCCTCCTGTATTTCTAATTAACATAAATGAATAAATAAAATACAAAGGCAGCCAACACTTTAGGATAGAGTAGGACACTGTTTCATGTTCCATAAAAGCATTTTGTACTGTATGTCCATAGAGATGCTTCTCAATAAAAATAAGAGAATATTCCAGAGGAGGAGAAAGAGGCCTCTGGGACATGTTTTCAGTCAGTAAGAATGGATATATTATTACCATTCAATGTTCTATCCAATTCCTTCTCTGTCTCTGCTACTGACATCCTCCTCAGGAAGGCAGTGCCATCCAGATATCTCGTTGGAGAACCGTACCCAAATGACTGAACTTGCTGGTGCAGAAGCTGTTCATTTGCATACCATTTCCTTAATGCTGTGCTGAAATGAAACAGACTCAAAAAATGAAACAGTGTCAAAACTGTGGTAGAGAAAGTGTTAGGGACTAGAAACACGTTACTTGAAAAAATGAGTAATTAAATCTTTGATTCATTTGGAACAATGACCTGTACGTAAATAATTTTAAATACGTAGTTGATAATATAAACATTTATATACATAGAAAATGTTGATTACAGTACATGCAATGTGACTGTGTGCTGACACAGCTGTAACTCTCTCTTTGGCTGCTTCCCACTGCCAGAGCTGCCCAGGGCAGCAGACATGGAGCCCAGTGCTGCTGCTGCAACCTGCACTCTGCTGAAGAAACTGCAAGCTGAGAAAAAGACGTGAGAAGATCTTCAGAGTAAAGCCAGGCAAGATGCGAAGCGCAAAACTGCAAGTAGAGGATTGCTGATATTGGGGTCCTTAGGAGTTTGAGTTAAAAATCAGCATAAAAATATATAAAATCTTTCAGAAAAACAAAAAGAAAAATCAAAACAAACAAACAAACAAAAAACTACAAGGAGTGAGAGGATGACAGTGCAGCACTACGAAGCATCCGTTCCAGCAAGGAGCAGAAGTTCTTTCCCCACTTGACTGATATCTTTCTTGGCCAGCAGATGTTCTTCAGGTGCCTTAGTGGGGTGGTGAGCCAAGTATCTCATTAATCCTAGTGATCTTTTTTACGGTTTAGCCTTGAAAAATGAAAGCTGCCTTCTGCGTTTGACTTGGATGTGTTCTGTATGCACAGTGCTCTTTGGTAAAAGGTGCCTGAGCAAAGTGACTCCTCTGCAGTCACAGAGGGAAGGTGACTGTTACACAACAAAGGCTCTAAAAGTACAGCACACAGCCTACTTACAATAGGAAGAGGGAAGTCTGCTTATACACAGCAGCGATATCTGAATTTAAAATAGTGAGGGGGTGTTCTCTGGAGGAATAAAAAAAAAAAAAAAGGAAAGGAAAAAAAATCAAGAAGTTTTACATTCAAAGAAAGAAAACTGAAATATACACATACCCATAAATATATGTATATTATGAATCCTGAAAAAAAATGTGATGTCAAGCCAAAAGGTTACATGATGTGGATAACTGCAATTGCAAGGATCCTAATTCAGTGACCCAAGACTTTCCCTTTCAGTCTCACATTCATATTTTGGTCATATCTGGTCCTGTTTCATGGTCAAACAAACCAAAACCCCAAACTTCACCAAACCAGTCCAATTCACTCATTTCTTTACCATTAGGTGTTAAGAACTGTATAGCAAACGTATAATCTTTTCCTTTGGCTTGAAGTTTGTTTGCATACGAGTTTATGCCTAATAGGCAACAAGTAGAGGACAGGCACAGTGGGTTTTTTCCTACATCCTTGCCCATACACCCCCTGAAGCCTGGGACAGAAAGCACAGGAACAAGCTTCTCTGCCTCAATGGAAGAAAAGTATGCAGCTTCATCATTTACTATAATCAGTGTTACAAGTCAGTGAGGAACATTTAAGGTATAATTTTAAAAACAAAGAGTCAGTCGAAGTCCATATTTCTGTTATTCACAATCCGCACCTTAAGGTGAAGTCTGAGCAAAGGAGGCAGCATCCTCTGCCTACTGAAAGTCTCAGAAGCTCAGTCAGTATGAGAGAATTCAACAGGACTTGGACAGTCCGAGCACTGGTCTGCAGCTCTTCACACTGCCTAACTTACTTAATTCCTAGCATGACCCTCTACTATGGTTTTGCTGTTTCCTATACTGCTCTCCCAAGGGGTGGGCATGAACAGGCATATTTCCCAATAGACAACATGATATGGCCACAGTGTTTCATGCAGATAAGAAAGGGAAGGGTTGGTCATACCACCATAGATCATAAGGTACCGCTTGTTATAGGAGGCAGAGAGCAGGTTACAGTGTATTTTGTTTATTTGCAGACAAATAAAGCAGTGTGGTCTGGCCTAGCAGAAGGCAGGAGCTCTGCAGGCAACCTCCTGAGGACTGTATAAGAAATGTATCACGCTTCACAGGGTGGATTGTAGAAATTCAGTATTCCCAGATGTCACTGAGGGCGGTAGAGAGGCAGGTTGTTGTTACATTCATTCATATTGAAGGGTCTGAGGTTTATTTCCTTCACATTTCCTTTTTACTTCTTTCTTTGAATTTACTAACAAGTATCAATTGAAAAAAAGACCCCACTATTCTGCCTGCCCCCCTTCTTCATTATGTTGCTGGGTTAAAACATTTATGTTTTCTCAGGTGTTCTCTGCCTGATAAGCCATAGGTCTAAGGCATTAGTTTCTAAAATGTGTTTGCATCCACTGCAAATCAGATTAACTTTCCTGTAGGCAATCTTGGAGGTAATGCTGCAAAGCTTGTCAGGGTTGCAATATTTTACTGGCTTTTTAAGAAGTAGCGCCTGCTTTTCACACATGTTCATAACTCTTTCAAAATGAAGAAGTATTTAAGTATTACAACTTAATTCATAAATGTACTTATTCAATAGAAAGCAAGCTGCAAAGTATGGACCCACAGAGTTTTCTGCGTTTCAAGGAATTCCACCAGTTTATACCAAATTGTACAACCCTTTGTCTTGAACATTCACTTCAACTAATCTCCCTGCTTTGTTACCAAGAATTAGAACCATATAATCAGTGACAAACTTCAGCAGCACCATTAGTCTCTCCCTCCCACCCACCCAGGAGGCAAACCTTTCCCTAGCCAAGCTGCTAAATCTTCAGCTCTGGCTGATAACAGAGTAGCTACAGTTAGTCATTTTCATCATAAAATCTACAAAATAACAAAAATGTCAAGTTCTATGGAACAGCACAAATGGATTCAAACTAAGCATAAAACAAACAATGAGGCCCCTGTAGATATTTTCCCACACTTAACTAAATCACCAGCCTCTGAATGGTCTGTTGCTGAGCGTTTCTCCCACTGCAGTTAAAAACATGTCTGGAGTACTGCAACATGACCACTGGAAAAATACCACCAAGATCACAAAGAATGTGTCATCATGTCTGACAACATACATTGGTCCTCAAGTAGAATGCTAATGAATCATAAAATCGTAGAATCATAGAATCATAGAATCGAAGAATGGCCTGAGTTGAAAACAACCACAGTGATCATCAAGTTTCAACCCCCCTGCTATGTGCAGGGTTGCCAACCACCAGACCAGGCTGCCCAGAGCCACATTCAGCCTGGCCTTGAATGCCTCCAGGGATGGGGCATCCACAGCCTCCTTGGGCAACCTGTTCCAGTGCCTCACCACCCTTTGTGTGAAAACATCTTCAAAGTGCTATTTGTTCAGTGTGGCACTGCCTATTTTCCTGGTGCCATCTTAATCCAACACTTGTAAAAACTGAACAGTTGAAGCAAAGGGGTAAATTAATTTCTGTCGTAGCTGATAAAGAATGGAGAATCCCATGTTCAAATCCTTGTTTCCCATGGCCATTAAATGGAAAAATGTGTAAGCATCCTCTTTACAGAATACTGGGAAAACACCTTGGAGATACTCCCTCTCAATATGAGCAGCTTTACTACACAGCCACAGAATTAAGCTTCTTTTTAAAAGCCGTCATGGCTGATGAGACTTGCACTGAACTCAGTGCATGCTAAGCAAGGAGCAATTTGTGCTGGCAAATGGATTTAGATTCAATTAGCCGTTTAGACTGAATTCACTTGCTTTGCTTCCCATTATTAAATCATGAGAGGTCTTACAGAGTACATAAATTACTGCTTTCCCAAATCTGGACACCTCTCAGCATATTCTAGCAGCCGTTCCAAGGCATCAAAACTTGAAAATCAAAGAGGAGGAACAAAATCATTTGATTTCATTTGGCAATGCCAAAGAACAGACAACTGATCCATCGGAGTCTTGGCCTTCTCACAGTAAGATACAAAACATGTCTGGGCAATTTGAATCTGCTCCAAGCCCTGAATTCAAAGGGATTGGGGCATTCTTCTCGGTTTGAAGACCCAGCATTCACTGGAGATACCACCAAGAAAGATGTGTTATTTCTAAGTTCAGCTTCAAGAGTGAGAATAGTACTGCCTGAAGTCCTGTGCCAACGGTGACCACAGCATCCAAGAATAACAAGTTGTGGTCCGGACCTTTTTTTCTTACTTGCAGCATATTTTTTAGCCATGAAACAAAACATATTTGTGCCATAACAATAGAAAGAACCCAGTGGTGAACCACGAGATTGAAACCTAAGTAATAGAGATGATTCACGCACAGATACAACTAAATTTTAACCATATGTTTTGCACAACACTATGTGAACTGCATTTTAATGTTGGTTTTGTTCTCCCCCAAAATGATAGTTGTGTTTATGCATTTTTCAGAAGAGTCTTATTTATAAATGTTTCTCAAATACAGGGAGGTAAACAAGCACATTTATTTGGATCAATATTAAAACTACAGAATTCTCATCCATAATTTAGCTTCATTTCAACTGTTCATGATCTTGCCATAGTTTCTAGATAAAATGGTAGCCATGGCAACCACATATCATATATCAGATAGAAATCAGTATTGAATCTATCCACCGTACACAAAAACGTTAGTGCTGAGCTGAGAAAAATAATAAAAAATTAAAAAAATAATAAAAATAACAGCTGAGGAGTATTTGTGTATTGAACTTGTTGTGTTAAGAAGCTGAATTCATCCACATTAGCTTGGGAGATTATGTTTTATGTATGAGGAACTGTTGCAACACATTACTCTGATGATCAAGATTCAGACCTGAGAACAACTCTCTACAACAAAGGATAACAGCCGAGTTGCACAGCTTCCTTTAATTAAAGAGAACTGCAGGACCAAACAGCATCTGTCTCCACCAAGTGACCATTTTACTAAAAATTAATCTTACTTACATAAAAGCACTGTCAAGTATACATAAAATAATACATACGACATCTAAAAAATAATAAAAAGCCACCATAAAACTGTTTTTACCTAATTCTGTTCTGAATAAACAAGTGCTGCAATTTCAGTTTCAATGACGTATGACTATCCTTAAGGCCTGCATAGTGGTTGATTTAGTTTTACTATAAACATTCAATTTTCTCAACAGAAACTCTCAGATATGAAAAGCATGAAAATGAGATTCAACTTAAACAGAACTGTTTCCAGGACTGTTCTCAAGGCACAGGAAAACAATATTTGTACCCAGCTTTATAAAATGACTTGTTATCATTCTCTGGCATAAACAAGCTGGTTCTTAAACCTTTGCCAGTGTAACAGTCTGGATGGGCTTTTTACTAATGCTGTTCCTAGGGGAGATCAGAACTACTCATTGTTCTGTTTTGCAGTATTGTTCATGGCCTTTTTATGCAAAAGAGGATTACCAGGAGTATTAACAATTACTCAATTTCTGAACTTTCATTTTAAGCAATCGATTAAGCAGCTTTTTTGTCAAAGAGTGTGCTCAAAGAAATAAACTTGTTCATAAAGAATTTTACTCCATTAGCCAGCTGTGCATCAACCTCCCCTGGAGCAGAACTCAGATCTCAAAAATTCGGAGATCTGATCTGTTGAAAGAACAGAAGAGGCTCACAGTCTTATTTCACCAATCACTATAAAGCAACCAGAGAAGTATTACTGGACCCGGTGCTCACCAATGCAGAGGAGCTCATTAAAGAAGTTAATTGGAGACAGCCTGGGCATTTGTGACCATTCCCTGTTTGAGTTCATGATCTTGAAGAATATGGGCCTGGCAAAGAGCAGAGTCAGGACACTGAACTTCAGAAGAGCAAAATTCCATGTTTAAGGAATTATTGGATGAGATCCCCTGGAAACTGTCCTTAGGGACAAAGGAGTGGAGCAGAGCAGGCAGCTCTTTATGGATGCCTTTCTGAGTCCTCCATCCCCCAGTACAAGAAATCAAGAACAGACAGGAAGCTGGCATGGCTGAGTGAGGACCTGCTGGTCAAACTGAGGGATAAGAAGGAAATGCACAGGCAGTGAAAGCAGGAATGGGTGGCCTGGCCAAGGCATAGGTGGAACTAGACTAGGTGAGGGGTGTGAAAAACAGCAAGAAGAAATTCTATAGGTACATCTGTCAGAAGAGAATAGCCAAGGAGAATGTACCCCCTCTGATAAATGAGAGAGAACTGGCTACAACAGATGTGGAGAAGGCTGAGGTGCTCAGTGGGTTCTTTGCCTCAGTCTTCTCTGGAAGTCAGGCTTCCCACACCTCCCACACCTCTCACATCCCTGAACCTCTAGGTGGGGGTAGAGGAAGAAAACCTCTCCCTCTATAAGAGGAGAACAAGTCAGAGACTGTCTTGTGAGTCTGAATGTGTAAAAGTCTATGGATCCTGATGACACGAATCCCAGGGTCCTGAAGGAACTCAGTGACGTGGTTGCTAAGTCACACTCATATCTGAAAAGTTGTGACAGCAAAGTCCCTGGTGACTGGAAAAAGGGGAACATCAAGTTCGCTGATTATACCAAGCTGAGTGGTGCAGTTTACACAACAGAAGGCAGGGATGCCATCCAGAGGGACCTGGAGAGGCTTGAGAAGTGAACCTATGTAAACCAAATGCGGTTCAGCAAGGCCAAGTGCAAGGTGTTGCACGAGGGTTACCGCAATCCCAGATATGTGTACAGAATGGGAATAAAACTCACTGAGAGGAGCCCGGCAGAGAAGAACTTGGGCGTCTGCTGGGACAAGAAGGTGAGTATGAGCTGGACACGGATCTTTTATGCCCCTTCCAAAACAAGCCATTCCATGATTCTATGATTCTGAGATTCTATTTGTCTAATCACAAAGCGATGCTCTAACTGAAACTGCTGGCATGAAGCAAGCAGTCCTGTTGATAAAGCAGCAGATTATTGACTGAACATCTTAGTTTTTCTCATTGTTCTTTTTTGTGTGCGTTTTAAATCACCATGTACACACAGATTTGCAACAAAATCCTATGCAGTACACAGCAGTATATGGAAATTGCAAGCCATCTAGCAAATGAATGCAAAACAGTCCAGTGTATTTGCACAAGTTCAAAATGGGCTTCAGGGTGCATATCATTAATTTGAAGTCAGACAGAATTCTATTACATTACCTTTGTTCTTACAATTAAGCATATTCTTCAGTTTTTTTTCTTGAAGTCTAATCATCCAGTTTGTTTAGCAAGACTTTTCAAAATCATACTCTCAATTCCCAGCCAGGAAGATTATTTCATTCTTTTAGCTTTATAGAGTGATTAATTACTTTTCATACGCTCCATTGCCATTGGCCATGTTGGTACCGTAGCAATTGATGTTTATCTGCCCAAAGATATGACATAATAGTGTAGATACTGCATAAAACTAATTTCTGGTAGAAAAGTTTTTATCTTGTTGTTGGAATGCCATATCTAAGGTTTGCTCGTAGAAATATTCCAAAAATCAATTATTTATGTAGTAAAAGAAGTGTAACATTCAGTAAACCAGCCTGAGGTTTGCCTGAAGGGTTTCCTACATTTTCATTTTCTCTGTTTCATATGGATGCAGCTCAAGTTTCTCACATGCAAAAATCCTTATGATGTTACAGTGTTGTCCCATGCCAAGTAATTTGCATCGAATACAGAGCTGAAAAGTCCTATGACTACTTCTTAAAATACAAAAGAAGGTAGAATAAAATCTAATATTGATTAATCCTCTGATACTTGAATGCATGATTTCCTTACTGATACTCAGATGTGCCAGGAGGTGTTGAAACTAACCCAGGTTAGATACTTGCTTTACTCTGTGAACTGGAAGAATATCTGGAACTGCTCCACTGATGCACATAATTATGTGCACACACATTCTGCTCAGCACACCTGAGTCTTTATACTTAGTATTTTTAATTTTAACTCCAGTGACATTGTCACACCTACCTGCAACCCCTTTCTTTATCTCCTCAAAACCAAAACAGTATTTAGTCACGCTGTCAGAAACAAAAGACACTCCTGGTTCTTCTGGCTCAATTTGCTCCCATCCTCATTCTACAAATGTTCTTTAAATCAATTCTAAAACATTTTTAATTTTAGAAAATCTGCCACAGTGGAGGTTGGCAGAATGACTGCGTATTTTCCTGGGCAGGTATTCATTGACATTATCCCAACTTCTCAGAGGATAATCAACTCAAATTTCAGCGTCTCAATCATATCGGTACATCCTGGGAAATCACTGGAAGCTTCCTATTGATTTCAAACCATAATAATTGCTCCTTTGGTCCCTTTAAAGGCTGCGTTCACTGTAAAATACGCACTGGTGTCTCTCCTTTGAAGGACAGCTGTTTTCAGAGAACCGCTTTGATAGAGGGAAAGCTCTTGTTAAGCAGGCAGATTACAATGGATAAAATGGGGTTCGGCATGCAGATACTGATGGTCAGCAGTCAGATAATTCAGTACAACTCTTCACCAATTGCTACATATTGCCTCCTCGGTTTATTCCATACAAGCTTTTTCACATTTATCACAGTAGCATCTTGATGCCTTCCAGCAGTACACACAGCAGTGTGACTAACCTCTGCCACACGTTGTTGCTCCCTTACCTCCCCCCTGCTGAGGGTTATATGTTCTGAGGAGCATTCTGCTTTAGCAAGGCTCAACCTTTTTTAACCAAGAGCAGGAAGGACATGGAATCATAACTACGAGTTGATCTAGAAATAAAGCTTTTCCTTCAGATTCCTATAGTATGAGAATAAAAACTCAAGAAACAAAAGCATTGGAGGTCCATCTCAGTTTCAGCATAAATGGTGGTTGAGATAAGATATGCACCTGATTTTGTGTCATGTTTTTTTAAACATGGCATAAGAAATCAAGGAAACTCAAATGTCTCTGCCTTGCCATGGTATGTTTTTTTTTTTTAATCTGCAGGCCATATTTTGCCCTAGTCAGTTATGATGGCACTGTTATGATTAAAGCACAGACACGAGAAGGATTCAGCCTGAGGCTTGAGTCTAAATGAACCGTGGCTCTTGGATTTTACTTTACAGCACTCCACACAAGAGCTCAGATAGGATGTGCCCTGTAACACAAAGCATAAACTCAGACACATTTTTCTCCATCCCGAAGCTAATGATTATTTTACACCTTTCTGGAGTGCAGATTGAGATTTTAAAGATGACTCTGAAGTACACAGAAGACTCAAAGAGCACTATCAAGCTAATACTTGTTAGCAGAGCCAGCTCTGGTCAAAAACAGTATATGTATGGCCAGTGTGTGTGCCAAGACATATAGCAACACATTTCCAATATGAAGAATATCTGTTACAATACTTTTGCTTAAATTTTGACACCTCAGACCAATTCTGGTTGCTTTGTATTTTGCATAATCCTACTGTTTCTAGCCACGACTCTTCAAGCAGTGATAGCACTCCCTGACTGTGCCACTATTGGTAAGTTTACATCAGTAATCTCATTTCTTATATATGCTATCACTCAAAGTCTGTCTGCACCACAGATTTCTGCACACACACAGCTGCACACACAGCTCTTCAGGTAGTTCAAGTTCGGGAAGAAAGAAGGCTGTGTAATTCTGTGCTCAGTATAGTCTTAATGCAATGATGTACTCTATGTCTGAGCTCGTGACAAATACAGGATTTTTTACGGTTTTTTTCCCAGTACTCAAACTAAGTAGCTTGAAAGTGGCTTTGACAGGTATACATTACACAACAATGTCAACATTTTTAAGAGAAAAAGGGCTCCATTTAGATAGACAATTTTTAGGTATAAAAATGTAAATCTGCAAATACTTCTGTATCAAATGATCATTTCCTCCCACTTCGAAATATCTTACATAATAATACATTTTATACAAATATATGTAGGATTGTTTCAATTTTAGTAGTACTATTTGAAAGTGAGTTGAAGTGTTGCTCTTGTGTAATAAATACAGCAGCGTAGATAAATGATTTCCAGGAATCAGTAATAGCTAAATGGATAAAATCAAACAGTCACAGAAGTTGAATGTTGGAACATAGAGTTCATATCACAATGACAGAGTTTGCAGGGTCCAGTGGGACAGCCTCATTAGCATCTTGTATTGCTTCTTTCCAATACTGCAGGACAAATGAGGTAAAGCAACAAATAAAAGTATGGATATCTCTCTTATAATTAGACACATTTCACAATGAAATCAGAGCATTCAATATAAATGGGATGTGTATGCAATACTCACGTTTTTACATTATCTTTACTGTATCTGAATACTCTGAAATTGTGTGTATGTTCTAGAAGCCTCAGCTGAGCTGACTAAACGTCACCTCATGTTATCCTCTCAAATCACAGAATCACAGAATCAGGGGTTGGAAGGGACCTCAAGAGATCATTGAGTCCAACCCCCTGCTAAAGCAGGCTCCCTACAGCAAGTGGCACAGGTAGGCATCCAAATGGATCTTGAATATCTCCAGAGAAGAAGACTCCATGTGTCATACAATTATTCTTCCGAAAGAACTTTCTTCCTCACCTTTCTTTCTTGCTGGACACTCTGAGGAAAATTCAGGGCAGAACTCAAATAGTGTGTGTACTGAAGAACTGCCATTCCAGTCTTGCAGCCCAGACTTGTGAAATTACCAAAGGATGTTCTAAATTGAATGATAAGGTATTTTCCAGTAATTACATCCAAAGTGACTGATATGAAGTATTTTTGTCTAAAAATCTTAGGCTTCAAATGATACTTTGATGTAAGCTTTTCTTAGTATTGAAAAAAATCTTTCTCTTTTTGTTTTAAAAGTGTAAATTGGATACAGGATACATAAGGAGGAACTGTGGTCTACAGAGAGAAAAATCTTTCTATAAATAATAATAATAATAAATAAATTGTAAAAATAGACAAGAGATGGGCAGGTATTTTTCTTCTTAAAAGGAGAGTGGGAGAAAATTTCCTTGTTGCAGCACAGCATATGTGAAGAGAAAGGTAGTGAGCATAGTTCTAAAGGCCTGCTTTCAGAAATGTCTGTGTTTCTGATACTACTCCATAACCAGAGGCAGGATGAAGCTGAAACTTCACAACTGTTCCATTGCAGTAAGCCATGACCTAGCTGAGAAGCCAACACAAATGGATGAAACATATACTTCATGGCCGAATAGGTGCAAATCTCTTGACAAACATCCCTAAAGGCTCAGTAATTTAGTTCTGTTCAAAAGAGACAATAGTCTAAAAAGGAAAAAATAATGAAAGAGAGAGAAAGCATAGAGTTTTAGATGAATATCAGCAATTACTAAAGGCCACATTATTGCCATGGAGAAAAGCAGAGCTCTTTGGAGAGGCACTGAAAATGGCCACATACTGTTTATTCTTAGTTTGGTGTAATCCCAGAAACTGTGTTGTGGCCTAAAAGTACTGCAGAACAGTATCTGAAAGTGAAAAGATCAGCTCATAGAACACTAGTCTCCTTTAGAAAGAACGTTACATCACTCATTTGAAAGCTATCTTGCCTGTTCCTTAGGACATTAAAAAATATCAGACAAAATCTGAAGTATTGCCAAGTGATGTTCTAAGACAATAAGATTTTATTATGCTATGTTGGAATTAAGTGGTACATAAAACAAAGACAACATCTAACAGTGTTTCTTCAATATTGTAATGGGAAGAATACTTTTATTGTATGATTTTGCTGAATTTACTTTGCAGGACTAATTTTTTTTATGAAAAAAAGTCATAGATCTGAAGTATTTTCTATTACATAAATTTGTACACGTTGAAAGCCCACAGACTGATAAAAATCCCTAAAGCAATTCTTTGTCAGATTAACTGCTTTTCTTTTGTATCCTAAACCCATGCTTTAATTTCCCTGCAGGTCACCAGCGAAACAATAGCTGGAAGTATCAATGAGAATTAATTACTGGTGAATAGGTACTGCAAAGTCGGGCAGCTGCCCAAGCTGCCCAACTATTAGATTTGTGCTGAGCTCAGAGTATGTGGGCTAAAATCCCTTCTGAAGCTAAACAACACAACCGTATGTGAATAAATGCCAAATAATGTATTTGTATTACTTTACTTCCCTACTTTTCGAACACCTTGACTATGGTAAGTGTAAGAACAAGAAATAAAGAACAAATGCATCCCCATAAGTATATTTTTGTCCCTGGAATCTTACCACTTTTCACATGTGCATGTGCTGTTTGGAAGAATGTTGGTGTTTGGAGGACAGATGTGGAAACGCAGCCAACTTGACATACTCGCCAAAGAAAAAGAAACAAGATCATGAACTATAAAGTTGTGTTTTAAACAGAGGCATTACACTACATCCAGTATTGTTACACCAAATAAACACTGTCATTACAAATTTAATGATATTCTTGAGACATCCACATTAGCACCATTGGTCTTTTATTTATTTCAAATTACTCTTTTTATTTACCTCAGCAGGGTTCTACACGATCACTCCCCAGACTGCTCAGACTCCTATGGGGATGATTTATGTTGTCATTCCAATATAATGTTTCCCATAATTGTACTGTGTTTAAAAAACATTAGAACCCAAGGGGCTAGACAAGGAGTTATAACGTTAACAGCATGCTCATATAAATCAATTTACTCCCTTGGAGGGAAAAAAATGAAAAAAGAAGTTAATAAGATTACAGAAAAAAAAAAATTGCAAAGCCAATGAAAGGTTACCATTATCAGTATGTTTAATCGATGAGTATAAATGCATCACAGATAAATTCTGGGAATGTAAGCATAAATAGGGATCCATTTCTACATTTGTGTTATTTGATGTTATTGACTTTAATAGCCATTAATCACAAAGTGGGAGAAATGGAATTTTATGGCAAAAACTCAATACTAGAAGGTGGTGAACACCCCAAGTGTTGTGCATTTTATAAGAGCTCTCAGAACTGTGTAAGATTAACCTAATATTAACAGTGGATATAATTTCCTAATTATATAATTCTAAAGGATCCAAGTATATCAGAGGGATCAAGGAATAAGCCGTGATTTCAGAAACACTGACCATTAAGGACAAAACCTAGTGATAGGGGTTTTTTGGAGAGAAAAACAGGGAAATTCAGCCTTTCCTTACCATTATCTAACAAAATACCTTATAAAAATAATAAGAAAACCTTCACAAGTCAGCTTTTAATATGCTTAATGCAATGTGCAAACATAAGATAACCTAATATATTCAGAAGATGGATTATTTGTAGCTTAGTCTGATCTGAGCCTCCAAATGTAGCATTGTTTGTTGCATTCACTGATCTAATTTTGCTGTGCTGTAATTACATTCTCAGATGCAGCAGTCACTTAGTTTAGAATAGATTTAATGTGATAAGAAAACTACAAGATAGCACAGGGCAATGTGTATTAAAAAAACACAGTTTTGATGTACTCCCTGATAAAAATGTAGCAGTTCACTAAACCTACAATATTTTTCTCTCTACAGAAGAGTGGGATATTAAGCAATGCACACACCGTAAAATTCCTCTGCAGATGTACCTGAGGGATCGATGGAACTGCTGTTGCTTTAGTGAGCTCATCCAAAGCCTCTTTATGGCAACTCTGTTTTTGCAAGGCAACAGCTAAGCGACAGCAAGTTTCAAACAACTGAAACGTATGATTAGAATTACAAATCAGTTTTTGTAGTTTTAGTCTTGGTTAAGTTCATTTTATTGTAGTGAAAATTAATTCTACTCTTTTTCCTGTGCAGCGATCCTATGAGGATGGATTCTCAGCAGCCTGCTGTACAGGATTTAATGGAAATATGCCACTTTGCAGGAGCTGAAGATCTAGCACTTTGAACACTGGTTAGTGAACAAAAACACTTGCTGTCAATGTGAGAACTATTTTGTTGTTTCATATCAGAGTGTCTTCAGTGCTTCTAATAAGCAAGGAGATGTTTCATAATGCTAAGCACCACTACCTTATCATAGTAGATATGCCACAAAGATGAGTCTATTTCAGACTTGTTAAAAAATCAATATTTGGAATGCTAACGTGTAATATATAAACTTCAAACTGGACTGATTAGGTAACAAAGGTTATTATTGCAGAGAAGTTACAGCATCTAAGAAATAAGAACATCTGCAGCCAATCAGAAATTTTATTTAAAAAAAATCAGAAAGCATTGGGTTGTTCAGTATGAAGTATTTCATTTAAGCAGCTACTACAAAACTAGGAAACCTGGAGAATCCAGATAATGTACCGCCGGACAGATTACCTGAAGATTTCGTCCTGGAGCCAAAAACTCAGACAAGTACACACACCTTAGCAACTGAAAAATGTGCTGGTGGCAGCTGCGATAGAGGCAGGATCTCTGGATGTTCAATATTAAATTTGCAAAGAAATTATAAATCATAAACCTAACTAATTCCCTCCTGGACAGAGGGGCGTTGGCTATTGATTGTAATGCAATCAGACTTCAACACCTTTTAAAAGATGGGGCGATAGCAAAGGCTTCAAGGGAAGCCTGAGAAGTAACGTGAAAATTAGCCTTCGTGCCTTTTGAATTTATAGCTGGGCCTTTTATAATTTTCTGTAGTACACTGAGAAGTGTGTATACCAACTCTGGGGACAATAACACTGGCAGTGGTGTTGGTCATACTGCACCAAATTGACATTCATCATTCAGACTAAAGTTCTGCTTTTCTTCTTTTTCTTCTGACCCACACCACACACTCTCCCAGACTTCCTAGCAGCTCTTCAGGACACTGTGAGTCAAACAAATAATTCAATTCCATAGCACTTGGCTAGCATGCCTTGTTCCCATGCTTAGGAACAAACAGATTGGCCTGAATAAAAATTTACAAGAAAACTGTTTCTTTCTCATTTACACTTTACTCTCCAATACGGAGTACAGCACATGGCACACACAGACTCTCTTTCTCTCTGTCTGTGGCATCCTGTACAATGCACGTTCCTGACTTTTTACACTAAAACATCTTAAATGTGATGCAATGCTTTGTGGCTTGCAATTTGAAAGGGAAAAAATTATCGTATATTTTGCTGAGTGTTTGTATAATGTTGTGGACTCAGTACATATTCAGGCAAGTTGAAATTGATGGTGAAAGAATAAGGCTGAAAGAGCACAAACATTTCTAAAATTCTGTTAGTGATTAAATTAAGGGTGGAGCAAAAACCGCACTGAGATCGGAACCAGTCCTTCCATTCAGGCCAAGAAAAAGATCTGCTACTATTTTATGAAATGCCAGTTGCTCAGGATATTTACATTCAGATTCCAAAATGATGAGTGAGCTTCTTCCTCTGACCACACATAACTTAGGAATACTGGACTTCACAAAAAGGATACATATTGCTTGTCACCTCATGTGTTTTGTAGTCTTCAGAATTCACCAAGGTTATTGAGGTCATTGTTGGGTGGGTTGGTTGGTTGGTTGGTTGGATAGTTTTTGTTTGCCTGCTTGCTTGCTTGTTTGTTCTGGGGGATTGGTTGGTTGTTTTTTTTTTTGTTTGTTTGTTTGTTTTTTTTTTTTTTTTTTTTTTTGGAGAGGGTTTGGGGTTTTTTTGCATGATTTTCATTTGGGATTGACTGTTTGTTTGGGTTTAGTGTTTGTGTTTCGTTGGTTGGGGACTGGTTTTCTTGCTGTGTTTTTGTTTGTTGGGTTTTTTGAGGGAAACATTTAGGAAACAAAGCTGCTCCCAGAGAGAAGCTTCCAATTTTTATACAGTGAAACTGCAGTTGTTATGCAAGCACACAACAATAGGGATGGAAGCAAGGAGCTCTGATCTCTTGTTTGTAATCTATGCACAATTTGATGATTACCAACTATGAATAGTTAGCACCCTTATCAAAAGATGATTACACTCCTTGAAATGACACTGATATTCGAAGAGGTTCCTCTCAAAGAAAACGGCAGCAAAAGGTCATGGTGGATGGCAATGGGCCCAGCCTCCACTGAGGTAAAAACATGGCAGCAGCCATTTTGTGAATAATTCATTCACTTTGTGGGGCTGAAGAGTGTCTGAAATGCTATTTTTTCTCCGGTATGTGTTGAGAAATAGGTAGAAATACTACATTGACTACTTCCAATACTTTTGCCTCTTGCTACCTGTTACTATTATTCTTTTTATATGTTTCAACACTTGTGTTTTAATCAATTAGTAATACTGAAATCAATTATTAAAAGAAAGTTATCCTGTTCTGGACATTAAATCAACAAACATTTGTTCATTTGACTGAAAAAAAAAATCCAGATATTAAAAATTATCCACAGTCACTTGAAAAATGTCAAACTTGATGTAAAAAAAATAAAAAATCCTGTGATGGTCTCTGCAAAATACCATAAGTTTTTCAACACACCAGTGCTTAGGTTCAGAGAGATGCAGTAGGAGCGACACAGAAGGAGGGAGAGCAGCAGAAAAACACTACTGCATAGAATGTGGGAATGCTTCAAAAGTTTGCCCGCATACATCTTGGATCCCAAGGTTTTGCATGCAGTCTCAATGCTTGGTAACATACCTTTAAATGTCACATGCCACAAATTAAAAAGCAATGCTGAGGGGAAGTTCTTTTACGGAAATGCCATTAAGCAAGCCTATCTGTATCTTAAGGACTTCTACAAAATCTAGGCTCATGATAATGATGAACAAGAGACCTTGGTACTCAGGGCAATAATGTAGTAAGTCACTTTCTTTGTTAATCAACAAAACACAGGACTATGTCTGTTGGACATGGAGCACAGTGATGGAGAGAGAGAGAAGGAGCTCTTGAGAGAAATATGGGTTGCTGCATTAAGTTACTTCTAAGAACTAAAAACACAGACAGAAGATGACCAGGGCCAGAATTTTCTCAAATTTTTCTTTCAGTCAACTCAGTTTTCTGTTGTGTATTTATCAATGAAGTAAGTGACCTAACTTATATATTTGTCTCTTCTTTCTTTTGATATTTGCCTCCAAAAAATATTTGGCTTAATTTCCCTTGGCCTTTCAATTGTGTATCAGGTGATATCAGCTGGTATTACAAGAAATCAGTGTTCTTTCCCTGAACTCCTCCTCTGCAGGATGGTGTTAAAAATTTGGCTTGAATAAGACTGTACTTCTGAACCACCATCGGCATTACGCTGACCTGTGCCTGTTTCAGAACAGACACTGTCTGGTCTTTCTTTAAAAAAAAATTAGTACAAGATCAGTAAACAAGAAGGTTATGCACGTATTGATCAGTTACCTTTTCTAAGTCAGTACACTGGCCATGTTAACTTTCCTCATGAAGAAAACAGGTAAATCAAGTGAATTAAAGAAATATTACATTTATTCTAGTCCTTTCATAGTAGGATTTGACAATGCCATGCATGGAGCCAGCTCCCAGAAAAACCTGAACCAGCTTGCTGAGGGATTGGGTAAGCACAAATGCATGAGACAACTGGAGTACAACTGGAAATCCCAAATCCTGTTCTCTGCAGAGTTTGTGTTCTTGAACTAACTTTCATCGTGTGGGAAGGAGAGGCTAAAGCCTCTTTTTTTTTTTTTTAAATCCCAATGAGAGACACTTAGCCATGAAAACACTGTGCGAGGGAGCAGTATGGAAATCCCTTTTGAGCATTAAGGTGTTTAGACCACATCTACTAACCTGTAAAACAGTATCCAACCCATCAGGCTCTATTAACAGCAGAAAAGAAGACCAGCAACTGCAGTTTGTACTTTGCAGTGCCTGACTTTGCAGACATTAATCACAAGCACATTTTTGGTTGGCCAGACTAGCAAATATAAAACACAACAAGCCAGTTCTAAACTATTAGCTCATTTAGGTTCAGAATAAAACCACTGAAATGGCAAAATAAGAGACCTCTCAAACTCCTGCTGTAGAATACATGAAAATCTAACTCGTAACAAAATGCCATTGTATGAAAAACAACCTTCATCTTAGCTGTAATTTTCCTGCCCATAGGTGCTAGAATTACCTGCAGGAGAGGTAGTTCAAACAGTGCTAATAAAATTGAGCAGTTGTGTACAGCGTCTACTTTTAAAGATTAAAATCATTTTGCCTGTATGACAGGCAGGATCTGCAGGACAGTCACCTTCTCCCAAACTGTAATGTAGGTCTTGAGAGCACAGAAGGAGGCTGCTCTAAAACATGAAAGTAATTTGCCTTCGAGCAAAAAATGGTAGCCAGTAATGACAGTCTATTTCATGTGCCAGTGACTGAAGAGGTGATAAAGGGCTTAAAAAAAAAAAAAAAGAAGAAAAAGAAAAAAGTTTGAATGGGATGAACAAAGACTCTAAAGCCTGGACAGAACTTCAGAAGACTAAAAAAAATAAAAAGCTATGGCTAGGTTAGAATCATAGAATCACAGAATCATAGAATGACTTGGATTGGAAGGGACCCCAAGGATCATCAGGCTCTAACACCCCTGCCACATTCAGGGCCACCAACCTCCATATCTAATACCAGACCAGGCTGCCCAGGGCCCCAACCAACCTGGCCTTGAACACCTCCAGGGACGGGGCATACACAGCCTCTGTGGACAACCTGTTCCAGCACCTCACCATTCTCTTGGTAAAGAACTTGCCTCTGATATTCAATCTAAGTCTTCCCTTCTTCAACTTAAAACCATTTCCCCTTGTCCTGCCATTATCTACCCTTGTAAAAAGTTGACTCCCCTCCTATTTATAGGCTTCCTTTAGGTACTGGAAGGCTGCAATGAGGATCTTTGAATTATCGTTTCTGTAGTTCACAAGAGAAGCATGGAATGGGTCTCAGCTGCTGAACATATATCATCTGTGCTTCAAAATACAGAAATTCTCTTCTTAATGCTGCACATTAAGTACTTTATGACAAAGCCTGCTGGAATCGGTCCTGCTTGTGAATCGAAGCAGAGGAGTGCTTGATGTCTTGGTTCTGGTTGGGCTGAGACTATTTATGCACAAAGCTTCAAAGTCTGGGTGGTCCTGACTAGCTCTGATGCATCCAGGTGCAGATGGCTTCTTCCAGAGACACAGCATTGCATTTTGATGTCTGAATTCTTCCTGAGCCTCACTTCCAACCCCTAGGTCCTCTATCTGATCTGGCAGTTTGTGCTATGAAGACATACAGTCATACAAATTCACAACAGAAACTAAGCATAATTTTGTGAAGCCAGGAGTTATTACATATGCTATTTTTATCATTAATTGTTTTGATCTTTATAAAAATTATGGAATGCTTTTACATACAAGATCAATCATTTTAAGTCCTACAGTTGATCTAGCATTTCAACTGAAATCTGAGCATCCTTGGTTGTGTACAGCATCCCTCCCCCTTTCTCCTGCAGCAGAGCAAAGCTAACCAGACCTCAGGTACAGAATCCAGAGAACATAGAATCTATCAGAAAAAATAAACTAATTCATATTCTGCCTGATAAACGGCACAGTAAGGCCTTACATTGCTTTGTATGGATTGGCATGTTCTGCTATTAAATCTTAATCAACTGAATACTGGTTTTGTTATACGAAATGGGCTAAAAATTACTATTCGTACGAGACATAGTAGTTATTTTTACGAAATTGGAAAACAGTACTCACAAACATCATTTTGGATGTAAATTAGAGATGTGGAATCTAATGTTAGGTAACCTAATATTCACCATTTTATGCTTTTGCTTTAAAAAATGTGAATGCTTTCTGCCCCTAGATGATTTGGTACGCTTCCCTGTCAGCTTTCAAAACAGATTTGCATAGCATGTACCCTTCATTTGTAGAAGTCTGGTCAGGGGGCGGTGAATAAGTTGCCTGGTCTACTATCTGTATAGCTGCAAGAGAAGGGAAAATGCTCTCAAAGTTCTCATCCAGTGATACATAATAAACTTTCAATACCTTCACTTTTCTTAAATAAATAAATAAAATCAGAAGATTTTGTACATTGCTGGTATCTGCATAGACATAGGAAACACTGTAGGAAACACTGCCATAGGCAAAAGCCATCTGCCCAAAGACCTCGTGCTTCCACACAGCTGCTCTGAACGTACTTTCTTTACTCAGAATTAGAGCACAAAAATGACACTGTTGGAGATTCTAGGTTCCTTTGCCCTGTAACAAAGGAATCACATAGAAGGATAGAGAAAATTTATCCCTCACTGTATAATCAAGCAACAAAAGGCTAATGCTGGACTAATAGACCTTTCTCTCCACTGTCAGTTGTCACTGGGTATTGGTATTTTGCTCCTCTCCTGCGTGTGGGAATACATGGGCATTATGTATCATAAAGTACTGTTATTGCATGCTTATGGGGAAAAAAAAAAAAAACAGTAAGTGTGCTTGCTGCTCATTTTTCCAGTGCTTCACTTTATTTTTCCAGGTACGATACAACGCAGTAAACAACGTATCACATACCAGCATCTAATCTTAGGCTTAGGCACCAACATCCTACTCCAAAAGAAATATTCATAACATACGGGGTAGCAGAGACACAGAAATCCTACATACAAATTGCCATGGCTGGCCAAGAGCAGCAAGCAAGACGTAGTTCTCCACAAATTCAACGTAAAACACAGCTGGCAGTCACTCATCCTCAGAGTGCAGATGTGTTACTTCCATGTCTTCCCACAGGTCTCCTCAGCCTCCTAACACTGCCACAGTATGAAGCACTGAACCAGCTTTTCCCAGCTATGTCCTGGCTAAAAGCAGATGATGGGTAAAGTGATGAACAGCAACATAACAATATATGTAACATTAAATAATATTTTATGAAGAAAACATCAACTGCACAGCTTTAGTACCAGCTATCTTCCTACCTCAATGAAAGATAGAAAATTAACTCTTTCAGCCATGCATACAGCAGTGGCTACTGGAGTCTGGAAATAATTCAGCACAGACGTCCAATGACACGAGGAGAAAACATAGAAAACTGTTGTTGAGACTATTGATAAAATCTATGAATCTAGACAGCTGGGAAAGCAAACAAGGAAATATTACATTCTAAGCAAAACGTCATTAAGAATCATCAGGATAGCAATAGTTTGCAGTTGTATTAATACTACAGTTCGTTCCTTTCAAGGCAACTTCTAACATTTATAGTGGAGATTTTCTCCTTCTTGAAGAATGCAATATGCACAAACCATGCAACATATTTCAAACCTATGGAATTCAATAACGTTAAATTGTAGAAAGCTCTCACTTTTTCAAAGCATTAGATTTAGATCAGATAAAGTTATTTCTACATTAGATTCCAAAGCATTAAATAGCTGAAGTTCAGATCAAGTGTAGCAATCTGTCTATATTTTATGACTTTGGGTATGTATGGTTTCAGACAGCAATCACCTCAACGTGCTAGACAAAAATTTTTAGCTGACCAGCCATGAGTTCATGGTTCTCCTCTCCTCTTTTCCCTAATGTTCCTCCTGTGTCATTAAATTTTGCATTAGGGAGGCTGCCACTTTTAATCACAAACCTCTCCTTCAGAAGGTGAGTACAAATATCACCAAACAAACATGTGAGTTAGCCAAGTTGTAATTCACAATTCAGTGTTGGCAAGCATAAATATGCAAAATTACTTCAGTTCCAACATACTGCATGCAATGCCTTTGCTTGTTTATAGCACATATAAATTTTGAAAAAGATCTATGTATGTAAAAAGATCAGTGCACAAGTCTTATTTTACAGAGATAATGCTGACAAAAGGGTCAGAAGTCAATCATCCGTCTCTACAGAAGATCAGTTTGTCTACCTGGGGAATGTAATCTCCATGCAGTTTTAATCCCCGGAGGCATAAATCACAAGAGAAGATGCAGTCTTTGAAGACAGTTGTTGTTTTATGATCTGGCACATAAGAAGAAAAACAAGTGTTTGGCCATCAGCAGTAGCAGCAATAAATATTCAGCATTCTGATACCTAATTCCTAAGCATTTATAATCTAAAACACTGCTTTTACCAACAGTCTGTTTTATCATGGTCCCAGCTTTTCCAGTTTAAAATCACTTTCCAGAAAACCAAATAATATATCGCTTCTGGTTTTACATCTTTGTCAGTAACAAAAATAATTATTGCCCTTTACTATGTATAAATGAATTTTCTAAATGATTACATCTTCAACAGGAGTGAGCCCAAAATGTCTACGCTTTTCTTTTCTTTTCTTTTCCTTTCTTTTCTTTTCCTTTCTTTTCTTTCTTTTCTTTTCCTTTCTTTTCTTTTCTTTTCTTTTCTTTTCTTTTCTTTTCTTTTCTTTTCTTTTCTTTTCTTTTCTTTTCTTTTCTTTTCTTTTCTTTTCTTTTCTTTTCTTTTCTTTTCTTTTCTTTTCTTTTCTTTTCTTTTCTTTTCTTTTCTTCTTTTCCTTTCTTTTCCTTTTACTTTTTATTATTCTCTGAAAACCTCAATTTAATCTCTGTCTTTGCAATCTTCCAATTAACAGCAGCTCCCAAATAGCCACCAATGTATTTAAAGCAAATGAAGGGCTTGAGAGGACCCTGCAGAAATGATCTCCATGCAATGCTTGCATGTTTCTTCCAAGGGGCCATTCTAATGAATGTTTTGTCAGTAAGGTTAGATGAACCGTAATGGAATTATTCAGCACATAATCACACATGAATTCCCACCTTGCTAAGAAGCACGTGGCGATCACAGTGCTTGTCATTCCCACACAAGTTTGTTTTTTCTTTGTGTAATTCCATTAAACTGAAGTCACACACATACCTGTAAGAGTGAAGGCTGTCCCTTGGGACTGCTACATTTCCCTGGATGCTTACTGTAAAGGAATCAGAGTACCATGGTTAGGGCAAAGTATTCTATTTATACAGGTGTGCAACCTGCAGGGCTGGTATGTATATGCTGTCTCTCACACACACAGTGCAAGAATTCCAGGATTGCAGAACAGTAAGAGACCATCCACAGTTTTGTAATAGATGTAAAATCAAAAAGGAATACATCTGCAAAAAACGTTAATTTTACACAACCACAAAGTACAGAAGAGATTCTAATCTATGGCAGTCTAAGCAACCTGGAAAAGAGGTGACGTTGATGTCTCGGGAGATATTGGACAGAAAAACCAATGACAATGAGGGACTTAGAGTTTATCAAGGATTACAGAAAGGATTGGCACCAACTGTCTGTACTTCCCATGTGGATTTAAATTTGGAGTGGAAAAGAGAATGAGAGAATGAACAAATTTATGTGTAAATATATGAAACAAAGGGAGAATTCACCAAAAACACAAAGAGACAACCAAGCAGGAAAAATGGCATAAAATTCCTACATTTGGAACTGTATCTTGACACACAAGTAGGTAGAGAGAGATCTCAAATCTGAACACAGGAAAAAAAAGATGCAACACACACATCAAACTACAGCAAGTTAGATGTACTCTGGCCTCGGACATAATCTTAAAATCAGTCCAGACCAAATAAGCAGTGCGATTTCCTCAGCACAGCACTTGTTCCAGTAGGGAAAACTCAAATAAATGAAATTAGACACTCATGTTTCATTCTGGAACAGACCCTACTAGTTTCTGGTGAGACGTGACAATCCTTTCCTCATGTCTGAGTGAGCTAAATGCTTTCCATATGGAAGTCAGGTGGTACCATTTTTCTGTTGTTAGGTCATGAAATAAGCAAAACCAAATTAAGTCACTTTTTTTTCCAGCAAATTCCCCCACTGTAATTTTGTTAGAGACTAGTGTTGTGATTAATCCAGCTCCTTACAAGATAACCTTATCTCAAGAAGCTGACTTCCTCCCCTTCACTTTCAGAGACTAAGAATTTGGAAAGGAAGGGAAGGTGCAGAGCAAAGTCATCTCTTCTTGCTCCCACACACTGCCTGGCATTACTGATGGGACACAGCGGGAACTCAATGTTATATCTCATTGTTAGAGTTCAAGCCTATCCTGAGTGGTTGCCTGTTCTGGAGCATAGCAAAGGATGACCAGGTTCTGGGGATTCTTGTGCCTCGAGGATGCTTGTTGTCCTTGTAATAATCTCCTGACAGGTCTGAGAAGAGAGACAAGAGGACCAAGCAACTCCATAGTCCCCATAGGAGTACAGCTTGATGATGCTCAGTCTGTGCACAAGCCTTAGGCAGGAGGTGGATCCCAGTTCACTCAGACTGAAAATATGCGGTAGCAGGAACTCAGAAACCATCTAGGTAAATATAGGTGCCTATGGGCTCTGATCAGACAGGCTTTGTTGTTTTGGTATCTTTTGGCTCTGACTCCCAGTTTCTGCTGACGTGTACAGACTGGAGCAGCATTGCACTGCATGAGTTGTTCTGGCCACAGATACTGCTTGCTGGCAAATTTCAAGCACTACTCGAAACTTCAGGATGCAAGATCTGCTCAGAAGAAAAGGCTGATGGAATTCTTTTTAACTTATCAGAACATCTTTTCCTTTTGTCTCATTCTCAGAAACAGATGAAACTTCAAAAAGAAGGGAGATGATGAAGAGGGGAAAGGGAAAATCTGCTGTGAATCAGGCACTCACCAGGAATCTGAAGCTTGGCAAAACCATGTTAAAGTTTGGATATTAATCTCAGAAGAATAACACTTGAATTCACTGGCACTGCTACCTACCCTGCTTAATTTAGCACATCCTTCTCTCTCTGAGAATTGTAGTATTCCAAAATCACGATTTGTTCAAAGAGATTCCACTTAACAAAACAAAAAGTCACATAACAGTTTTTTTTTCTTTCTCCCACGTAATCTCTCTCCCCCAGTATTGCAGCAATGCGTGATATGAGATGGATAACACTTGGGCCAAGCGAAGATCTAAGCTAAGCAATTTTACACCCCTTTAGCCACTGTTGGAATAGTCAATGTCGTTGTGAGAAATATATTCTATGAGAAAAATGCACTTCATCTTTGCAATGGGCCCACAATTTCTGCTGCATTTCACTGATCAGTATCACTAGTGTTTTCAGCAGTGGGGCTGCGTTTATAGATCTGCTTTCACCAAATCATATTATTCTCATAAATCATTTAATCTCTTGCCAGGCTGCAACATCAGACTTGGGTTGCACAACATAAAAGCAGATGGATGTTTTGCAGCCAGCAAGCAGGACTTCTAGAGCTCTATATGCTCTTTCAAGAGCAGTTTACAAATAAAATCTTTCATCATTTTAAAATGCTGCTTTTCTCCTTTTTAAAATGCACAAAGCTTAATGCATGAAGTCCCCCAAAATTAATTAAAATAATCAGATTCACAGGTAACATTGTGTGTAAAGAGAAGTAAACCAGAAAATCATTTTAAGGAGCAGACAGAAACAGCATCTTTTGAAATATACGTATTTATGCAGCCCATTAAGAAACATATTGGGAAAACTACAGTTTCCCATGTAGATTTCCCCTGCACGTACTTCTGAAGGGCATCCGGGCAGGACTCAGAGCTAGCTCTCACTGAACAAGTTTAATTATCCCAGAACAGAAAGCATTAACATTTCTATGAATTGTGTGGTGTAAAAACACCATACAAAGACACAGCACTAAAGACTAATTAGAAATTGTGCTCTCACACCAGGGTAGCTTTGTCAAAACCCGTGGCCTTTTACAGAACAAGGAAAAACATTTAGATAACAAGAATTTCAGAACAAATGCAATTAGCAAGGTTAGATGTACTGAACAAGGCTCAGAGCACACTGTGGGCTGTAAAAATGGTTGTTTTATTCTTTGCATTATTTTTGTCATTATGCACAAGATAATGATAACAGCTTTAAAATATGGCACTGCTGCCCTTACTGGAAGACTGATACATCATATAGAAAACATCTTCTTCTTCAACAGACACATTTAGTGGCAACATTATCAGCATTAGAAGGTCCTTACTAAAACAAGAATAGCAATACTTAGCTTTAAATAAAATGAAATCACATTAAGTATCTTGAAATGACTATACGCAGTGGAAGCTATTTCAACAATTTTTACCATTCAGATAATGAAAAATTTCTGTAGCTGAAATGCAAATGCTACTCATGTAAGGCTATAGTCTTCACAATCTAATATTTTTTTTAACAGACTGTAATTACTTTGACTTAGCATAAAATATAAGAAGCAATAACTTTAAATCCTGTTTACTAAACACATTTCAGTGTGGCCAGAACAGCAGTGAGGGCAGCACTAAGCTCAGGTTTGGAGTGGATTCAGAATGCAGTTTCCACAGAGCAGACAAAGTAGTTAGAAAGGAAACAAAGGAAAATTCTCTCTCGTAGTTATGCAGCATGGAGTAAGAAGGAGAAAAAAGTATCATTGTTAAAAGGTAAACAAAGACCACATCAGCATATTTTAGTGTTTTCTAGGATCTCCCTAGAGAGTCCACAGCATTATTCATGAAAATAGAATCAGAATCATAGAATGGCCTGAGTTGAAAACGACCACAGTGATCATCCAGTTTCTACTATGTGCTATGTGCAGGGTCGCCAACCACCAGACCAGGCTGCCCAGAGCCACATCCAGCCTGGCCTTGAATGCCTCCAGGGATGGGGCATCCACAGCCTCCTTGGGCAACCTGTTCCAGTGCGTCACCACCCTCTGAGTGAAAAACTTCCTCCTAATATCTAACCTAAACCTCCCCTGTCTCAGTTTAAAACCATTCCCCCTTGTCCTATCACTACCCACGCTCGTAAACAGACACACCCCCTCCTGTTTGTAAGTTCCCTTCAAGCATTGGAAGGCCACAGTGAGGTCTCTCCGGAGCCTTCTCTTGTCCAAGCTAAACAAGCCCAGTTCCCTCAACTTTTCCTCATAGGAGAGGTGCTCCAGCCCTCTGACTATCATAGGACATGGATTATTTTGCTTTTGACCTGGTGGTCAAGTCATTATCCTATGCTTCCTATAGCCATCTGTCCACAATGAACTCTCTTTGGTTGTTAAACTGAATGTTTTAGCCTTTCTGCATTCACCAGTTAAACTTGTAGCAATAGTGTTTGTGCTATAGATGTACTGATCACTGTACTCAGCTTAATTCTCATAAAATAGGAATTCAGTTATTTCCTACTTAAAAGAATATTAAAACACCACACTGACTCACCAAATGTATGACCCTATTTTTTTGCCACTGTTTCAGTGCTTTGAGCATTTAGGAATGAATTCGCTTGCTTTCTGATTTAAAAAATAATTAAATCTGGCTCTATTAAGACTGCTTTTGTCCTGCATTAAGAACGGTATAACAATGACGCTGAGATAAAACATTTAGAATTCACAAATCTTATGGATAAACTTCATTTAAGAAAACAGATCAAAATAAGTTAAATTATTAAATGTTTTCATAAGTGTTTGTGCATTCCAAAAGTAATATAAATTCTTTGATTCTATCAGTACTTGTCACAAAACTGAGTTAACTCCACATGTGTGTTTGTTTTTCCTTTTAAGAGTGTGTTTAGAAGTGTATACATGTGCATTGCTATGTGAAAATAGAAGTGAGGACATAATATATTTAAAAGTCTAGGGCAAGTAAACACACAAGATATTCTCAATGACCAAATAAATGAGATCCCAAGAACCCACAAATGCTTTTCTACCATTCAGACCCAAGCAACTGTGTTAACATACTTTTAAAATGGCAAAGAAAGCAACGTGGTGCCTCATTACTGACTCTGAGACAGAGTCAGGACCCTGATTCTGTTCTCATTTGGAGATAAAAGCCATTCTTGGGTAAATCATGCATAACTTTCCTGAAGCCAATAGATTTAAAACAGTATAAAACTGCAGTGAAGGAGAAGTCTTACATCTCCCAGCCACATAGGAAAATCATTTCTATGATATATTCTATAAATCTGTAGGAAGCCTATATAAAATTTTCCATTTAGGCAATTTCCTGTAGCATAGCTAATTACTGCCATCTAACTAAGGGGAAAAATGTAATTGCAATATGACTCACTAAATCATTAAAGTACTCAACAGAAGATATAGTTTGCATAAACAATCTCAGTGGCAAATTAATCTTTGAACAATACTGTTTGCTATTTATGTATTTCAATATTTTGCAAAGAGATATTTAAAAACAGAAATACTGCTTAATGGTTGCGGTTCAAGATTATTTCTTAATGTTGTTGCAAAGTGGCTATATTAGGCACAAGATTATAAGCACCAGTTTTTTTACAGTGATATCTCCTGGTTGCTTTAGTATTTGTTTCTGGGCAGGCAGGAGATGTGCCTGAATTCTGGAAGGGCTGAGAAGCTCTCATCTTTTAGGGACTCACAAACCAAGCAATTCTTAGAGGGTCTCCACAGAGCGAGTTAGTGAACATTCCTGCCCACACCTGCCAAGTCAATACATGGTTGAAGATACAAGACCTCAGGAGGCTGAACACACTCTTGGGATGTAGAACACTGACATCTACTCACACTTTTTCTTCATATAAAGAATTCAAGTGCAATTCTCGTAAGTGCATAACAATGAAGTTATTCTCTGTGTAGGTGCAAAGTATAGGAGGGCAGGTCTTTAAAACCTACTGACAGATGTTCAGTTTTCCCTAAGGGCTCATTAAGCAGAGGAGGCAGGAAACCGGCATGGCTGAGTAAGGACCTGCTGGTCAAACTGAGGGATAAGAAGGAAATGCACAGGCGGTGGAAGCAAGGATGTGCAGAGATGGGATCAGGAAAGCCAAGGCATAGATGGAACTAAACTTGACAAGAGATGTGAAAAATAACAAACAGGAATTCTATAGGTACATCTGTCAGGAGAGAAGGGCCAAGGAGAGTGTAACCCTTCTGATAAATGAGAGAGGAGATCTGGCTACAACAGAAATGGAGAAGGCTGAGGTAGTCAACGAGTTCTTTGCCACAGTCTTCACTGGCAGTCGGGCTTCCCACACCTCTCACACCCCTGAACCTCTAGGTAAGGGTCAGGAGAGCAAAATCCCTCCTCCCTCTGTAAGAGCAGTCCAAGACTGCCACATGAGGCTGAATATGTACAGGCCTATGGAGTCTGATGACATCCCAGGTTTCTGAAGGAACTGGCTAATGTGGTTGCTAAGCCACCCTCCATCACATTTGAAAAGTTATGGCTGTCAGGCGAAGACCCTGGTGACTGGAAAAAAGGAACTGTCACTCCCACTTTCAAGAAAGGGAGAAAGGAAGACCTGGGGAACTGCAGGCCAGTGACCCTCACATCTGTGCCTGAGAAGATCATAGAGCAGATCATCCTGGAAGATATGGTAAAGCACATGCAAGACAAAGAGGTGATCTAAGACAGCCAGCACGGCTTCATGAAAGGCAGATTGTGCCTGACCAGTCTGGTGGCCTTCTATGATGGAGTGGGGGCTGGGACATAGGAAGGGCAACTGACGTCATCTACCTGGACTTGTATAAGGCCTTTCACATCGTGATGCACAACATCCTTATCTCTAAATTGGAAAGATATGGATTTGAAGGGTGGCACTATTCAGTGCATAAAGAATCAGTTGGATGGTCACAGCCAGAGGGTTGTAGTCAACTGTTCTCTGTCCAGGTGGAGACCAGTGCTCTTCAACATCTTTATCAATGACAGTGAGATTGAGTATACCCTCAGCAAGCTTGCTAATGACATCACGATGCGTGGTGCAGCTCATATGGCAAAAGTAGGGGACCAGAGGGACGTGGGCAGGCTTGAAAAGTGAGCCTACGTGAACCAAATAAGGTTCAACAAGGCCAAGTGAAAGGCGTTGCACTTGGGTTGGAGCAATCCCAGATATGTGTACAGACTGGGAGAAGAACTCACTGAGAGGAGTTGTATGGAGAGGGACTTGGTGGTCCTGATGGCCAAAAAGCTGGACATGAGCCAGCAGTGTGCTCTTGTAGCCTGGAAGGCCAACTGTATCCTGGGCTTCATCAAAAGAGGGGTGGCCAGGAGGGAGTGGGATGTGTCCCCCTCTACCCCCATGAGGTCCTATCTGGAGTACTGCATCCAGACCTGGGGCTCCCATTATAAGAGGCAGAGCTGCTGGAGTGAGTTCAGAGGAGGGCCACAAAAATGATTAGAGGGCTGGAGCACCTCTCCTATGAAGACAGGCTGAGGGAGCTGGGCTTGTTCCGCTTGGAGAATGGAAGGCTTCAGGGAGACCTCACTGCAGCCTTCCACTACTTGAAGGGAGCTTACAAGCAGGAGGGGGACTGACTTTTACATGGTCTCACAGTGATAGGACAAGTGGGGATGGCTTTAAAATGAAAGAGGAGAGATTTAGGTTAAACATTAGGAAGAAATTCTTTGCTCAGAGGGTGGTGAGGCACTGGAACAGGCTGCCCAGAGATGCTGTGGATACCCCATCTCCGGAGATGTTCAAGGCCAGATTGGATGGGGCCCTGGGCAGCCTGATGGCAGTTCCAACCCAATTCCACAGCAGGGATTTGGAACTGGATAATCTTTAAGGTCCCTTTCAACCTAAGGCATTCTGTGATTCTATGACAAGGCACTTCTCTCTATTTAAGTGACTTCAGATCAGCACACTGAGTTTTCTAACTTCAGTTGTGGCACTCTCAGTTATTCCAGCTACAGCAGACATTATGCCTACAAATCCTATCCACCTTACATGCCTAGGAGCCACAGCTTTAGTGGTGTTATTGCAGTGGTGGTATGTGTGGAAAGCACAGGAGCACAAGTCAAATTTATGGACTCTGTCAGGTGGCAAAGCACTTAAAAATCAAATTAGGTGATAGTCAGTTAGATGTGGTCAGAATATTGCTGAAATCTGCAGACCAAAATCCCCTTCCAGTGTTGGATATGTTTGTCTGTTAGAGCTGGCAGATTCATTTCAATGCAGTACACAAACATGGAGAACTAAAAGCATGAGCACAGCTCTGTGACAACACGAAATTCAGTAGTTGCATATAAACTGCCCTTTTGGATATAGAAGTCTGCTTATTGTCGATTACCATTAAAAATTTCTTGTTCTCTTTATCAAAGACACAGACAGTGAAAGGGGAAAATGAAAGCACTAGAAACTGAGAGTATTAAGCATTAATTATATGCTTTCTTTTTACTTAGGTTTTAAAGGGCAGTGGTTGTCCTGTCTGATGGGCAAAAAGGAAGAGCTCCAGGGACTCCATTTGCAGCTGCTGCTGTTGCTCTTCCTATTGAAATCTGATTTTGTTTTGTGAAGGTAAACAAAAACAAGCATGTAGAAAACAGGACAGAAATGCTAAAATAATATGCATCTTTTTGTTGAGGTATTGATTGGTTCTCAGTGTCTTATTAATTTTCCTACAATATTAGGTGGTTCCTTTATTAGTAGTTCCTACCTGCAGCGTCTTGCTGATGCTTGAAGATAAATCCTGTTTTCTCACTCTGGTTTTTGAACTGCCAATGTGGATATGGATCCTTATCTTCTGGGTAAGAACCAGAAGCACCCAGCTTTGTCTCAAGCTTTGTACTAACATTCATATTCGCAGTCACCGTGGTCCTTCCCTGCTTTTATTGCATAACTGGCAGGGTAGGAAAGGAAACATTCTTGAGGTGCTGCTTAAACATGTGTCACCTAAGTCTTCCTGTGTTTAATGACATGACAGAGACATATCACTGGACAATTAAACTTATATCTACAGGTCAGAAGAGCACAGGACTCTGCTGTCCAACTTTGCTCTGTATCCACGCAAGGCTGAGCTTGGGCTGTTCCAGCACTGCGCCCACAAGCCATAGAGATGAGAGGTCTGATTTACTGCTGTTCATGGGACGTGCCTTGGACATCACCTGGGGCCGATTCCCATAGCAAGGACTTGCTTATGCACGGAATCCTTGTTTTGTTGCCTAAGTAACATTCAGATCTGTAGCTTCCAAAGTGTCGCTTGGCATCTGTTGGCTGACACTCAGAGGAAAAAGTTATTTGAATATTAATTTAACATTATAGTTGGATTTCAAAATACCTGTAATGCATATTTCCAGTAGCCCCATATACTGAGACTTCTTTCTTTCTTTGTTCTTTTCTTTTCCTTCCAGTTAAAAAGATTTTTTTGTTGTTGTTTTTACTCATAACTGCTTCCCCTCCTACACCATGTACATTTGTTCGTTATGCACAAATTAGTGGTTATGCTTTGTTCTCTGGGAATCCACAAGTATAGGAATCTTTAACAGGTTCCACAGATATACTTTGAAGCCACAACTGTTTTTCATGAATGAAAAGAAGTAACAGAAAAAAAAAATGAAAAAAATGAAAAAAAAAAAGCAGCAGTTTCTCAAGCATTCCTACAATTTTATGGTGAAAATTAACATATCATATGATACATAAGCATAGAAAATGAATGTTTACCTACAGATGGGAAAAAGAGTTTTTAATTCCACAGCAAGGGGAAGATATTTGTGAAAAACATGCAATTCCAAGCAGAAAAAAAAAATGTCAGTGGAATAACCATTACTCACTACTAAGTAGATTTATCCTTTTCTCACATAGATCTGAGAAGAGTGGGGGATAGCAGCTGACTGTTATCCATGCATCTGCTAAAGAGCCATGAATTTTAGTGGGTTTCCTAATGTGATTAAACGCTGTTCACCTCTGGCAGAAAATACCAGATTTCTATTTTCTTGTCCTAAATATTCTTGTCCTTTGAATAGAGGAATAGAAAGGGCACTGGGAAATGAACAGAGATCAGCTCCTAAGATTACTGTGTCCAGTGAAATTCAGACAGCAATGTGAAAGGTTTCCTTGTTTCCAAGAATGGGACTGAGTTGGACATTTTCCTGGGAAAAAATAGCAAAACTGGACCTCAAATATTCTAATATCAGTATATCTGTTATAGGACCTTTCCTTCTCTTTACCTGTTATGTATTTTACTTTACTTCTGCATTTCCCTTCTCTGCCTTGGAACTTCCTAGGATGATCTGCATGCTGTGTAAAATAAAGTGAGCTCTGAATGGTAGCAGTCAACATCCCTTTTGTACTGGCAGAATTACTATATATGCAAGGGGGACAGTGAAGAATATGCCTCATTTTATATTATACACAATTAAGCCTTTCCCAAAGTTTCTAAAATGAAAACAAACCCAACAAACTCAAAAGGCAGTGATATCTTTTGGCTCTATTCAATTTTAGTCATTACATAGACACAGCACCCAATTTGATCCTATTATTTTTGCTTTGTTTCAGCACAACTCCAATAATTCAGCATATGAAAGTGGAATTGTACTGGATATGGTGGTATACAGTGAATAGAGCCCATTATTTTATGTTTGATAAGGTAGGTCATGTCCTTTCCGTTGCTTTGTGTCACTGTGATGACATATACCATCAGGGAATCCTACTTAATGGGGATTTGTGCTGGATTTATCCACAGATTTCTATGAAAGTAGAAGACACATTTCCATGGATGCAGCATATCTCATCTAGTAATACCCTCAGGAGCTCCACAGAATTCTCCATGGCTGTTATGTGCAAACTGCACTCAAGGGAAGTGTTTGAGGAAGAACAGCTTTGGCCTGGGCCGTTACTATCTAATTGCCACTGGAGTCAGAGAATACATCAGAAAGGAAGTAAATCTGGTACTAAAGGACAGGTTTTTTCTTAGAATGTTCGTTAGGAGGTAGGAAGCAACAGGAAAAAACATAATTTCCATTAAACTGGGCCTTTGCATCCCAGCTGAGGTTGCTCAGGATGTTGGATATGCATGACATTCGCAGAGCCTTCAAACTGTCAGTTTCGAAGTACCTCGTGTGGAAAAATAATAAAAATAGAAAACTGAATCAGCTATTTTCATTTGTTTGTTGTTTAAAATTCGAAAGGCATTCTTAGGCTTACAGTGACTGAGCTCCTCGGTTATTTCTACATAAAAATGCATAGATGGAAAAACACTGTAAAGCAATAACCTGCAGCTAAGTTGTCCTTAATGTACTCATTTTCTCTCTTTTGTAACAGTTCACATACTGTGACTGACTGAGTGTCCTATTCTCATACAGTTACAGTTCATCATTTGTAGCCAGTAGAGTTTAATGCAGTTTTGGATAAAAATCCCATAATATCAAAATAGCAATTTTTAAAACGTTGATTCAAAAAAGTAGAATCAGTCTCAGCCTGCCTTAGTTTTTTATTTTTATTTTTAATTTGATAACAGCACTTCATGTCATTTCCAGGACTTTCAATATATATCTCATTCACACTGATGTGTAAAGCTTGATATTCCAAATCTTTAAAAATCTTTATGAAATAATTTCTGGAAAAATATCAATAAAACGAAAGCCTGGAACTGCACTCCCAAGTGAGATTTTAGGATGCTAAAATATTCACAACAGCACTGAATATATTTTTAACAGTCTCTAGATTTCAAAACAGAAGAAAAAGGGCAAAGGTTCAAACTTCAGATGTGAAGAGAGATTTTATTTATATGATCAAAATATTTTTATTATTAAAACTTTCCCAAAAATCCCATCAGAAGTGACTTGAAGTTCTTCCAAGACTTGAAGCCTTCACAAAATATTTTTTGAAAGATGAGTGGCTGCACTGAGAAAGAACTGCAAAGTTTAAGTCAGCTCACATGGTGAAATCTCTGCTTACTGCAGTTTTCTTCTGAAGACTGAACGATGTTGAAATCCTAGATGAGAAGTGACATAAACCTGACAGTGCACAACACAGCGTGAACTGCAGTCAATTGCTCTTTCCCTCTGTCTTCACATGTCCACCCCAGTAATGCAGCCATATTCCTCTTTTCACATTTCTGTTGTGCCCACTTCCCTCTAAACCTGTTCTTCTCTTCACTTTCACAGCCCTCATCCCACAAGGCATCTTAACAGAATGTGTCTGCTGAGGGCAGTGATTCAGGAGATTATTTGTACCTTCTTTTAGCAGCCATGAGGCTGGGGTAACCCCAGAAACGTTCCTCCTTGCTGCTGCTGCAGGGAGCACTGGCACTCAGTCCCCACTGTCCCTTGTGTACTCATCCACAGAAGAAGGAGTGGAGTAGCCACGTCCGATCGAGCTCCTTGGTTTCATGGGGTCTGAAGCCCTCACACAACCAAGTGCCGCTTTCACAGGGCTGCATGAGATCTATTTTGTTGAATCCTGCAAACTAGGAGTGAACCAAATGGTCAAACACAAATCCAAGATAGAAGACTATAAAATGGCCACAAGTTGTACCAGAGGAGGTTTAGATTAGACATAAGGAAAACCTTTTTCTCTCAGAGAGTGGTCAGGCACTGGAATGGCCTGCCCAGGGGGGTGGTGGAGTCACTGTCCCTGGCAGTGTTCAAGAGGCGTCTGGATGAGGAGCTATGAGATATGCTTTAGTGGCCTGTGGTAGCAATGGTAGTGGGAGGACAGTTGGACTAGATGATCTTGTAGGTCCTTTCCAACCTTGTGATCCTATGATTCTATGAAATAAAAAACCTAGAGCACAGCTAGCCAGTTATATAAGATCCAGGTAGAAGTCCAAGTTCCTGTTCAAGGCTTTGTAAGTATGCTGCATCACCTGTTATTTTTTATCTGCAAGCAATGCCAGTTAGGGAACAAGGTATTTCAGGCAGCCCAAAAATTCCCATGAACCAAAGGGAGAACAGATTCAGATTCAGTCACTCTGTGAACTCCCTGGGTAGATCTGCAGTTAGTTTTAGACATAAATGGATGAAATTTCTGAAGTCAATGTCAAACCTCCCATTATATCCATTAGGGTTAATTGAGGGAAGCAATGTCCTCAAGTGAATATAAATTCTTACTACCTCAGATGTAATGAAGCAAAATATATATATATATTTCTCACTACACGCATCTAAGAAAACTTGAGGCAATCCTCCAGTTAGTATTTAAGCAAATGGTATCTTCAATACTTATTCCTGCTTCAGCCTTGCATGATGGTTGGTGGCCATCATCTCATACATCAGGGCAATCAGTACAGAAAAGTTTTGTATTATCACTGGTATTGGTTGAGACTTGAGAAAACAAGTCAGCAAATCCAATGACTTAGATAGGTTAATTTCATCCTCACTGTCTGAGGGCACAGGTGGTTTTCTTCATTTTCATGGTGAGATTAAGACCAGAAAGGCCATTAAATTGGAAAGAAATTATTAAAAAAAAAAAAAAAAAAAAAAGGATAGAAACTGTTAGGGAGCTATTTTCAGTACAAGAGCAGGTGAATCCATCTCATGTAATCATTAATTTAGGAAGCTGTAAGAAGCTGGTAAGAGATTTATAGAATTTTGAACCTTGAAATATAAGAAAATTGTTCCTGTAACATGTTCAGCCTGCACTTTCCCATCATGTATTAAATTCGGTTAGACTTCATTGTTAACACTTAGAATTTGACTCGTGCTTACCAAGTAATCTTGCTGCCTAGTGTAAAACTGCCTCTCTTGGACAGAAGGTATTTTTAATAAAAATGAAATGTGATCATTTTTTCATGAAAAAATTTATGTTTAGATTAAATGTTGTATCTGTACTGAACTCCATTTCTGGATTTTTGCTACTGATCTTAAAATCACAGGTATCTTAAAGGAGCAATAAGTCATTGGGTTTTATTTATCATTTTGCATTTTTAGATGTGGGTGAATTTGATATCGTTTGCATGTAGGCATTTAGATATGCACATATGCATGCATATGTCTACGTGTAATGTAAAAAAGCCACTAGCAAAATAGTATTAAGGTTGCAAATTCAGGCATTCAGAAATTAGAAAATGCTAGAATGAAAGCTAACACCATTATTGGCTCCCTTTCCTAGAAGGAAGAGTGTGGTAGATACTTTTTAACTAGTATTTCTGCAGCTTCTAAATCATCAAGATGCACTACACAGGTAAGCACACATATACATATTAATCCCACTCATGCATACAGTAAATCTTAACAATCAAGCTCTCAAAAAACACATGCACACACAAACACAAATTATATAGCTGTATCATAATTGTTATTGACCTACCTCTTAACTTTATCTTCCATTTCATGTTCATACTCTGAAGAATAGGGATTGCCATTTTCTGCTTCAAAGACAGTCATTTAGAATAAAGGAATTAGGAGGTTAAAATTGTTCTTCTATCATGTTTCTTTCTCATTTTCTACCTATCCTCTGATGCTTTCCCCATTTCATAGGTCAGAGGTGAAATTCTTCTCTTGAAGTAACAGTAGGGGTTACAAAACATTACAAGTCTGAAGCAACCAGTCTTAGTGGTTGATTTTATAGAATTCTAACATAAGAAGTGCTCCATCCTCAAACTATCGTGGTTACTTTGATCTCTTTTTCCTTCTTCAACTTAGAGAATTGCAACAGGATCCACTTAGTAATAATACACCCACTCATTGTATGCTCTCATGCCTTCAATATTATTTGTTGGGTTTATGATACCTAAGATCAACTGAATTTGAATTTTCTTTATTCTAGAAAAAAAATACAAACACAAAATAGCAAATAGCCCCTACTGCAAAGACTTGATGCTAACTGAATTTGAATTTGATTTGTTCTAAACGAAATATAAATACAAGATAGCAAATAACACCTACTGCAAAAACCTGACACTAAAAATAGACACAGGAAAAGTAAGGACTATACCATTTGGGAGTCAATCACTTGAGTAATTGCTTTACACAGGGAGGTACGTTATCATACCAGATAAGTTAGAATGGAGAAAGCATAATTTATTCAGATTGCTGTTGCTATGTTTCTCTCTACAGAAAAGCACAGTGTTTCAGTACAGTGTGTGTGCTAAAGGGGTCCCTAAGAAGACATCCCAACAAACCATCTAATGCCAGGATGCATTCAGCAAGACTGTGACCTACCTATCAGTTGTCTCTGAAGCTATTAAACCTGAGAGTCTTCCAATCCTGGCAAACCACCTTTGGGCCACTGGATTTTGGGTTACAGGCAGTACCTACGAGTGTTGGATCAAACTAAAACCTGTCCGGTGATACATATGCAAATGAATAATTTCAACAAATACGAACAGTTAAGATCATAGAATAACTTGGATTGGAAGAGACCTCAGGAAGTCTCTAGTCCACCCTTCTGCTCAAAGCAAAGTCGTCTGTAAAATCAGACCAGGTTGCCCAGCTATAAGTCCAATTGTTTCTTGATAACCTCAGTGGACAAGATGGAGGCCAAGCCATTCTAAGCAGCCTGTTCCCATACAGGACTGTCCTCAAAGAATGAAAATTTTCCCTATAACCAGTCAGAACCTTTTGAGTTTCAATTTGTGTCCTTTGAGATTTTTTTTTGCCCTCCTGCCATGGACTGCTCTAAAGAGTCTGGCTCCATCTTCTTGAAAACATCCCTGATTCCCAAAGGTGCTTGAAGGCTGCTGTTAGTTGTCCCCAAAGCCATCTGTCCATCAGATTAAAGGCAGACCCTTCCTTCAGCTGCTCATCACAGGGAAAGTGCTCCCTGGTTGCCTCCTGCTGAGCTTGCTTTCACTTTATCAGAGTCCTTGTCCTAGAAGTCCCTGGATGCAGTACCAAGTTGTGGTCTAATAAGTGCTGATTATGTCTTCATTAGACTTTACAGAGAAATTATAAAATCAGTGTTGTAATAGATGGGTTCTCAATCAAATCATATATGTTCATTAAATTACAAAATAAACTATAAACTGTGTAGGTATAATGCCAAGACTTGGAACTGAGTTTGCCCAGAACCATTAGATTTACAGTCACACTGTGGCAAGTAGTATCACACACTGTGAAGTTTCTCTCTTCCGCAACCAAATGCTTGATTCTAAACTAAGATTAGCTAGCATGGATCCTGATAGAAATTTAGCCATTGCAATTCAGCATTCAGCACAGGCTTGCCCTGTACTGTACTGCCTCGGGTGAGCAGTACTACCTGAGATGGATGCTGCTACAGTTGTCCTCAAGCCAGATCAGTTAAGACAATTCAGTGTTTATATATTCCATTTCCATGAGAGGAAGCATTTGCAAATGAAATAGTTTTTTACCAGGACCATTGAAAGGCAAATAAAGTTGAAGAGAAGTACTGCAACTTCTGTTTTTTAATACTATTGTCCTGGCTGGAAATCTGTGCAGAGAAGAAATGGTTTGGATTGCTAATGTGGGCCTGTGTAATAGAAGCCTCTAAAATAATCCCTGTGTAAGTGATATTCAGTTTCTGAGGGTGGAGAATAACACTGCAAAATGAAAGACCTAAAATTAGGTGTGATATTTAATGAATAATGGATTTGGGGAAAGTATTAGAGAGCATCTGCGGAATGCAGAACTTCTATTCCTTCTGTTTAGGCAGGGCAAAAAAAAAAAAAAGAGGCTGACTTCAGTCTTCGGACAACTTTTTGAATGACACTACAGAAATCAAATAAAAAGAGAACGACCTCCTTCTTTTTTTCCATTGCAATACTATTTGTTCTGGTAAACAGATGACCATAAAAAACAAACAAACAAACAAACAAACAAAAACACCAAAGAAAAAGAGCAAGGCTATTTATGAGAAGTAGAAAAGTAAACTAAATACGGCTACATCTGTCTGGGTGTTCCAGCTAACTTGAGATTTTATGTCACCCTTTGCTATTAGCACTGCATGTAAATTCTGATCTGGATTTCCCATCGTAATGTATACATAACAAGCGTGCTTGCCTGGTTAGATTTCCACTCTGCAATAACCAACAGTTCATTACAAATAAATAAATAAATAAATAAAATCAGAGAAAATATATCTACATTTGTGATCACCCATGTGAATGGCTTATTCGTGGAAGAGTATTGTACACTAGTTTCATTACTGTATTTATTACTGTATGCTAATATTGTTGGTAATTGGACTGGAAACAACAGCAACCAGGTCTTCTGGCAGAATGACTTTATCTAGGGAAAGGAAAAATGAACAGATGAGCTCTTAAACTAAACAGAACTGAACAAGCTCTCCTGTGGTTAGCACTACCACTATTTCAGTTCATGGTGATTCCCTACAAAGGTGCTAACTATCTTCTGGTTTGATTCACCTGACAGTGAATTCCAGTTTCAAAATTGTCCTGGTAGTATCAGGCCACTATGTATTATGTACTACTATGTATTAACTACATAGTATAGCTTAATCCTCTAAGCATCAAAAGGAAAATAAAATGGTCTTTATATACATATATATACATATATATATGTATATATATACATATATATATATATAAATATATATATATATAAGCATGTATGTGATTTACATATATATGAAATAAAGAAACCCTGTTGTTTCTAGCATTTATTTATGTAAATTTTTAATTATTTAGCCAGCTGGGAACTTCACAGATCTCAGTCTGTTGCAGATAATGAGCGTGATTTTTGTGGAGAGAACAAGGATACAACTTGTTTGTGACTGTTTCCTATGCAGACAACTCTGGTGGCAGAAGTACAGCACAGGCAATGTGACCCATTAGCACAGTAGGACACATCATTACAGAATTTCCATTCCATCCTACTGATGACAGGGATGTACAAGCAAGTTTCTCATTACACTATTTTCAGTCACCATTCGTCCTATCAACCACAAAGCTGATGGTAAATCTCAATAGAATGTGGCCTATGTATAGAAGACAGAGAGCAGGAAAATAAATACTATGATGCTCTGGAAATGACAAATAAAAAGTGCAGTTCAGATGGTCTAATTACTAGGTACTGGTCAAGATATTTATCCAAAGTTGATCCAAAGTCAGTCCCTGGGTAGACAAAGGGGGATTAGGCAAGCAGCAGAAAGGAGACTGATACTGCCACAACTGAGTCCAAGAACTCAGGCAATAAAAGCTCTCATGTGAAAATACCAGACTGAACAACAGGGTTGACCACAAGATTTTTGGACATGAAGCTAGCCACACCCTCCACAACTTCCCTGCTTTCAACACTGCTGTATAACCACAGTGTCTAACTCAGGGAGGAAGAGAGGCAGATAAGAAGGGAAACAGTGCAGAGGCATGTACATCTGAAGAAGTCTTGCAGAATCCAGGAATCCAAGATCATTTTGGCAGAAAGAGCAAGTATCACAACTGCTTTTGTATTTGTGGGTACCTGTGCATTACACAGGCTGCTCAGAGACCAGGCAGATGGATCAAGCAGGGAGATTAGATGACAAGACCATATTCCCTAAGGTCTAATGACTAAGGTCTGCCCAAGCACAGGTGAAGACAGATTTTGGTGTCATTATTAGAATTCAAGATTCCTAACAACAGCACTGGGCAAAAATGGATTAAGGTTGTGTTCAGCTCTGATACTTTACCAGGAAACAAGATGTAAACCACTGGTTACAATTTCTGAGTTGCAGTGTCTGCAGTAAAGTGTTTGAATAAAAATAGATCAGGAAATGAACCCAGCATGTTCAGAATGACACTAATAAGAACATGACTTAGTGTATACCAATAATAAATAAATGAGGGAGAAGCTTACTATCTAATAGCAGTTTCTTTAAACCAGGTACTGTGCAATCTCATTTCTTTCAAGATGATGGTCTGTTGACAACTCAATTCTATGGGATTGAGAATTGCTAGTGAGGAAACAGTCATGAGTTTCAACAAAAAGAGAGGCCCTGAATATCTTTGAAAACTGTGTTCATGACAGTTACCTTCATAAAATATGAACCTTATGTCAGATGTGCTGTGCGAGTAGCTTTGAAAGAAGAGGTGTGGAATAAAGTCAGCAGTGATCGTCTGGTGATATTGCATTAGAAGGAGCAAACAACTTTGCAAATTCTTGTTCCTCCTCTGTTGTTAGCATCAGAGCATGTGCTTTGTCTCTGGCGTTCCATCCATCGATTATGCCAAGAACAACAGAAAGTTCTGTAATTCTCTAATCTGTTGTTGTTAAATAATTGATAGTTTTGCTGCCACCATGAGGACACCTTTAGAAATAAAGCCTCCGTGGAAGTGAGAGTTGGGCTATAGATCTGTGATGCATGAAAATTAAAAGTACTAATTTTAAAAATATATTTTGTCACATAAAGATAAATAAATGCATGATAGATCTGTTTCCTGAGTTCCTATGATCTGAAATTACAGATGACAGTCCTTCGGTAGAGGGTAAGAGAATTCATTTAGATTAAATTATCCTTTCATTTCCTTTTCCAAAACACCAGAAAACCTCCCTAACTGACATTTTTGCCTTTGTGTCGGGGATAGCATTAAGAATAATTTTCTGTGATTGTCTCTTCAACAGGCAGAGAACTCATTTTAATCGATACATCGTAAGCTGTTATTACAGCTATTTTCTATCTTAATTCAGCCTGCCCTTCATAATTATGGTTTTTTTTTCTGTTTTTTTTAAAAAGCTCTGGATGGTGGCAGATTTCCACCACCTAGTGGAAAATGTTTGTATTGTCTCCTGAAAAGCTTTGTTCAGATTTCTCTCTAGGGCCCGTTTTCAACCTCACTACTCCCCAGCAGGAGTGCCTGTTACCAAAGCTTTCCTTTTCAAGTGCCCTGGTGAACATGCCCAGGAGTGCTCAGCTGTGCTTGAAGGTATGAAAATACTTTCCACATGCCATATGTCTTAATGTACAGGAACTGTATGATCACGTGTTTTTCTTAATTCAGTGATTCGTAATGTGAAAGGGAAATTGGGAAGATTGAAAATCGATCAAGGTCTGACAAGGAACATCACTGCTTCCCTGCAGCCACCTGCTTTTCTGTGAGCCCTGGCCCCACTTAGGTGCGCACTCCAACATAGATTATGACAAAGAAAAAAACCACCACATTTGTTCAGGCAATGTTTGTGTGAGTATCCTCTGCATTTTGGGTGCTGGGATTGAAATGCTAAATGGAGCCAGAGGGAGAACACCAGAAATAAGGTTAAACAAAGGCAAACGCAAGCAGTGTCACTGTCACCTCTTAGTATTACTGTCAGAAAAGCCTCTACTCCTTGCATAGTGAAGGAGCATCCTCTCCCTTCCCACCTGTTTCAAAGACAACAAGATGCTTTCTTTGGCCTTTCAGAAAAGAAGAAACTATATTTCAGATCCACCTCTGAATGTGAATTGCCAGAGATAAGAGCAGTAGGCTCTTAAGAAGCTCTCTTCACATTGTCTAGGTGGAATAATGATTGTGAGGAAAATTCTGTGGTTGTTGAACCCAGCAGGATTTTTCTTTTTGTTTACCCTGTGGGGGAAAAAGGAAAAGGAAAAGGAAAAGAAAAAGAAAAAGAAAAAGAAAAAGAAAAAGAAAAAGAAAAAGAAAAAGAAAAAGAAAAAGAAAAAGAAAAAGAAAAAGAAAAAGAAAAAGAAAAAGAAAAAGAAAAAGAAAAAAAGCCATTATCTGGTTTTGATCACTAGTCTCACACTATTTAGTCTATCCCCACAGCACCTCTTTGAACCAGCAAAATTCTGCTGGTTCACCTCCACTTAACACCCAGAAATGTATAGCTTGGGAACAACAAGGTCACCAACATGACAGTCACCTTTGTGGAGAGTTACTGGGATTTAAGTGCCACAGAGATCCTCAGAGATCCCCATCTATTTGGCTGTCTTCCTAACCTACTGGACCAGATTCCAGGTTCCAGCTTTAAGCATGCTGTTTCCAGTGATTTTCCAGCTAACTGCCCCATTATTCATCTATGCTCAAAATTGAGATCTTCAGCACTCCATCTAATTTGCCATGTAACATTGGAAGCATCCAAACACATCTTCACAGCAGAAAATTTCCCTGAGCATCTAAGTACCCTCTCCTGGCAATGTGGATCCATTATCATCTAGTTCACAGCTAAGATCTGCCAGGATTCAGAAATGAGCTGTTTGTAAGTCTCTTTCTCCTACAGAGCCCAATCTGCTCAGCTTTTCAGAGCACGTCTGATGAATCATGGTCTACACAAGATAAAAAAATAGGCAATAGTAGTACTACTGTCCCCACTCCTGCTTTGTTCAGTAGCTACGATGCAGCAGGCTTAAGAAGATTTCAGCTACTGCTTCCAGTTTCCCAGATGAGGACTACAGCTCTCAAATTACGGGTTTAAATGCAGCCCTCTGTGACACCTGCTTCAGCTGTATCAATTACATGAAGAAAATACATTAAAGAGAGGGAAGGTTTCAAGTAAATGTATCAGTAGCTCTTTCATATGAAGTTTATGTTTTTGCAGGAGGAACAAGAAAATATAGCGCATGAATAGCTAGCAGGAAATTAACGGGGTGAGAGGTATAGTCTGTAATAATCATACAAAAATCCCCTAAAGAGACAAGTGAATTAGAAATGAGAAGCCCTATTGCTCCTTTAGATACTTAACAAAGAACTAAAACTAAGCTGTACAACACAAATTGCTGGAAACCACCATAAAGACCTTGTACTTAAACACATTCATCGAGGACACCTGGAGTTGGAAAGGAGAACTTGGATGGAAAGTTTATGGAATGCCAGGTAATGGTATTAGTGGTTGATAACCCTAAGCAAAGGGTACAAGACTAAATCAACTGGAAAAATGTGTTTTAGCACACTTTTGTGGCACTAAAAATATGAAAACTGCATTCTGTAAATAGAATTCTGTGCTAAGATGCACAGAATTGTCTTAAGATGCACAAAGTTATGATGATATTTGTTAAAAACAATATGCTCCTCTTTCTGCCGTGACAAATAGTTAAACTAGCTATAAATACCAAACAAAATTCTTCGTATGTGAGAATGACAGCTTTAATAAAACAGACAAGAGTTTGTCTTGAAATGCCTTAAACTGCAACAGGTTACATTCACACACAGTAAACAGATGGCAGCTATCCTGAGACTACTGAACCCGAACCACAAAGGAGCTGGAATCTCTGTGATGAGAGGTCTGACCTGTCTGCTATAGACCCAGCTCACTCCAGGGTATTTGCTCCCAACAAGAGTAGAAAGAAGCAGATTTCTTCTTGGAGGTGGCAGGTATTGTATAATAACCTGATACTGGGAAAACTTACGCATCTATGTTAGCAAGTAATTCAAACTACAAATCCCAGATTGTTATAGAAAGGCAAATGTTGCTTTATAAAGCCTAGTAGTTTCAACAACACAGTATCCTGGAGGATCTTCATTAAAAGAAATGGCATAATCTTCACTAGCTCTCCAGGCTACTGGGAAGGGTTAAGAGACATAAGAAATTCTCCATCTCAAAATGAGTGGATAGATCACTGATATAAAATTGTACTTTGCATTATAATCATTTTCAAGAGGATCTACGTCGCCCACAAATCAATGGATATGCCTACCCCTTGTCAAAGTAATGACTTAAGTATGTGTGTCCATTCCGATGGCTGTCTAGTTGGTTTAGGAGCGCTTTTCCTATTAGTGTGCAAATTGCCATTCTAATCAGTGGCAAAATGTCATTTTACCACATATCTGAAAGGGAAAAAAAAAAAAGATGCTGAATGGACCAGGAGGATCCCAACTAATGACCTTTCAGCAAGCACTCCTCCTTCAAGGCTATACACAGCGGGGCCCTGCTGGAAAGCAGCAACCCAAGGACACAACAGGTTTTTAATTCCTTTTGAGATCTGGCCATGAGCCACATGGACCAAGGATAATGAAACCCGAAGAGACTGGGTTGAAAACAAAGAAAAAAATATATATTTAATACATTCACGTCTCTCTTTTTAAGACAATGCTTCCGACCAGCTGAACTTTTGCCAAATCTCCTTGTTTTTTCTCCAAGCCAGGGAAGTAGATGACTTGACAATTTCAATGGAAATAGCAATAAGCATCTAAAACCTCATTAAAAAGGCATTACTGCTGTCCTTGAGGGGAAAAAACAGAATTCACTGAAGAAAGCCAGGTTCAGCCTGACAGCAGACTCTGGACACCAATGCCCTTTGGGATGAGGTGCGTGGCAGCATTTCATTTTCAGCACTTAACATTCTGGCAGGCTGCCGTTGGTGTGGCCTCAGCTTGCTTTTGGATCATTCAGCTGCAAACCGCTCGTCCCTCGATGCCCCCTCTCCGGCCTGCGGACAGCACCGCACCCCTAGGCGAGCCTCAGCCGCAGGGCTCTGCTGTTATACACGTTGCGGGACGCCGCCCCGCCGCCATTTCCCCTCTGCAGCCTCAGTCCCTCCAGGCCGCGCCCGCCTCCCGTCGCGCTGCAGCGCCCCCGCCGGCTCCGGGTGTGGCGGAGCTGCCGTGCTGCCGCCAGGGGTCGCCCCGGGCTGCGGCGGTGCCTTTGGGTGCCCGCCAGACTCGCTGAGGGGGGTGCGTGGGCGGGAAACTCCTCTCCCTGCTCCCTCTGCGGAGGCATGTGAGTGGAGACGTTAAAGCAAGTGCTCGGAAAAGGCGTTTCTTAGGGCAGACTTAGGAGCGCGTTAGGAGGAGCTTTGAACGTCAGGTGGCTGTTTCTTATCAGCTTATCTTGAGGCCTTGCTGTGACCTCTCTTCCTCCCGGAAAAGACACAAATGTTAGTCAGTGTCTGTTTATAGCTGCTGAATCAGTTCTCTAGGTGCCGTCGGCTCCCCGATCACCAGAGAGCTGAGTCACCCGCCGTTGGGGTATCCCCACTCCGCGGCCCCTCCCGCTTCTGCTGTGTGGAGTACAGCCCCAGAACGGCAGGGCTCGGGGCTTGCTTGTGTTCATTTCATCGCGTTCTCTTATAATATTCCTGTCAGGCAAGAAGTGCAAGCCGAAATTGCTCCAGATCAGAACAAAAGCTAAGGTAAACCCGCCAGACTAAAACATTGTATGTGAGCTTTGCAAGAAGCACTCTTAAGAAAGCTTTCCTTCCGTACCACAATGAAAGATCGGTTGATTTCATTCAAAACAAACAAAGAAACCAAGCAACCAACCAAATAAATAAAATAATATATCCACCCACATCTAGATTCTATCAAAAATAATATCATGAAATACTGTTTGTTGCTGTCAGTTAACAGGTAGCAAACCTAGTTACTTCAGCTTGCTCCAGGACACAAAGTCACTGGTGATGCACAAAAAGGGCCAGAATCCATCTCGCATTTTCTGCTGAAGGACAAGTTAAAAGTAACTTACATAGCTGTATGATTTTGAGAACCCAGAGGGAGGTCTTCTGACAGAAATACTTCAGTGTTCCCTTCAGAAAAACAAACAACATTAAAAAAACAACAACAACAACAACACAAAACTAGAGCATCCATTAGCTGCTGGAAGTTAATTAGCCACAACCTTTCCATGAGAAGTAAAGGGTGTCTATTGATTTCAGAACATCGTGTCACTCTGTATGTAGACAAGCAGTGTTTTCCACAGTCAGTGACGTGGTACAGAGGATATTAAGAGTAAATGTGCAGAGCAGAACTTGAAAAACACACCCACTATTATTAATACACTCTCAAATTGGCAGGCAATAGATTTTTAAATTGTTCTTTCACCTTCTGTGCAAGGCAATTTGCCTCACAGTGATGAATTAGCAGCAACACTGTGCTGAGACTGTTTCCACTGGAAGGTTCTCATTACCATTCAGGAGTTTTGCTGGCTCATCAGCGCATCGTGGGCAGCATTTCAATTGCTGAAATGTGGCCCAGAACTAGAGGAAGGATAAAAAACAGTCTATAAAAACCTTTTCTTGGATTATAAGATTGATCTCATTCTCAGATAAGAGTAACTTCTTTGGCCATAGTGTTGCTAGTTCTTACATATCCCAGAGGTAGTGACATCCCCTGTCTTTCTTTTTGGATCTCAGTATTCTTGTTAATCAGTCAGAGAAAGAACAGTAACATGTAATGGACTGAATGAGCTTTTTTTTCTCAATTGAAGAGAGCAGATCCCTTAATCCCAGTAGCACAAGGCTACAGTCTAAGGATTGGATTCAAGTTTTATTATTCAACATCGTCTTCTAGGATAAATTAAACCAGCAACCGATAAGCAGATCAAGTTAAACATCTCAGACAGATGATTTTCAGACATAAGTAAAAACACAGATTCAATTTGTAGTTGTTATTTGGCATTTGTTCTATGCAGATGTTGCTTAATCAGAGTTCTAATTAGAACCTGTTGATAATAAACCAAAATAAACATTTTCAAAATACTAAAGGTTTTGTTGCTCTGATGATATTTCCAATAGGGGAAAATTCTGAACCTGAGTGCAGGAACTCATATCAGATATAGTGAAATGAATAAGAAAACATGAAATTTTTGCTCTGCAAATGAATATTTGTGGGCAAATTCATGTATAACTTTACAGTATAATGCTTTTGTGGAATGAAAATAAATGCTAGTTTTTCACACAGAGGGTGATGGTGCACTGGAGCAGGTTGCCCAAGGAGGTTGTGGATGCCCTATCCCTGGAGGCATTCAATACCAGGCTGGATGTGGCTCTGGGCAGCCTGGTCTAGTGGTTGGTGACCTGACCCATGGCAGGGATGTTGAAACTTGATGATCTTTGAGGTCCTTTTCAACCCAGGCCAGTCTGTGATTCTATGATTCCGTGATTCTCTGATTATATCTTCAGAATCTTCAAAAAAAGCATGAAATAGGACTTTTGTTCTTCGGATAATTTTCTGTCAATTGTCCCTCTGCTCTGCTGAGCATTGTTCCATTCTGATCATTTGGCAAAAACCTTGACATAGCATTTAGTGTTCCTGAATAATCTGAGCTCTGTGCAATACAAAACACATCACCTTCAACAGCATGTGATCTAATAAAACTAGTGACAATCCATTCACCACTCCTAGAATTTTCTTTTATGCCTCCAGATTCAGAGTACAGACATCATTAATATTTTTTGCTCACTTTTGGGTTTGTATTGTTACCAGTGAGCAAAGCGTGTGAAGCTTTCTATGTAAATCACTAGTAATAGTCAATCAGTTCGTCCTTTTCATGAAGCTTTGATAACTCACTTTTTCCAGAACAAAACTGAACACACACTAGAGTTTAGGAATAGATGTATTAAAATTCCAAGTATCTCAGAGTGTAAAAAAGATTTGTCAAGAATGAGCTTGTTTCACAGAAAGCAACAAACTATTTTTCATGTTCACAAGCAATAGGCCAGGTAATATTAATTAGCTTAAATTTCAGCAGGGAAGATTTGAGTCAGACTTTAACAAGTTTTCTAACCATGTCATTACTTAAGCACCAGAACAGATTTGTGGAATCTCTTAAATACTTTATGATGTGAATGAACAACTAACAGTCAGGAATGAGTTAAGTTTATCTGATGCTGCTGTCAGACAAAGGGATGAGTTTTATTGCCTCTCAAAATCCCCTCCCTCCTCCCCCCCATATTCATCTGTTCATCTTCATCTTCTGAAGATGTTCGCTGTCTGGATTTACCCAATCTCTGACTGTTTCATAGACAGATCTCTCTAGAAATAATTTTTCCTCAGCTCTGGCATGGTGCTTGTACACATTGAAGCTCTATTTGCTTGTAGAGTAGCGCAGGACCAAATCTGACATTGCATTGGAGCCCTGGAATGAGCTGGTTTACTTCAGGTTCAAGTCTAGAGAAGATTTTGAGTCAAGTATCAGTTTGTTTGGGACTATCTCACCATCAGTAGATGAGCCATATTCATGAAGAAGCCATTACTTTCTTCTGCTTATGAGGATATTCCAGAAAGCATTGGTGGAGTGGTTGTGGCACTTCACTGTCAAGATGTCCATCTCAGCCCTCACTCTTCTCTCAGATGGGAGCTGTCCTCACTGTAAATGGATATTGCAACTTGAGCTGAGAAGCCATGAGCAGCTGTATGCAGTGCTATGCATTGTCCCCCTGTACACAAGAGTCTCCAAAAGCAGGCATATTTCAACAGTGTTACTAAGATGGCCTTAAGGAGTTCCTTGGACATTTGCACTTTTTAAATCACTGCTCTAAATCACTAATCACTAATCCAAGAGAAGGAGCAATTAAATATAAAAAGTATTGAAGTGGGGGTTCAGTCCTTTTGATACCAAGCATGCCTGCATATTGCTGGTCCCACATACATCTGTGGCAGCTGAGGGTACTCAGCACCTCACAAACTCAAACTACAAAGGGGTAAAAAACTTTCTAGTCAATAGAAGAGACAGAAAATGTGGATTTCTTGTGTTTACTGATTGAATAACAGATTGACAGTAGTTGACAACAACAGAGATGTGGGGAAGTTTCCATTGCTGTTGATGTAGCACACATTTTATTTACACCATCTCCTGCCAGAATAAATCTACAGGCTATTGGTGTCAGTTTCTAGAGAAGAACAGACATCTCTGATAGCTGAAGTTGCAATGAGGGATGTGCCAAATCCACGTGTTTGAGATGCACTGGATGCCAAATATTCAAATTGTTTCTTCCTGGCTGGCAAGTACAGATGTGTGTCAGTGTGAGACAGTAGCTTGAAAGCAGTTATGGTAGGTACAAGATGAGTGGGAGAGATGAGAACTTAATACTGCCATTAAAAGCAGCTGACAGCTTGGTGAACAGAGAAGCAGCCCTGCAAGTTTCATGTTCTTTGTCGTACAACACTTCTGTCATCATTTAGCAGCATTTACAGGAAGATGTTTATTCTGGTCTTTTAGGGTTTCTTTTCTTGCAACATGTTCTACACTTTTATCATTCTCTTTTCAGTATTTAAGTTATCTTTGTAACAAACACTTGTGATTCCCAGAGTAGATAATGAAGGCTCCAGCTGAGAATTAACAGCAGGAGTAATAAGCTCTTACAACCAAAACTCAGGGTTTTCATGTGAGTGACTTGACAGCAGGAAAAGAAAAACAGCGCTCAAGAAATAGGAAGAGGGTGATGCACAACGTAGGTGTAAACCAAAATATTCCTCTTAGAAGGAATGGGATTCCTAGGAATCAGTGGGCAAATCCAAGTAGAGTAATAGCAAGAAAGATTCCCAGATCTAGTTCTTCACTATATTGTAGACAACAGTCACCACAACAAGGATTATTGTTCATTCTGGGAAAGGAGACTTCACTGCATGCTGTGGACCTAGGTGACTATTTCTGTGAACTTGTCCAGGAGAGATAAAAAAAAAACTCTGATTGAAAAGAGAACTTGAAGTAAAAGAGAAGATGCTGAGTGGCAGCTGCCATTTCACTGCTGGGAGGGGAGTAACCAATTTGTTTACTGGTAATTGAGGTGGCTTCTTAATGTGCATACCATATCAGAATCTGAATACTAAAATGACAAAGCTACCCACCAGTTCCTTATGTGACTGCACTTTTGGGTCTTGGTCTCCACAGCTGTGTGAAGTCAAATTGAGAAAGCACCAGCTGCTGCTTTTACTCTCTGTACCATTTTTAAAACAGGAACACTCAGTGCAGATCTCCATCTGGCCCTGTGGCCTTTCTCTGGTATTGGCCAACAGCAACCATATGGAAGAGTATACATACATATATCATTTTCCCCATATCACTTTATAAAAACACTTGGTCTTCCCCCAGCAGCTGCTAACAAATAGTGAGTAGAACGTGCTAGCAGTATTATGAGATAGCTGCTACCAGACCAACTTCTCTAAGCCTATTTCCCAAGTAAGACAATATGACACCCACTCTCAGTCCTCAGAATTAGGGCTGAATATGACGTGTTATGAAAAGGTTAGTTTTTAGTCAGGTTTTGTTATTGTATTTTAGATTTTCTTTTGTTGTTTTTTTTTTTTTCAGAAGTGGTAAGTCAGTCTGTTCAGATGCACAGAAATACAGACCACCAAACTCTGGCAAAACTGAATTTATTTATCAGTGATGAAATCTGCAGTTATCCTTAAATACAAATAATATAGAAGCAAAGACAGAAGTTGTTCCAAAGTCAACAAGGCCATGCAAGAATCACTTGAATAAAAATCACTATTTTATGTGATCACTTACATCTGAAGTAAAACTAAGCCCCTAGCCCTGTAATTTATAACGCACAGAGAATCTGAAACTACTGAAAACTGTTGACAATTCACTGTTTATACTGAATTATATGGGCTTAGTTTTCAAAATCTGTTTTCACATCAAACAGAATCAAATATCCTTTTCTAATATTTTTCATTCAGATAGCCTTCATAATGTTCCTGTGACCATATCAGAATGTTATAGTAGTCTGTATATTGTATCCAAAAACGTCTGAATACGTGAATAGAGTGATGCTGAATTTCATTCCAAAGTAGATCTATTCTCCAGAGACTTTCAGCTCCGGATGGGTGAAGAAGTATTCATGAAGCTCAGGAGACTGTGTGAAGAGGTATCTTTCCTTTTCCTTCATTCCCGATTGATTTAGATACTTTAATATCATATTGTTCATTTTCTTAAGCTCTTCTATGTTCTTCCTTTCAGATATGAGTCTGCTTGATATTTGGTCCATCTTGTTTCTAGTTTGAACTTGGAAAGGAAAATATATGGCATTTAATTGTCAACATTTAAGTTAAAAGCATCACTACTCTCTCTTGCATTCCCATGTGAGATTGTTGGGAATTATGACAGGTGAGAATATTAAACAGGAAAACAAAAGCAGAATCCAATGGGAAAAAGTTAGGCATCTGATGGAGTAACCTGCTCATTGAATTCTTTAAGTGTTTATTTTGGTTTGTTTTTTAACCGCAGAGCAGTAAAATTCAATCAAATACCATCAAATAATCTGTCTGGCTTTGCAGTCTTCAGGAGCGTATCCGTTCCATTTGTGTCCACGAGAAAATATCTTATTAAAATGGCTCCAAGTTGCTATTTCTGGGCACTACTCACCTATCTTTTTCTAAAAGTACACTTAGTAAAGCACAACAAAGGCTACAGCCACATCATTTGCTTTCCTGAAGCATTTAGGTTAAAGGAGAATTCTTCTAAATACTGGCATTGAAAGGCAATGTTCCTCTGTAACACCAGTATGCAGTACCCATTACATACACGTCTGGAGCTATTTTTATTTCATCCTTCTAAGGCTGGCAAAATTTACCCATGGGTTTTGAAGCCAACAGAAGTTTAATTCTAGCAGTGCCAATGCAAAACAAGTCTATGCCTATGGATTTAAGCATAATCTCAGACAAACACTAACAGTAGTTAGCTTCTAAAAGTGCAGGTCTGTACCATTCCAAGACCAAGTAAATTTCTTTAATCCCTTAAGTAACCTTTTCACTATTAGTTATTTTACGGTTTTTCTGCTTGAGGGGCACATTACTCATTTATCTTCATGCTTAGCAGCAGCCCATTAAATATATCTGAAATTCAAATAGTAGATGTTTTAATTAGCATTTTATAATCATGCCACTGAATGTTTTGTTTGTGTACTTGTCTTATGCTTTGTCTCTTGAGAACTTGTGAGCAAGTTCAGTCAAGGTTTAGGATTTCCTCTTAAGAAGGAAAAAGGATTTTTGCTAAGTTCCAGCGAATTCCCTACTATAGAGTAAAAGAAATCTTAATTTCACATGGATTACAATTCTTTCAAAATGGACTTGTGCATTAAAATAACATACCTCATATGCTGTCCAATGCAATTAGTACAGAAAACCCCAAGACAACAAAGGCTCCATAAAGTAAGGGCACCTACAGCTATGAGCTTAGCAGCATTAGCTGATCCATCTCAATCAGTCCAGCCCAAGTGGGATAGTAAATATGTCTACAGACTTGATGCTATGTGACTATTTTGATACATCTTATCTGATTTTTTGTTTATTTGAGGTTTTCTTAGTTCCAAACACTTTCCTATCAGTTCTTAGCTTGCAGTTTTCAGGTCTTTCTGAATAAAGGATAATATCTTAAAGGAGCCTGATTGAAGTGCTAGCCTTAGTGTAATCCCAGTTTCAGTGAAAAGTCACCAATACTGAATTTCCTCTGGAAATATACAAAGAGCTTACTCATTGCCGTACAATTGTCTTAAAAATTTAATTTAATTTCCAGTCGGAGTTTTCAGGGACACACTTTCAAACCGTTGAGCTAAATTCTTGATAGTTGTTTAAGCTCACAAAACCTTTGCACAAAGAGCCCCATTGTTCCTTGTAGCTCAGAGAGCAGAGGCCTGTGCTTCTATATCCCAGGACCAAGACCACTGCCCACATCACCTAGCTAAAGACTTTGGTCATGCATATACAGCAGTAGGATGTTATAAGGTAGCATGACAACTTTCAGCAAAGTTCTTCTCCATATTCCCAAATTTTTAAGAATCACTGTTTCCTTTACTTACTTATTAAGAATATTACAAATGAAACAATTGCCAAACTGACAATCAAAGTAAGAATGAAGGCAATGAAGAAGTAGCACTGGTTTCTTGTTTTACTCCCTGTCTTGTCCTCTCCATTACCACCGGTGCTCTCAACTTCCTCATCTGTAAAGAGACGACAAGTCATTTGGTGATAAAGTTTGTTCAGTTCCATTAGAATAAGCACAACGTTAATTCTACAATTCTATGAAATGTGGCAATAAGCCCTAATGATAATAGGTGAAGTCAAGTGAAGACCATGAGAAAGTTCATGTGAATTTCATGAGATTTTAGAGGTTTCATGGTAGAAATCTCTGGCAGTTTTGCAACTGAGCCTGTACTGATAAACCTGAGGGAAGGATGCATGTGCTATAGTAGCACTTCAGCAATGAACAAAGCTGGGGCTGAGCAATTGGCTGAACCAGCAGGAGATCTTTGGGAATATCTCGATTTTTCTTTATTGTGTGTAATGTGCTCCTACCTCAGGTAAGATTAAGTTTTTTAATATTTGGGAGAGATTATGTTTTTTCCCTTAGCATTCATAACAAATACATCATATACTGTGCACCTGCACCAATATTGCTTTCTAATTAGAATAAAAAGGAAGGCGACATCCTGCTACTACTGTCTCTCAAGAACATTAAGCTATCAACAGAGTTCTCAGAAATATTCCATGCTTGCTCTGCCTGATGAATGCTTCTTACTGGTTGAGTTTGCCAGGCTACAGTGCTGCAAGGAATCACTGAACACAGACTCTTGCCAAGCTGCAAAGAATGGGAATACATTTTATCATTTAAAACATAAAGAAATTTTTGCATGGTTGCTACTAAGGCAATCCAAAGGTGTTCACATTTTAAATAGCTTTTCACATGCTAATGTGTTTGATTATGCCAGGTCATATTGAGCTACTGGATGAAAGGATTGCTGTGAGTACTGCAATCCTCCTGAAATATCATTTTTAACCGAACTGGGCATCTGCTATACTACTAAATAGATTGTTCATGAGGATATAGTATTCACTGAACTGAAAAGTACGACACAGCTCTCACTGATTTTCTGACAAGAGAACCAGAATTCTATGCTGCTGAATAAGGCAAATTCATTTATGTATTTTACCTACAGAATTTCCAAGCTTTAGAAAACGTTAAAAAACCAACAACTCTTTGTGTTAAAAAGAATATTCCTAGAAGAATACAAAGCACTTTACAAGTGGATGCATAAAATATGTACTAGGCTACCTTTATTTACTGTTGAAATGTAGGGCAGAGCATCCACATGGCTGTTCAACAAAACTCTATGTTTTTACTTGGAAAGTAAAGAACACTGGCTTAGTAAAACCGACAAAAGAAAGCAAGACAACCACGCTGCTGAGTGGCACACTGCGAAACCAGTTTATCCCATTATCTCATTTTGTACTTGTAGAAATGAGGATTTTATGATTCGAAAAGCAGTAGAAGTGGGAAAGCTCATATCTGAAACTAAAGAGATTCTGTGAATCAAAGTGCTTAAAAGCCTCTTAAGATGCTTCATTTTTGAGTCCTTAGGAGATATGTCTTAAGAGAATAAACAGAAATTCACTGGCATTTCTATTGCTACGGGTGAATTTTAGTGCTTGGGAAGAGTTACAGTGCTATCCATGAAAGAAGTGTAGACTGGGCAGTACTAGAGAAATTATCTTGCCTGATGGACCCAAGTAGAAATGAAAGACAAGTTCAGGCTTCACAGTGAATCCTTAGTCAAATGTAGGCATTTCCTAGCACCTGACACCCAAATTAGTAACCAGCAGTAGCTAAATCATTAATCTGGTGTAAATTATGCCTTTTTTTTTTTTCCTTAAAATTTTCAATGCAGAGTTTGACATACATATTCACTTATTGGGCTGTTAACACCCATGCAATACGATGTTGTTAGTGTTTTCAGTTTGTTTTATAGCCCATGTGTGTGCAAAGAATAAACACAAAACATTGTCATACGTACCCAGAGGACGCTGGAATTCATCTGGGCAAACATTTAGTTTGTTTAGGTTGTTTAAGGAATCAACTACATAAAGCTTTCTTTCTTCATCACTATTGGGGAGGTTAATTTCCAAAGAAGATTTCTCCATTGTATCTAGAAGACACAATAATTAAAAAGTTTAGTTAAAAAGATGTAAATTGACTGGCAATAGAAGGTGTCCTGATTTGAGAAGCAGCTGTAACAACCCCTAAAATTTAGGGATTTGAAGGACCAGCACACTTGAAGGCATGGGTAACCCAGTGTGTAACATCTGTTACTTATTCCTATAAAGCTTCATTTCTACATCATATCTGTGAATGCACATTTATGTATACATGTACATATATATACATATAATTGCGCATATGTACGCATATGTATATGTGTGGAGAGAGAATATCTGTTTCACTAGTATTTATTTGGGCATTAGATATTCAATTGTATGACTTTTTTAGTTTGGTGGATACTTATTAAGATGAAGAGTGATACCTGACCACAGTGAAAGCCAAACCTTCACCAGCATCAACAGCAAGGATGTCACACAGATCCTGCACTTTCAGCACCAAGCAATTCAGTGATGAGACGTGGACAAGAAGCAGGTATGGATGTAGGAGGTAAGAATAAGCAAGAATGCAGGTCTGCTTATGCACCTTGTAATGTCACTGTGAATTTATTATTTGTGAATAACGAAAAAAATTATGAATTAGCTGTACTTCACATCAATGTTAATTATGGACAAGTTGATGTCTGGTGACAAAACCTTTTCTTCAGACCATTACTCCTTGCCTTAAGAAAAGCACTGATCGAGGCCCAACAAGCGTGTCACTGCAGTCTGGGTGCACAAACTGTTTGAATGATTTTATACACAAATGCAGCTATGAAGATTGTATAGAAAGAGTAAGCACTACCTAAGCAGGCTCCTGTGGGTGTTGAAGTGCACAGTTCTAGCCATAAGGAGATGCAGTCACTCTAACAAGGCATCTTAGACCACACTGATCACTGAAAACTCCCACTGCAGTTATTGAAGGAAAATATGTTTCTCCAGGAAATACTCTTCTTCTACTTAGATAAGTCTTTCTAGACATTAGAATTGCAGTCTAAAGATACCTTTCCTTGCCAATGAATGTAAAGCTGGAGCTTGCAGTGGTTAGTTTAGCCCTAGAGTTGAACACATCTTACACATTGAGTATCTTATCAAATCCCCCAAGTTCAGTCTTGCCTGCCAAACACAGCTCAGCACTTCATGAGATGTAACCCTCACCCTGATGAAAGATGTTAAGCACCTACAGGCGATTTCTGAATCCCAAACAGGTTGAATAGCCCCCTTGATGTGCCACTCCCTCTGTCCCTCTCCAATAAATAAAGAACACTGTAATTGGATTCCTAACTCAGCACTTCACTGGAAAATCTAACTAAAATGTTTGAGGAACAGAGGCATAAATGGCTACAGGTAACACCTTTCCCTTACAAGAGAAGACTGTCACAATTCCCTCTGATTTGAGCACATAGCCAAGCATTCCCTGAGTTTTAAGCACTGAAGAGTAAGTGCTTAAATCACTCCTGACCATGGGAGTTCTAATAATGGAAACTGACAGGCCTACATGTATACTTTTACATTCATATTCAGTAGAGCGTAAGAAAAGCTTGCATGCTATTTTTTTTTCTCCCTTCAGAATTATTGAAAACCACAAAAATAAGGTAGCAGGGGTGAATCGTACCTAGCACCTGACTTGCAGTTGTGCAGCAGTAGCTTCAGGCAGAAGGTTGTATGCACTTCCATTGCCCTGGAATGTCACATGGTGTGAGATCACGCCTCGGCCAGCCCCATTGCCACCTGCACTCTCACTGCTGTTTCCCCACAAGCACACTCATGGCCAGCTGCAGCCGTACAGAGCCGTGCATTCCTACAACAGCATGCTCTAAGCTACCATCTCGTGCACAAACGCTTCTGGTTATTTTTAGCTTCCAAAGAGCAGTTATTTCTCTGGGATATTCTGATTAGTACCTCCCTGCAGCTTCAGGGAAGACTCTCCTTAGCAGCTTGAGCTGTAATAAATGTGAGTACCTTTCATGCATTACTATTAGTGGAATTACACATTTCTAATTTCATTATTATTTAAAACCAACTTCCTCACTGTGCACGCAACTGTGGTGAAGGAAACCTCCATCTTTTGTTTTCCAGTGATATTTCAAGTAAATGGAGGATACATCAGTGTCACTGGCCAAAGGTATCGATGAGTCTTCCAACAAACTAAGCTAAATGTTGGATTGGTTATGCTTTGCCAGTCTTTCTTGCACTTTAACCTTCTTTAAAGAACTTTTCCTCATTTGATTTCTAAACTTCTCCTTAGATTGCCGTAACAAAATTAAAACTTAGTGTGAAGACACTGAAAACTCTTAGCAGGAAAAAACAAAAACCAAAAAAACCAAATCTGAAAGGAATTAAAACAACAGGAGAATGAAATGTTACTTACAACATAGCCACGTTCAGGTAAAAGGCCAGTATGGAGGAACTCAGCCCGTGCCAAAGCCCCAGAGCAAAACTTGTGCTGCTTTTCCCCTCCACTTTTAGCCCCATAGGAGCCTGTCAGCCCCTGCAGGACCCATGAAGGCAGTCATGAAAAAGGCTGTCTCTTTCGATCTATATTTAGCGTTAATCTCAGCCAAGCACACTGACTTCACCGTATTGAACTGTTTAAAAGGAAACCAGCATATGCACAGCTCTTCATTATATTGGAATTATCAAATATCCTATAATGGAAAAAATAATGTGTTATTTGAAGATCAATATTTCACTAAACCTTTGCTTTATGATTCCTTTTTAAAACTAGTTTGCTATGCAAAAACGTCATAGCAATATTACTGTAGTTATGAGTAATGGGTTTGCTATGCAGACGTCATTTCTACGGTACTGCAGTTGTATGTACTTTAAAGGCATCGACTGGAAAAAGTTACTTTCCTCCCCCAACACCTTACAAATCCAAGTGCATTACCACCTGGGCCGATTTGTACAGCATCCAGAAAATAAACTCTGAGCTGACTGTGAGTACTGATAGCTGTTCCTTCGTGGAAAGATCTTTTGACTGCTGATTTTTCTGTTGCAGAACATAATGTTTCAGCACAGCACTGCATTGACAGGCAGCTGATGCTAACAGGGAGCATGGGTCCAAACAACAAACCCTTTCTCAAGCAATTCTCTACTTACTTCCACAATATTGATCTACTTTAAACTGACCATGGATATACTTGCCTTTCAGGAAAGATTACAAGGTGATGCACCTACTGACTCACTTTCCCTCTATAAGGTGACAATCTGTGCAGCTGCCCTAACAGTAGCTGTGCCAATAATGCAGCTTGCTCCCTTCCTGTTTGGTCCCCTAGAAACCCTCCCTTCAAATGAAGACATGCAAAATTATTATTATTATATAATTATAATAATATAGTATTATTATTATTATATCCCGCTTCTATTCCTGAAAGACTCCTGAAAGATTCCTGACACCATCCTAACTATAAGACAAAGACCCAACCCTCTCCTGTTCTAAGCTTGAAAAAGTCTGAAACATCACCAGGCAGCAGAACAGCCCCTCTCCTCCCCTCTAACAGCCTTGGACGCCATCCCAGTCTCCGCAGCTGGCACCTACAGCATTCTGGGGGAAAGGGGAACCACGTGCCCGGCCATCTGCACGGAGGCGCTGGAGAAGATACTTTGCAAACCTCCGGAAGCACAGGAAGCTCTCAGAAGTGCCACTCTGTGCTGCTGAAGTACACCACCAGTGACCACCCACAGACAGAGACCAGCAGGATTGTAGGAACAAACGAGCTCAAGGGAAGAAGCACAGCCTTAGGCCAGGCAAATACAGTCAGCTTGATCTAGTTCAGAGACCAGGCTGAAACAAGCACATGTATTTGCAGATCGTCTGATGCAGAAGCTCTGGTTGAGGTTTAAGGTCTTCACATAAACTCTGTCTCCCCCCAATCCTGTTATTGGCACGTTTCAGTCCTCTGGAGAGGGAAACTGGATGTAGGGGGTAGCTTTCAATAGGGAACAGGGCTTTCGGAATGACTCCTGTCAGGCAGGAGATATTTTGTAGCATCAATACTAAGGAATGTTTGACATTTAGTCTGCAGATTGCTGACCGTTACTAAACTGATGAGAAACCTATGCAGATTCTATACAAGATACAGCTTCCAAACAAAGCAGTTTCAGATATCAGAGTTAAATCTAACATGGCCACATTTTGTAACAGGCAAGCAACAGTAGTTGTGTGTAAAATAAACCCCTCTCTTTCAACACTTAGGCTGTGCTAGCACTGCAACTTTTCATCAGAGTAGTAATCACATTAAGACACAGAATACAGTGAGAAACGTCTTTATTCCAAAAATTAAACACCTGATTTCAAAACATATGAATCTTTATTTTACATTGAGGCAAGTACCTTATTTACTACTTCCTTGTGAGTGAAGGTGAGTCAGCTCCATAGTCCCCTTCACGTAAATTCATACTATAGAGGAATTTCTTTGTTCATCTGTCACTTAAGAGTTTTAAAAGGTACTAAAATCATTTCACATGAACAAGTTCATCCTTCCATATTAACACAATCTTACCAAAACACCTGGTCAATGAATTCATTTAATTTACCTTACTCTAAAGTAAGTAATCAAATCTGACACATGGCAGTTGATTACGTGTATGCACCCCATTTAACAGTTGAGTTACAATATGTTCAGGTTTGGTTTAAGTTACACCTAATCCAAGTGTTACAATGTACCCAGCACCCTGTCTTACATCAATCTATATACAGTGTATATGCAACTAAGCAACATGCGTTCTATTTACAGATTTTGTACAATACCCCCCGTGCACGAGTGCAGGCTGTGACTATTGAAATTAAAATTAAAAAAAATCATTCAAAGGTTACAAATTTATTTTAATTATTAAAGACTTAAAATTCAACTCCACAGAGATCTAAAAAAATTCCCCCACGTCCGCTCTTTTGTCACGGCATTTACTTCTTGCTTTTGTCCGAGCCTTGAATGCTGCTGAGTTATATAAGTGCTACAAAATAAAAAGAGAAATTAAATTAATCACACAGTTGTTCTAAACGTTTACACCCCTTAGAGGTTTATTTTAATATGTAAACATTTAAAGGGAACTGTATAAGACATATGTACATGTTCATGTTTGTACAGCCAACATCAACAAAAGGCATCCATCCTCTCAGTATCTATTTGGCACTACAGAGTTTCACAAACTGTCTCTATAAAGACTCAGTTTATACTATTTCCTGAACATCCCCACCCAAAAAATCCAGTGCTTTCGTAACAGCTCACACATCACATGTAGGGAGCATAAATCAGACAGCAAAACAGCAAACTGATCAATCCTCAGATCCACACTTGGGAGGACAGCAGAAGAAGGTGCCAGTGTAAAAGCTAAAGAGCTTAAAAACACAGACAAGCAAGACTTAGTTTCACTCAGGACAATAGGGGCTTGGTTTCAAGGTACAAGCTTAACGTTTACACCTTCTAAATAGTGTTCAAATCATAGACTTTAGTTCAGAAGAACTAGCACGATCACAAATACAGGAAGGTGCAATAACCTACCCTTTCAAATCGGGATATCTTCATTGTCTTAAGAGTTGCAGCATCTAGCATTACTGGTGGACCAAGCTCAAACACATTCCGGAGAAAGTCATTTGACTAAAGAAAAAAAAAACATATCACATAGCAAGTTCCCCTTCCAGTGAAGGTGAAAGAGGGCAATTAATAAATATCAGTATCCCAGTAAGAAACCTCTTGCAATTAAGCCAGGGAACACTTCTTCCTCATATCAGAATGAGGCCAAGAACTAAAACTGTTCTCCTGGGAAAAAGCACAACCACCCCCACTGATTTTCATTTGTCCCAGCAAGTAAGACACTGTTCTGCTACATCCTGTACACGAGATTAAGTAGCTGGACACAGATCTGTATGTTTCACAACACTCATTCGTTGTATCTGCTTGTAGAAGTTTTATTTGAAAAATTTAGGACATTAGTTATGTGCCCACACTTCCCTTGGTTAGAAATGGAAACGGACACTGCTTTGTAGCAGCCACCTGACTACACTGTTCTACTGAAACAGAATTCAGGAGAATATTAAAATACATCTTGATACAAGATACAAGCTGGCAAGCAAGGCTTTTAACTTTGCCAAATTGAAATGAACAGCAAAGCGTTTCAAAAGAAAGTGTTTATTACTTTTTATAACTGCTGTCTTCTAAAACTGGTGACATGAAAAACAAACTTAGCTCATTCCACCCATGATTTTATGTCTGTTTCAATTACCAGACAGGGAAGAGACAATCCCTAGAGAGCAACGTTATCAAACAGCAGCTCACCTGCAGATGATATTGCATCCCTGACCCCAGAATCTCCTTAAAGGTATCATAGGTCTGTTTTTTAACCCAGCAGTCAATATACATGCGCTCAGGTCCAAATTTAACTGTCTCTGTGGGAAAGTCTCGCTCCTGTCCAAAGTGAAAGGAAAAAGCATGTACAGTTTTCAATTTAAATAGTCTCCAGTACTTCATTTTAATTAGGATCATTCTGCACATCAACATTTCACAAATAATGTAACATGCACATTCTGTAAGTTTTATCAATTAATAAGCTAATGTGCACCTCAAATTAAATCCCATCTGAGACTCGAAGGTAACATTTTTCAAGTCAGAAAGCTTTTAAATACATAACTGACTTCCATCTTGAAACTGACTTCAAGAATTGGACTCATCTCCAGAGAAAACAGTTCTGAGCAGCAGTCGCCTTTCACTCCATGTGTCTAATTTACATCCCACCTTGATGACCTTACATGCCTTACATGCCACCTGGTGACAGTGGGACTGAGAGGTGCCAGTGAGTGACTCAGATTCCTTTGCAGGTAGTCTCAAAGGTGAATTCAAATCACTTCAAAACCTTCTCCTCGGCTTCTGCGATGCACAAGAATTAGGGCAACAACCCCCACCTACCAATGCAGTCTTTTCCTTGGCTCGTGACAGAGAAATGTGTCTCACTCCTACACTGCTTTTTGTTCATTATGCACATATCAACTCATTACAAGATTCTACAATATTTTACAATAAAGCTTGTTGTATAATTAAGGGTGCTAACCTGAATGTACTGCAAAGTTTTGTATTAAAAAAAACTGTTTGTGGTATAAAAGGAATTTAGTGTTTATAATACGATGTTTAGCCTCTTAACCAGAAAAGGCACTCTTCAAAATGAAAGCCAAGTTAAGAAACTAAAATTTGACTCTGATACATTCCTAAAAGCAGTTCTGTTTAACATAAACTAGCAGAATAACCTGAAATCATTTTTAAAATAATTCTCTTCCCTTTTCACAGAAACTCTATTTCATCACAGAAGCATTTTGATTCCATTGTATGCTACATAGTTACAATCAATGCACTCAAATAAGACAGAAGAATTACCTCAACAGCTCGCAGAACATCCCTGAACACAGATCGCTGCTTTCTTTTATCTACTTTGGCTCGGTGCTTATTTCCGTCAGTAGCTAAAGCCCGCAGTTTCTCTGTTAGAAGTTCCATATCTTCATAAAAGAAATCCTATTTCCCCCCACAAACAAAAAAAAAAAGCAAGAACAAAAATAAGAAAACATTTTCAAATTTCTGGCCTCAATATCTGTCCCTGCAAAGGACTGGTCTTTCCAAATCCTGGACATGGAGACCTCCACAGACTGATACGTCATTATTTAAAGAGGCAGGGATGTCACTAAAGACCTTCAAGCCAGTAAGAATGGAGTCACCTGTTTATCTAATTGGAAACTATTAACTCTGTGCTGAAACAGTTCAGCTCCTTCACTGTGCATGTAAACATATACCTGTCAAGCTGTTCTGCTCCACAATTCCAAGGGCCTCAAACTGCCTAACTGATCTGCTGAACCTGGCTGGCAGTCCTGCTGATAAGCTGAGGGTACTTTCAGGTCATTAGCACAGAATTCATGTCTCTGGAGATGGATCATGAGATGCTACTGGACTGACATTAAGGAAAATGTAGTCACAAATCTTGTATGCAGTAGAAAATGTGAAAATTGTTAGGAATTTTTTTAAAATGCATCACTCTTGAGCATGAGATATTTCCTCCCCTCTATTAAGTAGTTCAGCATAGTTGAGCTGAATGAATAAGCCACTTAGGTAAAAACAAGCATTTCAGCTGAACGTGTCAACTGACTGGACTGAGTCTACTGCTGGCTTTTTAAGTAAACTGATCAATAATAAAGTATTTTTCATTTGCCCATTTTTCAAGGATCCGAAGATTCCTTGTAGCGATTAAGGGAGTTTTTCCTCAATGAAATAGAGCAGGATGTGAGAAAGTACTGACTTACTAATTAATGAACTTATAGTTATTTGCAGTCAGCTTGACCAAGTAAAGGATTAAGTTCTGGTCTCGCTTTCTTTTCTTTCCATGGCTCAGACTCAATTCCCTACTGTTTAAAATTACACAGAAGCATCAGCATATCCTCCCAAATTTTGTAGTGTTAAGTGCATTGCATATCCTTACCCAAAATGTTCCTTCTTAATTTGCAAACTGACTACCACAGACAGAAGTGCTGTGCGTTATACAATACTAGCTACTCCTCTCAAGGATACCAACAAACAATACTAGAAGTAAACATTAGTTTTACACGAGGATGGATTTTCAGCTGAGAACAGAATGGTGCAGGTTAGGAGTCATTAGAACTCATTTCCAAACAGTAAACATCTAATGAATATTCCCACTATAGCAAATTGTGTTTTACACTGAAAAAGAACCACCTATTTCCAAGGATATTCCAGGGATATTCTCTCCTCTTTAAAAAGCTGGTATTCAATTTAGATGCTAAAGCTTACATTTTGCATTTCTAGTTACTCTTATTTGGTATTATTTTAATCTAGTCCTGTTGTGCACCACTGAAGTCAGTGTAAAAAAATCACAGCTGACTTGCAGTGAAGTCTTGCTATACATCCAATTATATTGGGGTCATCCTGCTACCAAAAACACACCAAGGGAATTATATGATGCTTACTGATATCAGAGATGCTACAGAACACAGGTTAATGCATCTCTCATCATCACTTCAACTGAATATGCAAACCAATACTTACAGCATCTGTTTCACGTGCCAGCTCAAACAGAAGAGCTAGTGTTTCTCCAGCAGCTATTCTCATGTTGACATCATCACAAGACAGCATACTTGGAAGTTTATGCAAGTGCCTAAGGAATTAGTCACATTTCATTAACACATTGTTGGCATTGCTTCACCACATATAAAAAAAAGGTAATTACAAATGTAGTTTTCCAGAAAGATGCTCACGTTTCAATTTTCTTCTTCACTTCATTCATTGGACAAATGGTTAACAACAGCGTCCATGCTAAGAGTGCACTGATGTGAAGCACAGTACTGGGTGTACTTGATACCCCATTAGTGTCTCTATCTCGTGGATAAGCTTTTGTGAAGACACTTTCCAGGCATTCCATAGTAGAGTACAGTTCCTGAAGAGAAGAAAAAAAAGAACATGGAAGTTGCTGAAGCCTTGCACTTTTTTTTTTTTTAAATTAACTATACTGAAAAGTATTACTTATCCTCACCGTGATGTCATCGGTGACAATGAAACAGCAAATCCCTAAGCAGGTTGCACACTAGACAAAAAAACAAATAACTGTCAGTATTTGATAGTGATGTCACTGTTGACAAAATGCTTAAATCGGACATTTAGAACTTAGCAGAACACAAGACTTTATTACCTCAGCTGTTAAGGCATTAAACTCAACAGTTTAACCCAGCTACTTCATAACAGTTAGACCTAAGTTCCTCTCTTCCCTCAGGATAATTTCACAACACACGCCACTCAAGCTTTCACCTTTCCTGTTGTATTCTTATAACATATAAAGTCCTTCCAAAACAGTGCACATAGCACTCCTTTCACCCAATTATATTAAATCCCACTGGAATACGCATGCAAAAATTTTGCCTATTATTACTATCCGCATGAAATATTTATTTACAGCTGTGGGAAATCTTTCTGCCTCTCTGCCCACTCTTACAGTTAAATGGTGTGAAAACAACAGCCCATCCTGGAACAGTCCAGTTTTTAATTGCGAGGACCATCAAGTCCCTTCCCTACTGCCTGCAGTATTATTCTTACAAAAAAAAAAGATTTTATTTTCAAAAGCAACATTTGCACTAACCACACAACATCCTGAACTAAACTTAAAGAAGTTAAATGCTAGAACAAGCTTTAATAGCTTTGGTTTGTAGAAGCAACTGCTATTGAACTAATACTACTGTATACTTCTTGTGCTAGCAGTACCTATTTTTATGCAGCTAGAGGACACTAGAAAAAGTAATAAAAACAATGGTAAGTTAAGAGAAATCAGTTTAACCTCTTGCAGAACATCAGAGTTTTCTGTCAAGAGCTTTAGACTACCTTCAGTTAATACTTTGGGTATACTACTGATTTACAGTTCAGATGTCTGAGCAAAAAAAAAAATCAAATACCAGAAGTATTCTGCGTATGAAGTATGTAATTTTAGACTTACGGCTAGTAATTTCTATATATACATTCACATAAATAATACTCTTCTATTGTTAAAATAAATACAGAAAGGTACATCAGAACTGTAGTAGCAAGACTGAAATATTACGAGTTGAGCCACATGAGAAAATATGAGATGGAACAGCTCTTGATTGAAGTCCCCAGGTTGAAGGAGAATGACATTCAACCTTCAGGTAGAGCTTTTTAAGATAGTGAAAACTTCTATGCTTCACTCAGAACTTAAGTCAACATTAGCTATTTACACTAGTGTAAGTAACCTTTAGTTCTGGATTACACAACAGTGAGATGGTCTGAATCTGCCCTCTGACCCTGACTGGCAAGCAAAATGCATGAACTTTTTAAACACTTACAGCCTGCCTGGCTTGGACACTAGCTGTTCCATCACAGACAATCTTCTTCAGAACTGGACCAAGGGTCTTAAAAATCTCTTCGCTTTCAATTCCCGACCCCATCTGTACGCAGAGAAGACATGCCAGTCCAGCAGCTGCACACAGTTCCTCACTCTTACCTAGACAATAAAATACTACGATGAGTGATCTCCTTGTGCACTCCTTCCTTCCTTTAAAGGCACCAGTTCAAAAATCTTTAAGTAGAAATTCAGAAACCCATAGACAGTATTATTTCAGTTAATTTTCTAGGTCAGTTAAAATAAGACATCTAAAAAAAATTAGTTAACAGAACTGAAATTAAGTGCTCTATAATGTACCAGCTAAGCCTTACTTATTTCTTTACTTCTTTAAAACAAGCATTTCACCAGCATTGCTGCTTTCTAATAGTAACCACGTTAATTACCTTTCTTTATGCAGCGTTCAATGCTATCAGTTAGTGTCATTCTCCTTTCCATTATAAACTCATATAATATTTTAGAAGAAAAAGCACTTTTCAGACTTTCAAGAGCTGCTTGTCTTGTTTTGGCACTGTTGGAAGAAAAAAAAGCACCTTTGAAATCAACACCAGTTAAAAGCTCAGCCTTTGACTTCACGGTAGTCTCCATTTGCACAGTCCCCACTGAATAGCAATGTACAGCCATATTGTTAAGCATGAAGCATTACAAATTACCCCCTTCCCTCAGGGAAAGAAAAATTTGGTTTGGAAATGCATTTCACAATGAAATAAACCAGGCTACTTCGAGCTATTAGGAAAGGAAAATTTGATTCTCATTTAAGCACTCAAGAGGGAGAAAGTTCTCTTCAGATCCTAAAGAAAAACAAGTCCTCCCTAGCATGAAATAATCATAATTTCAATAAGCATGCAAAGAAATTCCCTTACTCTATCAGTAAGCCAATGTATGAATTCATTTCTTCAGAGCACACCATACCTTTTGTCCAATGTAAGATCAATGAATCCCTTCAATTTGTATTCTAAGTCTTCTTGAGTGGCTTCTTCATCAACTTCAGGCCCTAAACCGTAACAAACAGTTTAGTCCTACTAATATACATTAGCAGAGTCACACCTACCACTAAATACTAGTAGTATCAAGAAGTATTACTAAGAAAGTAGTTCACCACAGACAACAGCAACGGAATTTTTCAGCATTACAACTATATCCAACAGCTCTCCAAGAAATACCTTCGTGAAAAACGACCTGTTGATACATGTATGCTGTTTCTATACCTGTGTTACATGTGCCAAGAATGAATGTACGAGCTAATTAGGTCTCACATAGGTTTTGTACAACTGAAAAACCAGTACCCAGTCAAGTTAGTAATGAATTTTCATTCTGTCCACTCTATCTACCTCTGGAGTACAGTGGAACATTCACTGTTGATGCACTGAGCTCATCAACAGCCTGTCTTCCTGGCATCACTTCAGGTATCTCCGCAACAGTGGCTCAGGTAGGATGTGTACATACAGCCTCATCCCACTGTTGCAGCAGCAGGCCTTTGAGCCCTCCCAACAAAGTGTTATTTGCAAGAGTCCAGGAAGAAGAGATGGCAGATGAGACAAGTTACTTCTTCCATAGAAGAAGAGTCTTCTACCATACAAATCTTGTTCAAAACACAATGCAATTTACTTCATGTCAAACTCTTCTACAACTCCTACCACCTCAACTGCATTATGAAAATTCAATGTTTTGTAATACTCCTTTAGAATTGCACATTTTTTTCCCTCTAAAAATTGTTATTTATAACTACAACAGAAAGAAGCCCACCAGTTTGACAGAAGGCTCATGAAACGCTGCGCATACTGGTAACTTTCTCCAGTAGATGAACAATCATACAGTGTTAAACAGAATGTCATCATATGGCTACTGCTACTTACAGTCTAGCATTCATACTAGAGGAACAGACAAAAATAACATACCATCCTCGGTGAAGCTGGCGGGATCACTGAAGCCACTGCAGTGGCTCATAGTTTCAATTGAAGCATCTTCATCACTAAAAGGCTGCACATTTCTGGGCTGACCACCTTAAAGAAAGATGAATACAAGAGTTTAGTTATTTTCACATGGAAAAAAGATCCAAAGACTAAAAGGAGAATCCCTGAGCACATCTGCATACAAAAGCATGTCCTTCCCCCTGCTAACTCCTTTACTCCCAACCCTTCCTAAAGACTTGTTTGGCTTTGTTCTAGAAAAAATCAGGTGTAATTGGTAAAGAACACCTTGTTTAGAAAGTATCGGTAGAATTCCTAACTCAATATTTAATGTCTTCCTACAATCAAGGCCAAGTTTATGCAACTTCCTGTGACTGTGCTTTAAAAATAGCATTTTATTATGTGTTAGAACCAGCTACCTAAAATAGCTTGCTCTAAAATCTTCTCCAATTTTGAGGGACTTCAAGCAGATCTAAGACACACGTACAGGCAAACATACATTACCCAGTTTGCTACTGGATTTACTGGATTAAGTGCAGTATGTGCATCAGCAGCAACACTTGACCCTAGGCTCCCATCAACCCTTCCAGCTGTTAAGATTCTACACATAGAGCTATAGGATTTGTTCACATTTAGTACCCATAAGCTAAAACATCAGAAGATCCAACAGGAGGGAATCCTTGCAATAAGTTCTCCTTTTAACAACTTCAGTCTCTTCAAATAAGCAATGTTGTGTTGCCAGAAGCTGATCTCTGTAGCTTTCCATACACGTACCCTATTTTTAGAGCAGTAAGAGTTGGGGTTTGAGCTGATAATGTACTCCTATTGTTGCCTTATCCTAGTTCTTAGTGCCTGCTGTAGTTGATTAACAAAATCATAGTTTTACTGGTGTTTCTCCAACAGCTCTCAGATGCCTTTCACAGAACTTCTAATCCTCCACTTAATTCTGGATCATTTACAACACAAAAAATTATGCCAGAAGTCAAAGCACAAATGTTCGCCTGAGTCAGGCAGGCTTCTTCAGCGGGAGAAGCAGCAAGAACCATCACCAGCCATCCTCAAGCTGGGATGAGGGCAGCTGCACAAGGACCCGGCAAATCATCTGCTTCATCTGAGTCAGACAGACGCTATGACAGCCCCAAGTGAGATTTCTCACCACCCAACGAAGCCCCCACGCTCTCCAGACACCAACACCTCGTCCACCTCTTTTCCACGCGAACCCCAATCCGTACCAAGACTGTTCCGGAGCCCTCCTTTAGGCTAAGAGGCCTCCCGCACACATGCAGCGCCGTGCAGCCGCCGCAGACACCGGGACTGACAACAGCAGCCGCCCCGCCCGCCCCCGGGAGGGCCCGCACAGTCGGCGGCACAGAGCCCACACACAGCCGTGCGTGCCCGGGACGCGCCGCAGCGCTGTTACCGCGGCCCCCGCGGGCCCCCAGCGGCGCCGGGCGGTGCCACCCGCGGGGCGCTGCCGGCGGCACCAGGCACGTCCGTTGCCCCCCCCACCCCCCGTCTCACTCCGGCGCGGCGCAGCCGGGCGCATGCGCGCTAACGGCGTGAGGTGGCGGTTGCGGGGCCGGCTCCCGTCAGCCCGCGCCCGGCTCCGGCCCGGCGCTCCGCGGCCACGCCCCGGCGAGGAGGCCCGGCCGGCCGAGGCAGCGCGGCCCAAGGCCCCACGAGGCCGCGCGAGCGGAACCCCCGCCCGCCCCGCTCACCGGCTCCCCGCTGGTGGTTGCTCCCCCGCTTCTTTGACTTGGGCATGGTCGCAGCGGCGCTCGGCTGGGCTCGGCTCGGCTCCTCGGTCCCTCTGTGGGGCTCGGTCTCTCTGCTCCCCCCCGCCCGGGAATCAGCGACAATCAGCCGATGGAAGAGCAGGATCGCTTTTTATTCCAACGCCTTTGCGAGGCCGACTTCTCGGGCCGGGGCAGCGGAGGTGATTGGCGAAGGCAAGCGAAGGACGAACTGGCGGCGATGGCAGAAATCCCCGTGAAGGCCCGCGAGCGGAGTCGATGCATCTTTCTCCTCTCAGACACCCGGGGCTAAAAGCGCGGAGCGGGCGCCGGCGCCGCTTTTATAGCGCACCGAGCTGCGGGGGCGGGGCCTCGCCGCGCGCCGCCGCCGCGACCAATGACGAAGCGTTGCGACAGCGCGCAGGTGACTCAGCCGCGCGAGTCCATGACGTGCGGCGCTGCCACGCGCTCGGGGGGCGTGGCGCCGTGGCGCCTCGCGGTGCACGCTGGGGGTGGCGCGGCGCGGCCGGAGCCGAGTGGCGCCGAGGGGCTGAGTGGGGAAGGCGGGGGGGAGGGGGCGCTGGCGGGCGACAACCTCGCGGAGCGCGGGAGCTCTCAGCGGAGAGGCCTCCTGAGGGCGTCTAAAAATAGGCCTCCGCCCCCCTGCAGGCACGGCCGAGAGCCTGAGCGAGGAGAGGCGGAGAGCGAGGGAGGGGCGGCGGACGGGGTCGTGTGAGGCCGCGCGGGCGGGGCCCGGCCCGGCAGACAAAGGAGCCGCGCGTGGCCGTTTCTCTTCAGAGCTCTCCTCACTGCCGTGCCCGGAGCGCGGCTCGCGGGTGTGCCCGCATAACGACAAATAGATACACGCACATATCGTCAGGAGCCGGACTTGTGAAAATCGGGGAGCAGAACCTTTTTTTGGCGATTGCAGAAAAGAATTCTCCATTTTCCGCGTGCCTCACAGTCGGGAACCTGAGCCCATGTGTCACAGACACGATTGTATGTTGTAGTGTAGGTTCGCGCTGTAAGCCAGGGTGGTTTTGCTTCTTGTTCCACGTTGTGTTTGCCGGACAGTGACTGCAACAGCGCTGCAGCATCTGAGGAGGGGAAGGTGGTGTTGCAGGACGTGCTGCAGAGCCTCATAAGATGCGGCGGTGATTGCGTTATTTGAATTCCTGTGCGTGCAAAGCGTTTACACCGCGGCTTCCGGAAGGATAACTTTCATTGTGATTCTCCATAGGTGCTACGTGAAACAATAAAGGAAATGGGGCTTAACGAGCTGTTTACTTTTGAGCGAGCACGTGCTAACAAACGGCCTGTTTCTGGAAAGTGGTCGCTGCTCGCTGTGATGTCTGTGGGTGCTGCACAGCACACGAGCCCGGGCTCAGCCGTTCCATGTGGGGCATGGGGGGGGGGGGCACACTGCCACAAGGCCTGCTCGCCCCTCTGCTCTTCAGATCCTACTGAAAAAGAGAAAAAAACCAAAAAACAAGTCAGTACATTCTTCTGCCTGTGTGGAGGACAGCAGTAAAGTGTCTCAGAGGCACCGATTTTTCTCCTTCGAGGGGGTTCCTGTGAAACGTGAGGGAAAAAGGCAGCCTTCCAGGTAAATAGGTGGAGGAGGTTTAATTAAATCCGGAAGGCGTAGCTGCACCCATGGGTATACAATGCCCTGTCTTAAAATAAGCTGAATAAGCAACAGTTCCTAATAGCAGCCGAGGAAACTTGAATGGTGGGTGTACTTTGGATGCAAGATGCCAATACCATTTCAGTAAGGTCAGCTGTGCCCTGACAGCTTCCTGTGTGCTTGCCCTCTGATTTGTAGGTTATCCTCACGGGTACAGGGTGACCTTTCAGCCTGGACTGAAGTGAAATGGTCACCTTTGTGCTGGTGTCTTGGTCCCACACAATGCTGTCTTCAGCTGCCAGCAAGGATGAGGCCGAGCACTGAGCTCCTTGCAGGTGTGATGGAGTTTGAGCAATAATGCAGAGCAGTGCCACCTGCAAGTGGGAGACTGGGTGTCCTGTAGGCAGCAGCTACAACAGTAACAGCAGTAATGGGTGGAGTTGGAAGAGTCAAGCAAGGAGTGGTAAGTTTGAAGGTGGTCTGACCAGAACAGAGGAGATAAAGCCTATGGGACAGGAGAGAAGATCCTAGCTCAGGTGGGAAAAGCCACTGCCGAGGCACTAGGTGCTAATAATCTCAGATAACCAAAATGAGTTACTAAAGGCAAATGAAACAAAATAAAAAAATCCACGGCTATGCATTTGTAACCACTTTGCGTCTGACTTTTGCTTGTGACTGTGTATTCTGATACCCACTGTCTCCAGGTTACTGAGATTTCCCTGGATATCTGACCAACAGTTTAGTGAGATCTCACAACAGGGATTGCATATCACTGCTTAGTTTTGCACGGTTTCACTATGACAGAACAGACTCTTTGTCTTGATTGCTGACTTCTTGCCCACTATCCTGGTTTATCATGTTGGCAGGAGTTCTAGGCGCCAGTGGGCCTAGAGCCCACAAACATCTTTGGATAGTAAAAGAGTCACATGTTGCCAGAGATCTGTATACCTATTGTCTGGCTTATGCTGGAGCAGCTGGTAATGAGGGACACACCGTAACAGTGACACCAACAGCATCAGCATTAAGTGAGAGCATCCTGTGGAGACAAGCATTCCATGAGGCAGCAGGGGCAGGCAGGCCTGGAAGGTGAGGTAAGCTGGAAGCCAAAGATGGCATCAGAGAGTGGTCGTGACCTTGCTGCTGGGCAGGTGAAGTCCCACAGAACCCAGACAAGAAGAACAAAGCAGGTCCGTGGTTGTCAGGGCTGTCAGCCAGGAGTACAAGCTGACAGATTGTCCCAGGTCCCAGTGACCACAGTGACAATGTGGGCTGCGGTCAGGCTGGAAAGGAAAGCCAGCGAGTCAGGATCAGAATTGGGTTCAGTGACAGTAACTAGGACCAGCCACCAGTGTGGTCATCATCAGACACAGTAGTGAGGAGGATCGAGATCAGCCTTGCTGGGCCAGGCTCTGGACCGGCAGGCGTGTGGCCAGGCAGAGACATGTCTGTAACATAGCTCAGGCAAGCACTTCAGCTTAAGTGCAGCTCTGGAGTGAAAGGAAGAAGACCCTGCTTTGTAAAGTTCTTTCCCACACAGCCATCTGATCCAAGGCCACTCAGCAGTGCCATGGCTTGAGTACAGGCAGCTTAACTCTTAACAGTGGACCTCAGAAAGGTTGTAATGAAAAACTTAAGCCAGGCTGAGGGGCATACGTATATGACTGAGAAAGTATTTGGGGCTTAGAATTTGATTGCCAGAGTTTATTCTGGACACATACAGGTCATCATCATATAACAAACAATTAGAGACATAGCCAGACATACTCTGTTTACACCAGTAAATACTGTAAGGAAGTCAGGAATGAAGGAAAGGAGGTAGGAATTCAAGGAATTCATTGCATGGAACCCTGATTCATGTAGGTGTGGGTTTTTTTTTTCTTCCTTTTTGCTGTTCCTTTGAAGTTGTCTCTCTTAAGACACAAAAAAGAGTCCCAGACTTGCACTGGTTTTCGTGCATTGCATAATCAACTTAATGGCAATCATAAAAATCTCAGAACCAAGAAAAGAGCACAAAGCTGGAACACGGGTCATGCTGAGGGCATCCCTGGCCAAATAATCAAACTGTTTGATTTGTTTAACTGTACTTCTAGTGACTATGTACTGAAAGAGTGTGAACCCGTTAGCAGTACCGCAACTCCTCACCCTGGAACACTTAATGCTCCAAATTTATGCCCTCGAGATTGATGTGCAGCCTCACTGCCCAAAATAAATCTACCCATAACAAATTATAACCACAGACTCCCTCTGTTCTGGCCACAGTTGCTACAGCGGTGTACTTGTTTGTCACTTACTTGACTCTGTAGGCAAAGGCTTAAGTCATTCTTTCCCTCCGCATAGCTAGGGCACCTGAGCTTGTATCTGGGACAAAAAGGCTAAGATTTGGAAGGGAAAGCTCTTGTCACTAGCGCTCAGATACACACATCTGCTTCCAGACATGCATACAGTATGCAGCCAATCAGTTGTTACAGGGTGACTGATGAAATTTCTGAGCTAGCGATTATAAGTAACATGCATTTTTTCTGCGCAACAGGAGGATACAAACTTCAAACAAAAATAAAGAGAGGAAAAGGCAATGGCTTCCCTTTGAATGCTGGAATGCATGTTACAGGGCTAAACAGTTCCCACTATAGTATTTCAGGGGTATTACATTACAGCAAAAGCTGTACAGTATCCAGGTTGGAGGTCCTTTTGGTCCTTTCATTTACCTCCCACCTTCTTATTTATATTTTGGAAGCCTGACCAGTTGTGGTCAAACATCTAAGAACTCTAAGTCCAGAATAAAATTAAATGTGATGGCAGGATAGCTATTGGAGCAGCTATTATTAGAGCCTGAGGGAGTTTTGGCTGTAGCTGAAGAACTGCAGGCACTGAAGGTTCCTGGTGCCTGCAGCTGGCTGAAGTCCAGTACTATAAAGTAACGTGAAAGCACTCCATGGTCTTTCCCTAATTCCAACATCACTGTGTATGCAGACATGCAAAAAACATTTGGAAGGGAAAAGAAATCAATCAGGAAGGAAATTCAATTACATATGGTGAGTGGATGGATTTAGCAAGTCTGCCTGCTTAGAGGCATGACCATGCAAATCAGGTAAGTGGCTAATGGTCACAGCATGCTCTCACAGCCCTGCTGGTGTTTATGTTGTATATAAAACAGTGCTGGAGGCATATGTTGGACTTTGTACATAAGAGAGAGATGGATCATGCACTTTTGAATTTATAATCATTAAGTTAACAATTTCTACAGTACAATATATATGCACTTTATCAGACATTGTATGTTTTACAAAGTTGATCACATCTTCAGTTACACAGTACCCTGACTTTCCAAGGCAAGGGGATTCAGATGAGTTTCTGGTCCAAAGCTTTTGTCTGATTTTACCCATTTTTTACTGATACTTACCTCCTTATTTGAGGCAGATCCTTCACTGTGACTTATTCATGCAAAACTTTCTTGAACCTCATTAAGAATTTTTCCTGGTAAGTAATGAGGAGACAATGCATCCTTAACCTCTCTGGTACATATGCCATTATTAATTTCACATCTAAATTTAGCCTTCTGAACTTGGGCCATCACTGTCAGTAGCAAATGACCACACACATTAGTCCTAACCGTACCAGCATTACAGAGCAACTGTCCTTCTGTGATAAGACTCCTCATCAAACTTACAGCTCTTACAGACATTTTGCTAGAATAAAAGTGAACAAATGAAAAACAAAACAAAACAAGTACAAACAAAACAACTGTAATGGGACACTACATTTGTCTCTAGCTTATTGTTCCTTGGGATGCTTAAGCAAAACAACAATTTGGGATAATGAACATTGTGCTGTTGTAAAACTGTGTTGCAGAAGCAAGTATTTCATGCTTCTTAAGGCCTTACATGTTGTCAGCTTGCATCTTACTTCACTTGGTTTCTCAGCCTGTTTTGCAAACCGTCGGGTTTCCTAATATCAGCTCCTGCTTAGTACTGCCGAGAAAAAGCAGCAATTTTAAAATGAAGTATTTTTTAAAATTAGTTTTTAGATCCATATTCAAGTTCATACCTAAAATTCCTAATGACTTCCAACCCACAAAACTGTTTTCAAATTATCAGAATTGGAAAGAACTAGAGGACTGTGACACAGCCTTTCCCTTATCATGCAGCACACCAATCAGGAGTAAACATCTTGTTCCCCTTAGCAAACATGTTTTCATTACACTGCAACCCTGCTGACCCAAGCAGTTAGCCAATATTCTGTGGTATTTGTAGAGAAATCAAATATTTTTCCATTTCTGCCCCATTATTTTCATGCAGTGTGCACACTGGCTCATTCCATTGAAAATTATTGAGGATTAAAGAGCAGGAGACGATACTCTAAATTTAGTTTCTGCCAATTCTTAAGGCAAACCCCTCCATGCTCGCAGTCCCATATCCCTTTCTAGCTGTTTGCCAGGTACTTGGCTGTGCTCTGCTGCCTCATTTGGAGACACACACCTGCAATCAATAATCCCTGTTTGTTTCTGCAGGCAAACTTCTAACTGCTTGTTGAGCCACTTCAGGCTTGCATGTGGGGTTGGTCCGCAAGCAATGATTTTCCATTACTGCAAGGGGCATGAAGTGAAATGACTCTGGCCTGGCCCAGGCTGAACATCAGCTGCCTATACCACTGTATCTGCTGCATATGCAAGTGACTGCTGGAACCGTATATATGGCATTTCAATTCCTTCTGAAAAATATCCTGCAATGTGCTTGCCTCTTGCTGAGGAGAGTGGCCCTCCCTCACCTCAAATAGCAAAAGCATTTCACACAGTTTGCAGGAATATGCTGCCTAACTACAGAAGAATAGCTCAGAAACTCATTCCAATAGTTGTTCTTGGTTGTTGTACTCTTGAGCAATTCTGATCCCAGGAAACAGATTTTGCTGTCCTTCCTCTTGTCTCTGTGTGATGCAGGTGAACAGTGACAAAGCAGTGCACCTTCCATTAGTTGTTGGTCAAAATACATGTGATTTTGTAAGACATCTAATTTAATGCAGCTATAAAGGATCAGTCCTGTTTGTTTTCAGTGATAAAAATTCAAATAAAACAACATAGTGCAAAGATTGGAAGGGATTTTTTTTTTCTATCTGCCTGTCCAAATGTTTGCTCATCCAGGTAATTTTTATTTTTTTTAATATATCTTCTGAAATTAACTCATTCAGATGTAACTTAATTCTGGACAAGTTTCTAGTTCCCCTTTTATTAGCCTTCTCTTTACTAGAACAATTCATGCAGAGTATTTATCAGTTTGTTCTGATGATAAACCTGACCTTCACCTGCTCTGTGGTGTGTACTTTTCTGAGAGCAGCTGGTTGCTTTCACAACCTTTGTTTTTGTGGGCACGGTGTAAATTCCCTAGGGAATTTTCCATGTATCTTAAAATATTTGAATAAAACATCTAATTTAGGAGCCTAGTCAGAACTTAGGTAGGCTGAACCATCATGATGTGTTGACTGCAGGGCTTCCAGGTGACTGTGCTTTTAACCAACATATCTCTGTAAAGTTCCTGAGGTTGGGGAGAATGAGGCAAGGCTTTAATGCTGTTGTTCTCAATCTCCTGACTCGTCTTAAAGTCTCTGCGTTGGTTCTTATGGGAATTTATCTTTCTTCATAAAGGGAGGAAGACCAACTTTTTGCACAGGTAGATAGTGATAGGACAAGGGGGAATGGTTTTAAGCCAAAAGAGAGGAGATTTAGATTAGATATTAGGAGGAAATTCTGAGGGTGGTGAGGCACTGGTACAAACTGCTCAGAGAAGCAGTGAATACCCCATTCCTGGAGGCCTTCCAGGCCTGGTTGGATGGGGCCCTGGGCAGTTAGAGCTGGTGGGTGGCAACCTTGCCCATGCAGGGGAGGTTGGAACTAGATGGCCTTTAAGATTCCTTCCAACCCCAGCTATTCTATGTTTCTATGATAAAGACACTGTTGGCCAGTATTCCAGGTTATGTCTCATCGCTGTCAACAGTAACTTTCCTACTTCTCTGTCAATTAGAAATACCCTGTCTGAAATAGTTTGTCAGCATATTAACTTTTAACAGGTCTCAACTGTGTCCTCTTTTCCTCCTCCCCATGATTTACAGTTCATTAACTCTCTAGTTTAGGCCTGAAATTCAGGATAGTCCTGAAGTCTGTGATGTTTCACTTCAAATTATTAAGTAGATGATTAAACTTTACTTTATTTGTCAGGCTAGACCTCATGTTCAGTCCTTCCTGGGCAATGTTTTGAATCTGTAAGTACATCATCTATAAAGACATCTCCCCAAATTCACCATCTTGTTTGTTGTGTCCTGGCCATCAGTGACAGCATTGGTCTGCTTGATCTCAAGAGCAAGAGATTGAGAGATTCCTGTCAGAAGCCCTTTTTCTGTGTTGAGTAGTCCTCCACTTGTTGCCTATACTTTTTTCAGGCTACCCAAACAGTGACTGTTGAAAGGTATCATTTCTTAATAGAGGGAAATGTAATGATAAAACTGCTATCAGCTATTAGGTAATTGCAGCTGTATTTCTGTTCAGTGAGTGGGAAATGATTCTTGTTTGAAAGAAGATTATTTGATTGCTGCTTATCTGGGAGGTATTTTCTTGCTGCAGATTGCACTGAAGCTGCCTAGGACCTGCCAAAGCCCATGCCCTGCAGTCTCAATAATATTCAAACTTCATACGTCTCTTTACACCAAAAAGTGAAAATATGAAGAGTGGTTAAATGTTGGAGTGGAAAGATTGTTTCAGCTGCTGACTTACAGAGTTGTGGTTGAGCAAGATAAGGAAAGGAGTGACGTTTCCACAGAAGGAAGAGCTGGGTTTTTTGTTTTGTTTTGTTTTGGTTTTGGTTTTGTTTGTTTGTTTTTTTATTATTTTTTGTGGTACGAGAGGGCTTGTACATGGCTTTTACTCTACCTAAGTCAAAACAAGGGAATATCTGATTGCATGCCTTCTGGTACCTCAAAGTCAAAGTCCTGTCACATCCCAGATACCTTGGCATCCCTGCATTCCTATTCCACACAGGATGACTGCATTCTTCCTTCCGTTCTCTATTCAAATCATCCACCTTTTGCACGTTCTCGCTTTTGCCAGGGCTTTTGCATTGCCCTATATCTGGGTACAATTTCTCCTCCAAGGGTCTCTATGTCCTTCATTTCATTTTCTCTCTACCATGGCCAGCAGGATTCCTTTCTCTCATTCTACTCCCCTTCTCTATCACAGACTGAATTAAACACTTTGGATTTACATTCAGAAGAGCTGAGATCTTCAGGCTGCTGGAAGATTTTATCAACCTGTATTTTGAGAGGTAGGCATGCCAACTATTGTTGGATGTGCTGGGCATGTTAAATAGAAGCTCCAACCATCACCCTCTGGTTGATTGTCCTCAAAATCAGGCAGTTTCTGCTCAGGGATAACTATAACTCTAATGTTCTGGAAATGACTAAATGTAATGTAGTGAAGTTGTCACGTTACAGTCAAGCATGAACAAACATGGGTATGAAGTTCTGTGTGGGCTCTGCCTTCAAGGTCCAAAGGTGAAGACTCACTCCTGGATGCAAAAGTTGCTTTACCATTTCAGGTACTGATGAATAAAATATTTTTAAAAATCAAATTGCTAGTGCTAAGTTATCAGCATTTAAACAGCAAGGAACTACACAGAGGGACTTCTGCACCGAGGGGAGAAATGTGCATGTCCTACAGGAACCAGAGGGCCCTTTCTGGCAGAACAAGAATTCTGTCAGATGAAAACAGAAAAGCAGGTGCAAATGGAGCAGAAAAAGGGTGCAACCCTCACAGAAACCTCCCATGCAATGTACTGGGCGCAGGGCATATACAGAGCAATAAAGTTTAGGATTTCCAGGCGCTGTCATTGACAGCCAAGAATAATGACTCATTCAAGTACATGTAAGTGATGCACTTTGAAAATAAGAATGTGGGCAGACAGGTATGGGCATGGAAATGCACACAACAGTTTGTTTAAACAGTGTCTTTCCCAACCAGCTGCTCAGTAACAGGCTGTAGTACTGCTCCATACCTGCAACCTACGTCTCCTATTGCAGTGCCATGAAACCCTGCTCTTCTCCCACCCATGCCTCCTGAACTTGCAGAGCGCCCAGCATGACAGCCTTAAGAAAGAAAGAGGAAGAAGAAAACAGAGAGGAAGGGAGGAAAATGCGTGGCATGCATTGGTTTCATACTGATTAAGCGTCCTTGCTGGAGATCCCCCGGACCAGCAGTTCCCTTCCTCACATCAGGCCCAGCCCACTGAAAGTGCTTCCTGAGTGACTTATCAAAATGGCATCTGCCTGCCTGCAGTTGGCTCCCTCTGTGGTCCCCACACCATCACCTTGGACAGCTGCAGCAGCAGGAGTGGGAATGTCCCTGCATTCCTAGGAAGGCTCGGGTGCCATACAAGTGTGTTTTTAATGGGGGCTGCCATGAAGGTTGTTGGAGAGGCACGTGGAAATAGCAACCAGCATGGTGCCCTATGAGCTGGCTCATTAAAGGCACTAATAATGATGTGCAGCATTCCTCTGCCTTGAGATCAGCATCCCAGAGTAGTCAGGATGATGCCAGCGCTGTGCCACACCTTCCAATGCTGTCATTAAAAGTCAAAACTTCGCCTCAGAGAAGTCAGTGCCAAAACCCCATTCAGTCTTCTGCTGCCTTTTGGCCATCTTCTGCCAGCCCCGGGCACTGGACACAGACCAGGGGTTGGGGACATCAGCCCATGGGTGGATGGGAGCCAGGGTTAGGCCTGGTAAGTGGCCTCCTGATGCCCAGCAGCTCTGCTCCTCTGGTCTTCTTGCTATTTCTAGCACAGAGGCAATATACTCAGGACAGAAAACAGCATGAGCAATGCAGAAATGGAAAAGATAGGATTCTGTAAGATATCATACAATACAATGCAGTATTGTATAAGATATAACTGCTACTATTAGAAAATCTATTGGTTGGTCAAATGATAAGGAAGGACAAAATAAGTCTTTGGGGGCTTACAGTTTGTTCATTTGTGTGTTTTTAAAGATTTAAGTTTCCTTTTTTGGGGGGGAAGGTGAGGGGAGGTTGGTTTCCTTTGTTTCAGATCCCACTTCTAAATATAAAGAAAGTTCCCTTTTGTCTCTTGATGTTGGCAGGAGCTAATCACCACCATGGTCTGAATAATACATCTGCCTCAACATCCAGACTTTTCAGAGGGCACCAGATTTTTAGAGGAGGCTCCCAGTACAGGTGTATGCTGAAAGCACCCAGCACCCCGCCTGCACAGGAAGAGAGGTGGAGCTCAGAAGGCCTCAGGAACCCTTCCTTCCAACTGCAGGGCAAAGTCTGGAGTGAAAACACAGAGCAGGCTTCTTCTCTGAAAGCTGCTGCCTGGAACCTCTGTGCTTCCTTGTGGTAGCACATCACTGCATGCGACAGCACCAGGGTTAAGAAAATGTCCTCAGAGGACAACCAGACACTGTTTTCCTATATCACAGAATTTGTCTGTTCATAGTTGTACCTAGGGCAGTTAGAATCTCTTTAACCTTTTTTCAGTATATTTATGTGTTATATAAATAGGGCTATAGGGACAAGGCGTACCCTACAGGCTAACAATGACCCAGTAGCTTTGCATGTACCATCTCTTCCATTTTTGATTTGAAAGCATCTCCTAAACAGTGGAGTAACAAGCTGAAGGTGTAATTCTGGCTGCCTTTTGATGCAGTTGAGTAGCTAGAAATAAGGAAGGAAAGCAGATTTACATGTTAGACTATTACAGACCCAGATAGGATGAGTAGTCACTGTAGTTTGCAACAACATTTTTGACACAATTTGTAATAGCATGTAATGGCAATTGAGGTGCTTAAGAGAAGGCACGTCTCCTACAGTTTAACCACAGGAACAATTAAAGGTGCAAAAGTCCATTTTCCTCGTGCTGTCAGGCAGAATACATTAACCTATGAACAAACCCAGTCGTTGTAATCTTTTGTTCTGAGAATTAGCTAACCTCATAATTACAGGTTTTTGTATAACCAAAGGAGGCTTCTTTTGATCTGTTCTTCTTTTACATTGAGCTGGTTTACATCAAAATAATCACCGGCATGGTTTGCACAAGGAATGTCTCCGAGCAGCATGACTGAGATTTTCTTCCAATAGAACTTATTACACCTTGAGGGTTTTCAGAGAGCTTTCAGGAGGGCTTTCAGAAAGAAAAATTACCTGGAGCTATCTACCATGGTAGAAATGGAGTCTAACTACAAAAGCTGTCTATGGTTCCTAGAAATATTAGCCTTTCTAAGTCAGGACAGCGTCATAAAGCCTCATGACATCATTTGTTTCCCTTAGTCACAATTCATTTCTCACTAACTTAAGGAGCGCAATCCAGGACAGATTTACTTCCACGGACATGATTTACTTTGTTATCTCACAAAAACAAGCAATTACCCCAAACGTCAGGTGTTACTGGCTTCTCTGTGAGGTAAGTTGATGACGACAGCAGATGTTTCTTCAGGATGGGAACTCCTGTTCACTCACTAAGAAGACAGGTTGACTTACATCCCCAAATACAGCAACAATTGCGACAAAGGGCTGTGTCATTTTCCAGCATTCAAATTTCCTTTCAGGAGAGCGTGTAACCAGCAGTCTTTGCCTCTCCACCTTTCACAGGGACACGTGCCCAGGGTTTGCTGCAGAAGTATCAGAGCATCTGTGCCAGCTGGGCTGCCTCGTTGCTCAGCACCAGGGCTTACCTCAATGGCAGCTTCTCCACTCCTTCTTCTTGGTGTCACGCAAGCATAAGGCAGTACCCTTGTTTTCCACGTGCCCTTTATTCAGGGTGAGAAAAAGCTTGTAACTGGAGGCACTTAAAGACACTTCTACATTTATCAAACTTAGCATGATGAATCCCGGCTGTTGTGCAAGCCCTCCTGTCAGTAAGTTTAACAGCTGTAGTGCCCTAAAGACTGCTCCACGTTTAGAAGGGTAAACAAGGCCCTTTTTCCTTGGTGGTTGCTGGCAAAGCTCATAACAGGTCTAATAATGCTTTTGTCCTGTGGGAAATATGTATGTTAATTTGGCCGTGTAAACACTCCTTCCTCCTAAGGAAATGCTCTGCTTGGCCCTACGTGTCCCTTCACATGTTGTATAGAAACAGTTATATAAACAGTTGACTCCCATGCCTCTTCTCACCTCATCATTAACATCAGTCAAAATACAACAGCCCCAAAACACTTTTCTATATTTGTGATTTCTGTGCAGAATCTCCCCAGTCCTCTTCCCCTCTACAGTTAAATGCCTCTGTTGCATCAGATGAATTCAGGCTACTTTGGATTTGTCAGTCATGGTAGCCAGGGAGAATCGTCCTTGTCAAGAGCTTTACGGACATCTCTAGCCCTGATCTTTGCCATTTAGGCATTAAAAAAACAGACTTCAAAACTTGGGAACGGAGCACATTGTTCCTTCCACACTTTGCATCTTTTTTTTAACATCTCCCAGTGCCTACAGTTGTGAAGGCAGCTGCTTTTAGAACAATTTTCCTGTTTTTAAAAACAATTTTTAAACATTGACTGATATCATCGCATCCCTGATTGCTGCTCAGCATGAGCCATAATTATGAATGGAGGGCACAAAAGGAGTTTGCGCTGCTGCCATCTCCTGGCCCAGCTAATGAAATCCTCAGAGCAATAACAAAGGCACATTAACAATGAAGAGAAATTAAACTAAAATAGCGTATCAATCTTCCTGAAGGCAGCAGTTATACGCTAGGAAAGCATGTTGGAGGCAAGGCACACCAGAAGGACCGTTGCCAACTGGAAATTGCAGTGCCCTCTGCAACTGCCTTGCTCATTGTTTCCCCACCAGTCTAACACTGACGGTGACAATAGGACTCATGAGGAAAGATGTGTCTCTCTGTGTTTTGGAAGGCATTTGATACAGTGGATCTGCAGCCAATTTTATGGTTTTGTTGAAATGATTTCCCCGCTGTTTTGTACAATCCTTTCAAAGCATGGAGAAAAGAGAGAGGAAAACGTTTTTTGGTTTTAAGCAGTTAAATGGGAAGCAATGGAAATAACCTAGGGAAGTTCAAGGAGAGGTGGAGGGTCAGATACTGCGTCTACATAAAACAGATATCGATCATGTCAGTACAAAATATGTTTAATTTCTGCCCTTATTTAGTGAACAGAAGTACAGTATTTTGCTCTTACTCCATTCATTCACACATGCTGAATTTCAGACTCCAGTTTTTTCATTGCGCCAGCTTGCTCACAAGACCTTTGCGCGTATCAAAATTAGTTTTAACGATTAAGAATCCAAAAAGAGCACAACAGTCCCTGATATCACACCTCTGTACTTTGACTGCAGTCTTCACCGCTCCTCAGAGATTCATCCTGCTGCCATTCCCCGGGACGACGGGGCAGAACTGAGCTCTTTGCTCCCTTCCGCAGCCGCCGCTGCATTCATCACCCAGCCAGCTGGCTGCACCAGTTCCCTTCGGATTCTCTTTCCCTGACTAAGCAGTGCTGCCATAAAACTGCATTGTATCTGCGCGTTCTGCCCTTCCTCCACAGATGTTACGATTTCAATGGGCATACACAGTCCCTCAGCAAAGCTAAAATAATGCTGTGCCAAGTTCCTCTTGGCCAAGATACTTCCTGATGCTGATTTTTTTAGAGCTGGTGCCAGCAGCGTACCTTTCCCACCCCAAGGACAGTGCGTCTTTGCTTCATGCTGCCTGGCAGCCCGCCCGTGTGGCATCCAGGTTCCTTGGGTTCAGCATGGTTTCCATATGATCAGGTTACATTATTTTGGGATAATAAATGACTTCGGAGCACACAGCACTCTCTGGGGCGTAGTCATTTACGCTCAACAAACATTTTGCATACACAAATGTATGCAGAAAACAGAAACATAAAACCTGCTCTTAGGAAGAGCTGTTCTTCTCGTGTCGTGCAGTGCAGCAACAGTGCTGAATGAGGCACTCTGTGTGAGCCTCTACCCCATGCAATGAGATAAGTAATTGTCATCTGTCATTGTGTATTGTTTAATCTCACTACCAGTGACTGTAGGTAGTGCCGCCCCAGTGGGATGGCTCATAAGAACTGCAATCAGAATTCGGCCTCATTTGGTAGTGGTAATCACTGCTGCACAGTGCACACTAACCAAAGTTGCACTTCTCTGCTGCTTTTATGGCTCTCTGAGTTCACATGCCACCCTAGTGGGATGCTTTATAAAGGTGTGTAAGGGAGAAGGGATTAGCACTCGTTAGAGACCCGTGCAGCGTGCAGCAGGGCACACCCCTCACTGCTTTCCTACAGAGCAGGAGAACAAAGGAGCACAGAGGACAATATGAAACATTTGCCATGTGTTTATTTTGACAGAACTGCTCTGTGTGGCTGGCATGCCTATAGGAAAAGTCCCCTTATCTTTGGCAGGAGCAAATGCCTGCGAGCGTTTATGATTGAACTGCAGTGTGAGTGAAATCCTTCAGCTGGCTGTGACCGCCACACAGAGGCAGTGAGCTGGAGGCAGTGTGCACAGCCCCACAGGTACAGCTCAGAGCAATTTCCAAAACGCTCCTGCTGCTTTTATACCACTTGGCAGTTTTGTTATGGATCCCAGGAGAGAGATGGGAGCTTGGAGAGCGGCAGGTTTGCCTCCTTTCCTTGAGGGTATTTCTTACCATGGGGACAAACGCTGACTTGCTGCTGACTCCGCCCCATCTCCACATGACTGAGACCTCAGTGGCCACACTTCTGAGCCCTGTGGCTTTCATGTGTGTACAGATACATCCTGTGCACACAAGCGGCTGATTTGTGAGCAGAGCCTGGTTCCCCACGGGTCACTGCACACATCCTGCCCCCACGATAGCCACTGTTCCCTTCCTCTCGACCTCTGTACCTGCTGGAACTCAGCGCTGGATGGCCCTCCCCCTTTTCCCTCATTCCCTCCTCCCATTCCTTCAGCCTCATGTCACGCCATCACCAGTTCCTCACTGCAGTGCTCCATCTTCCTCTGTCATTCGGCTGCTCAGGAGCAGCATATGCTGCAGTGGGCCTGGAGCAGCCATGTGCCAACCGGAGTGCCAGCACCCAGTGCTGTGCTAGGCTGAGCACGGCCTCTTGCAGTGGAGCGGGCCCAACTGCCCTCCTCTGCCCTCAGGACATGCTGCCCTGCCCTGCCACTGCATTCTATGACTCCTCCAGGAGCCAAATAGCTTTGAAACTCCTCGTTTTCAGGTATATTTGGTAAAAATAGCCCAGAAGCTTCCAGAGACCTTAGGGGGCTGAGAGGAGGGTGACAGTGAAGCTGCTGTAATTGTGCAGCTCCAGCTCCTTAGGAATCAGACATAAAATGAATTATATTGGAAAACAGATGCTGAGGAGCTGGGCTCAGTACCAATAATACCACCTCGTTCTTTCACCACTGTTCATCCATCTACCAGTTTTCTTCTCTTATCCTGAATTTTGATTGCAAGGTCCATGGAGCAAAAAATATATTTTTACTCTCTGTTGTGCCCATTTCAGTAATAAAAAAAGTAATAACATAGAAATATACAGGGCTCAACTAGGTTCATTCTCTACGGCAACCTCTTCTCACAGAACTGATTGAAAAGCGTGGCACACAGAGCTGGGAACTCAAACCTCATGATGATTGAAGATGCTGAAAGCTGCTCCTTGACCTCTTCCCCAGCTGCTCTCTTCCCCATCTGATAAATTTTGTGCCACCGCGACCTCCTGACACAAAGTACACCAGGTCACCACTCCAAATCTGTTGTCATGGAGTTTTTGTGGCGAGAGCCCTTGGGAGACAGCACACATCTCTTGGTCATCTGAGTGACAAGTCCCGAGCTGGGCCAAGTCCCACAGCTGGGCCCAGCAAGGCCTGGTGTGGCGGGTGACATGGCTGGAGCATTGCACAGTGTGTGTAACGCAGCAAAACAGATTCTGAATTAGCGCCATGAGGGCATTCCTCACAGACCTGTGAGATAATTGCAGGAGGTGATCTGCTGGCTGGCCGCACTGCCACGGCGGTGGGGGATTCAGAGGTAAAATAAAGCAAGGAAAGTTGTGTTCATCGGGAGATAATAACATCCCTGGGGTGGTCTGAGGCGGGACGGAGCGATTGAAACCCTGCCTTAATGCTCAGTGCTGGGAATGGGGGATGAGAAACACCTTAAAATAATGAATCAGCTTAATGTGATTAAACTGTTGATTTGAACAGCAGGAAAAATGAGTGATACACGTGCTTGCCACAAGGGAAATGGAGCCATGGAGGAGGTTAGCTCACACAGGAGGAAAAGGCAGTAAGTGTCTAACTAAGATGAATAAATGAAAAACACTGGAAACAGAGAGAAGTGAGACTGTTCTCAGAGGTTTTGAATGGGGCAGTATTTATGGTCACTGGCCTGCAGAATGTACATTAAGTTCCCCTGCTGATGGAGCTATTCAAATTAAAATTTCCCTTTCTCAGATGCAGTGGGCAAGAGATGCGGTGCCAGATCACCTTTACCACTCTTGGGAATACTGTGATCCTTTGTTGATGGGTTTGCACATTAAAGCAATCCTCAAGTCTATACAGCAGTGGTTTGGCTCTGCCCATAATCTGGACCCAGATGATGGAGATTATTGCTGAGATTTAACATCTGTGGGAGCAGAAGCCAATCGGAGCTGGGGAACTTCACAGCAGCTCTGTTTCTGATTTCACAGAATTCATTTTCACAGCACACGTGTTGGTTACCTGCTGTTACCCTTAGTTTGAACCCAATAAATGCTACGTTTGGCAGAGGACAGAAATAGATAACACACAATAACCGTCAGCCATCTAACTGCGGCATTAGCTGGTATTGCCTGTGTAAAGTTATCTTCACAACAGGGAGACTTTGATGGCAAAAGCTGTACCGTGCTCAGCAGGAGCCTGTGAGGAAAGCCCCATGCCATCTCCTCCTACGAATGGCTCCGGTGGGGTGGCAGAGGCCTAGATCTGGCTGGGGATGAGCAGATGTGGAAAATCAGATTTGGCTGTAAATCACAGGAGGCGGGGGGAGCTGCCTCACTGTGTGCCGAAATCACCGGTCCCAATCAGTGAGTGCTTTCGGGGGAAATGGGCTGTACAGGGAGGCCTGGTACCCCCACACTCCTCTTGGCGTGCCCCGCTGCCTGCTTGCTCTCTGTGCAATGCCAGTCCAGCAGCGCTCAGTAAAAGCTGTTTCTGTTGGAGGGCTGCTGGGGTGTGTTGTTCCTGGAGCTGCAGCTTGAACCATTTCCCTACACTGCTGTGGTGCCCTCTGGTCCTGGCCACGAAGGGAATCCTGCCCTGAGCTGCTCCACCTTGCACCAATTGTGCTTCCCCCATCTGAAGATACATATGAGCTGTTGCCGAAGGCTGTGCTGACATCTGTGCCTGCCTTGTTGAGATGCAAGCTCTCTTTGTGCATCGCTTTTAATGCTCCCAAGTGACACGCTGCCACCAAGTGCATCCAGCCAGGGCTGGGATCTGTGCTTGGCTCTCACCTCCTTGCCTCTCATCTGGGGTGGCAGTGGTTCTCCCTTTTGCTATGTGACAAATGGTGATGGGATCAAGCCATCTCCTGTTGGGAACTACCCACCAGCAATGGAGGAAATGAAAACAAGGGAACGCTGGGGCTTCTCACAGAAATCAGTCACCGAACATCACAGTCTCTGCAGTGTGGCATCTGCCTTCACACACAGCGCTGAGCTCTGTCAGCCTTCAGGGAGCAGCAGGGCACAGGCACCGACTGGCACAGAGCCCTCCTGCAGGCTGGGTTCAACTCTCCTAAGCTGGTTGGCACAAAGCTGCTTTGTACCCACAGGTGTGGGGGGAAGCAGCAAGATCTGCTGTGGGACGGGGTCTGTATCAGCAGGAGTTCTGCCTGCGGCACAGCACCCAGAGGAAACCTGGGCCCAAAGGCTGTCCCCAGGCACTGGTGACAATTGCAGGGACCAGCATTTGATAATGGAGTTGTGCATGCATGCAGGAAGGAAAGGGGCACAGCATGGTTAAGACGGAAAGTCGTGGAAGCTGGTGGTGTGTATCTAAGTTAAAACCAGGTTTGGAGCTGTAAGCAAAGAAAACGTCAGGAAGAGGACTGGATTATCAACAAGGAGACTGAGAGGAGCCCTTGAGCCCTGATTAAGCACCCTTGTCCCTCAAATGTGCAACCTAAATGCTTTACAACACAGCTGTGGGAAAAGCTGACACAGAATACCAGAAAACCCTTAATTAGGCGTTAATGGCAGTTCTGTCCTCGCATCCCACCCCACTCCATCCCAACACATTCCTCCTCTTTATGCAGCACTCCATCTTTGTCTCCCGCATCAACTCAGTGACAGCAGATCAGCCCCGGCCACGCCTGCGTGTGTCATTTGGGCACTTGGATGCTGAGCTGTACAGACCGCGCTGCACTGTAGTTTCAATTCCAACTGAGTAATGAGACAGAGAGTCACTGAAACATGTGTCTTAAAGAGAATAAAATACCAGTCCTATCCCCAGCTCCCTTCGGATATTACTACAATGCATCAGACTTAAAGTAGCACTGTCAGCTACTAAAAGACTCCAGTTTCCCCAGCTCAACATCCTAAAAGCCGTTCCCTTATGGTGTTAGTTCAGAAGCAACTACAGCTGGCTGCTTGTCCTTGACATTCATTTTTATCCTACGTAGCCTCAGGGCTCTGCTTTAGGACCTGGGGCTGATGATGACAATGAGCAAAGACTCCTCATTCAGGCCAAGGCTAATTAAAACAAAAGGCAAGGCAGGACCGGGACCTCTGACAGCCCTCTGTAGGCGGGGGACAGTGTGGGAGCAAGTGAGGATCGAATGGCCGCTCGTTTATCCCTGTAATGACTGTGAGATCTCCACCCAGCAGGTGATGAGCGCAGATAACCGGTGGGACTGGGGTTGGGAAAGAGCTGTTAAAGAGTTGTTGTTAAAACCAACACACCTTAGTTACAGTCCTGTGTAATCGCTGAGTCAGCAGCTCCAATAGGATGAGTTTATTTTTACAGACTTGATGGGCAAATGATGGGTAGTATGCTTCGTTCCCTGACTGAGTTACACAGTAATCTTAATGGATGGTCATATACCAACCACCATCAGCGGAAGGGCTGGCAGGGCTCCTCTGCAGCCAAGGATCCACCTCTGGCTGTGTCTGCCTGGTTTGTTTTATGAGAGGTGTGTCCTCTCTGATTCTGCCATACACGTCCCGCTGTCTCTTCGACCCTGTATGCTCTTTTCCCACAGCCTGCCAGCCCCGAGGCGCTGCCATTTGCCCTATCCCCTCCCAGCGATGCCTCCCAGAGCCGCCTGATGTCGTCCCTGCGGGTCACAGCGAGCTCAGCGCCATGCACTCAGGGCAACGTGACCGAAACCGACACGTTTTTTCATCGCCTTCACTGGAATTTTTGGAGTCCAGTTCCCAAAATCTTGCTCAGATTCTTCTGAACTTCTCCTTTGCATACGTCTGAACAAGGAGCAGCGCTCGTCTCACTCACTCACTCTTCTGTGACGACTTGAAACGCTCCTCTTGCCTCCGTACCCCCGGCACAAACCTCGCTGCCCTCTCCTCGTTCTCTCCCTGCTTTCCCTTCAGCTCCCACCCACACAGCAGGCAGGGGGGGCACTCCAGCCCCGCTTGCTTTTGGAAGCCAGCTTTTTCCTTTGGCCCTCGTAGGTCGCGCCCTCTGCAAGCACGCGAGATGCTTTCTCTTTCCTTCCCACCTTTCTCCGCACGGCTTTTGGTGGCTGTTTGCCTGGATGAAAGCTGTGCCGTGAAACAAACGGCGCTGCGCTGCGCTGTGAACGCGCTGGGATTCGGCGATGCCGCAGACCAACAGGGTGCAGTACCACACTGCGCACCGCTCCCCGCGGGCACCTCAGCCTCTGCCCACGGGCAAAAAGTGATATTGCGATCCCCAAACGTGACGTTGTCCCCGGTTTAATATCTTCTTCTCAAGCACGCGTTGCCATTCCTTTCTAAATGAATTTGAATCGCGCTTAAGTACGAGTGGGCAGATGGAAAAAAGGGCTTTTTTATTGAGCCACTTAAACCCGGCGCTCTCTATCTGTTCAGTTGGAACCCTCACCGTAACAATTACCCACAGCGTTTTCAGGGCTGCGGAGCCTCAACGAGCAGCCGGGAGCCTCCAGGTGAATTGCACGCATGCTGGCTACAAAGCGGATTTAAAGTGATCTCTTATAAATAGTTAATACAGTGTAAATGGAGTATAAAAAGTAAGAATTGCTGAGCATGGAAGAGAATATTGTCTTACTTCTGCACAGCACTGCAGTCAGCCCGAACGCTTTCCCATTTCAATCTTGCAGTTTGACTAATAAGGCTGTCTGCAAATTAGAGGAGCTGCCAGCCCGTATTATTTCCATTACAGCTTGCTATGGACTGGGGACTCTGGCTGCCGTGCAATGGCCCAGGTCCACTGCAAAGCACACAGGAGCTGCAGGCAACGGTGTTCTGGGAGCTTCTCACCCAGCTGTAGGATGGGGCTTGGCTACAAAGGCTTCTGCCTTTGAAGCAAGAAGAGATCGTTCTGTGTGGTTTTACCACTGTGTGTGGGCTGTGCACAGGTTGTGCTGGAGGTCAGCCCTGCCCTTGCTCAGCCCGCTCCTCACCTCTGTAGAGGGGCCTGGGGTGCCGGGGCTGCTGCTGGGGTGTTCCTGTGCAGACACCACAGCCATCGAGGCGAGCTGCAGCGGCAGTGTCGAACAAACAGGAGTCGGTCCCAGCTCTACAGCTTTAGGGCTGGATTAGGTAGCGGCTGAAGTAGAATCATGGAATCTTTCGAGTTGGAAGGGATTCTTAAAGCGTGTGTAGCACAACTCTTCTGCCACGAACAGCTCCATGAGGTTCTCAGAGCCCAGTCCAGCCTGACCTCGAGTGTCTCCAAGGATGAAGAACCCACCATCTCTCTGGGCAAACTGTTCCAGAGCTTCACCTTCCTTACTGTAAAAAAATTTCCTCCTCACATCCAATCTAAATCTCCCCTCTTCAGTTTGAGACCATTTCCCCTTGTTCTGTCAATTCCCCCTTTTCCTATCAATGCATCTCCTTTGTGTGGAGTCAGTCCTGGTTAAACGTGTGCTCGTAGATACAGATGCAGCTGTTGCTATTTTAAAACAGCCACAGGGAACCCAAATGTCCACAGATATTGACTTAATTATTAGGTTATGCAAAGAAGATACTATTACAGTCCTCTTATCAGAGAAGACAAATGGGGATACCTAACAGCGATCTCAGATACTCATTTGCAAATAACGTTATCCCCCCAAAACAGTTTTACTCAGTTTCCTTCCTGTGCTGTTTGTGACAGTATTTCCTATCATGCAGAAGACAAGCACAAGGAAGTGAGATTTCGGTTCTTCAGACAGGAGATCATTCCCAAGGAGAAACTGCCTTTATTTTTGCAATCTGGCTTCCTTTTCTCCACCAGCTTATCTCCAGCTGCCTGTTTGTCCAGTTGCTGTGCACAGCCCGAGGCAGAAAGAAGCCTTATGGAAGAGGTACCGCTGCCTTCCTCCGTATCTCGTGGGGGTCACAGAGCTTTCCTGCCATTTCTTTCCTATTGCACAGTACTGACTACAGTCAGGAAAAAAAAAAACAAGCCAAAAAAAGCCAACCCACCCCAGATCTCACTGTAGGACTGGAAGAGGGAAACAAAAGGATTTTATATATAAAAAAAAAATCTTAGGCACTGCAGTGTTTTTATTGTTAAGGAGTTTGTTCATTGAAGCTGACTGTGGGTAGCACAGGTTGAAATAGGAGCAGTGGTGAGGAACAGCAGTGAGCATCAGCCAGACAGAAACCAAGGCAGAGGAGCGGAGGGAGGGGGGGGGGGTGAAATCCATAGGAAACATCACCTGTGTGCTATTCTGACACCCAAAACAAAACACAGCAGAAGAACAAAGCCGAGCAAACCTTGTGTCTCACACGTCTTTCTGCCTGCTGAGAAAACCCCCATGACTGAGCAGAGAAACCCGCCCAAAGTGTGGGCAAAGCTGCTGCGGTTCTGAGAGCTGAGCTGCTGTGGGATCCCAGGGCACCTTTGATGCTGAGGAAGTATTTAATTGAGGGAGATTGTCAGAGCACAAAAGTAGGATTAAAGAGCTCTGACAGCCTTTTGGAAGTCTTTGCACTGTTCCTAAAAAGTATCTTTCCTTTTATCTTCAGAATTGTCAAACCACCCCTTCAAAAGGTGCAGTAGTGGAGCAGGAGTGGATTAAAATGCTACTTAAAGCCCTTTCTGTTTTCTGTTAATTTGGTGCTTAATTTCTGTCTTCTTCGGGCACATCCAGGCTACATTTGATGCTTTTGTTCCCAAAAAGTAAGTATAAAATCACCCTTCAAAAATAGCAAGGCTGCTATTTCATCATCATCATCATCATCATTATTATTATTATTATTATTATTATTATTATTATTATTATTATTATTATTATTATTATTATTATTTAAGCAGAAAGAGCTGCAGCATTCAGCAATGAGAAATAGGATGACTGAATGAAAATCGTCCTCACAGAACACCCTGATTTGGAAGGAGCCCATGAGGATCACTGAGCCCAACTCCTGGTTCCACACAGGAGCACCCAAAAGTCAGATGATATGTCTGAGAGCGTTGTCCAAACCCTTCCTGAACTGCAGGCCTTACAGCTCCCAAGCCTGCACCCCTTGCCTTTGCCACAGTGCTGTAGCATTCATGCCTACACAGAGGCCAAGATCCCGGTTAGCTGGAGAGGACTTGCAGCACTTTGGCTGTCAATACCCGCACGCACCCCCAGAAGGAAACCTGTGCACTGCAGCTTACTCACATCGTATTCCATGTGCAGTGCTCAGCCCCTGGCTGCAGCCCAGCGGCCCTGCAGGGAGCTGCTGCATCGACTCCTGCACAAGCAGCGCCTGCAGCACTGAGATCCAGGAGATGGAGATCTCCTCTTGAAAGCTATTTACATTGGAAGCAAAACCCACAAAACCAAAATGAGTTACCACAACAGAAGGATGGGTTTCCTGTGTGATTCACTTCTGGCAATGACCTGGCTGAGCAGGTCTGAATTCTGCTCCACGTTCCCATCAGCACCATGACTCGTGCAGCACACTGGTACAGGTGATGGTGGTTTAAAAGGAGAGTCAGATATTTTCTTTCTCTTTAAGGTTTCTCCAGCAGGCTGCCCTACTCTGTGTAATGTTTGCATCTGCAGAGAAACAGAGAGGTTACCATCTCTGGGGTCAGCGATCTGACCGCAGGAGAAGAGTTAAAATGCCTCATTTGTGCAAAGAGATCAGAGTGCCCAGAAGGGCAGAGCAGCCCAGAGCCAGACAGAAGGACACTGAAGCTGACCATTTTCATATGAGTTCACTGAAAGGAAGAATTATTTGAAACAGCGTCCAAAGACAGCCAGCCATGTGCCACACCAGGCAGCAGCACACCGCCTTCAGAATCCAGCACCAAAGCTCTGAGATGAGAACCCGCCTCTCCCTGCCACAGCCTGGGAGAAATACACCTCAACACAGAGTGTCCGAGTCCCTGGCATTGCCATGTGCTTGTATTAGGATGTGAGCAGTTGTGAACCAAACTGAAAGCTGATATTCATGTCTTTACAGTCTGCCTAGTTTTGAAAGTGGGGCTTTGCTTACCTCGCCCCTGCAGGGCATCGCTGCCTGGCCTCCTGGGGCACTGCCTCTGTGGTGGCCATGGAGGTACACCATCCAACCTCGTCCTGTCCTCTGGAGGAATTCCGGGCTGCATGCAGACCGGTGGCTGACTCTTCTGCTCATCTTGTAGCATTAACCAGAAAACCTTTGACCGGTTTTCTCTGCAGTAGAGCCACCCCCTCGTTGTTTCACAGAGCTTCTGACAAGCTCTATAGCACTCAGCTTCTCTGCTGAAACAGCCGACTAGCCTGGGCCCAGAGGTCCCACAGAGACAAGTCTGCTTTGACACCAACTTAATTTTCCATAGGATATTTCATCTTTTTCTTGTGAAGTCCCTTTCTTTCTTAAATAGTAGTGCATTTCAGTGATTAGAACAGTTCCTGGCTCCTAGCTGGAATGCCAACTGGGCCATGAATGGCTTCTTAAGCATTTCCTTTAATGGGTAGCAAGTGAAGTTTTCAAGTGTCAGTTTCTTCCTTTATTGTCCTTTATTCAATTCCAACTTTAAGCCAATAAGAGAAAAGCAAAATGTATCTGACCGACCCCAAAAAATTTTTGAAATCTTTCATTTTGCCTCATGCAAGCAAAGCAATTTCTCTAACACTGCTTTTGCCACAGATGGGAACCGCCATCTTGCCCCTAGTCCTTGTGCTGCGTTGGTGAGAAGATGCATGCAGGGAATACCATGCAAGCCCACCACAAGCTCTTCTGTAACATACAGTATGATAAAATGAGCATGTTTGTATCTGCCTCTTGAGGTCTCTGACAGGAACCTGTTCTTAGCTGCAGTCTTGCTGCAGTGGTGCAGCTGTCTCTGGGATAACTGGGCTCCTCAAGGGTGGGTTTAGGGAGCTAAGTGATGAGCGTAAGCACTGGCAAGGCAGATGCTCAGCTATTGGATGGTATTTCCCTTGGGTTCTCTGTGCTTGATTCCCATCTGAAGGTCTAAAAATTCCGTTTCACACAGAGTTTGCACCACAGCTGGGAATGGATAAGGGCTCTGTCAGCACATGGCTGTGGCGCACCAGGAAGCTCTCCCAGGAGAGCTGACTGCTGGGAGGTGGGGTGCGTGGCACTTGCAGGATGCTCCTGTGCAGCTTTTAACTTCTGGAAATGTGCTGCAAAACACACATTAACCCCAAAGAAGTGTACCTGTCTCATTCTCCTGAAGTCACGTGGTCTTATTTACACATCCTGGTGCCACAGCCTTTCAAATGGAGCGTGTAAGTCACACACACAAAAAAAGAGTAATTATTGTTCCAGAAAATAATGTTCCGACATAGGACACTAATGCAGGCCCTTGATTGCACCTTAAAAGCACAGGAAGGTCTGTTATCTGAAACACATCTGGGCAAAGATAGGCTGTGAAGTATAGCTCCACATCGCCACACTTTTCCAGCAGCCACGCTCCTCAACCGATCGATATTTTAGATTCGAGCTTCTGTAGCTACCTGCAGAGAGCCTAATTTAGATCTATGTCTTTCAGCCAGCTCAGCAAGGGTTTCAGTGGTTTGTTAGGTACTATCAAGCTGGGATTCTATTACTTTAAGTTTTCTTTCAAAAAAAAGGCTCTTCTTTTTTTTTTTTTTTTTTTTTTTTTTTAAGGAAATTATGTTCCAATTGCTACATATGTTTCCGAGTAATTTCCCTCTCCCACAAAAGCAGGTGATGCCCTAATAATGCCTCTAACACTCAGAGAAACTGGGAGCTGGCAAACCCGCTGCTGCCAGCAGTGACTTGGGCTGCTGAGGTTTGAATATGCGGGGAGCCCTAAGGAAAGGGAGCCAGAGGCCAGGACTCTGGGTGCTGCTTTTTTCTGTTGCTCCCGTGGCTCTGCTTCCCTGTGAAGCAAGAACACAGTGTTCAAAGGAAAAAATCTTCAAAAGAGGCAGAGGTAGTCAGTGGACCCAAACCTGAAAGGAAAACATCATAAAAAAGGAAAAGCTGGCACAGAGCCTGTTTCCAACAGAATGATTTCACAAAGAGGCATCCAGGCTGCCCCTTGCCTCACTTGTTTTCTCAGCTTGCTTCTGGGCTCGTACAGCCTGATTTGCAAAAGAGCAGTGTGCAAAAGTCTGTGTGGTGCACCTAACTTGCATGCCCCATCTCTGGAAATGCCAAATTTTCAGGGTACTCACAGTAATTAAGCACTTAACTGAGTACTGCTGACTCTGACTTTCTAGTGCAGCCCGGGGCAGATGTCAAAGTATTTTTTTGCATCCAAGTAGTAAAGGCCATGCCTCCAACACAGCAAGATCCACACACTGGGACCAGTGTGTGAGTGAATTATAGCAAGGACTTGGCAAGTTAAATCTTAACTTCTGCCTCCTTGCCTGTAGGTAGTGGAAGCAGAGGGCCTGTTTCGGAAAGGCACTTGGCACGTCGGCCTACGGTGTACAGAAATTAAAAGCGAGGGTGTTTTGTTGGCACATATTGTAGCAGACCTTGCCTTGTCCTCCCACCCAACATGGCAGTCTCTTCACCTGCCAACCCAACAGGAATATGCAAGATCTTTGTAATATTCAGACCAAAGGGAAAAATGGGCACAGCTCGAGGACTGCCTACAAGGCACATTGCCGTAGCATGAAGCTCTCACTTGGAGGTAGCTCATTGCTTCTCTGCAGAACTGCCCACGCCAGAGCCATGTACCCTCATTAGTTTTCAGCCAGAAAGGTTTCCAGTCTAAACTCAAACCAGACCTGGGGCAAGTCAGAGAAAATATTTGTCTAAAAAGAGCCAAAAATACAGCCATGTTTTCACAGCTCCTCTAGCAGAATTCATTCAGTTACTGGAAAGCAGCAAGGCCTCTCTCTACACAGATGATTAGAGTTACACACGTGACCCCGTGAGTTTCACTGAAATCAAAATTGCTGAGAGATGATAAGAAATGTTTCTTCATCCCCACTGGGTAACTATGGGTTGCATTCAAATTCCTTTGCTCCTGTTGAGCAATGTCCCTGTTTGGAAAAGTAAGATATAAATCAGCATCCAGTTAGTAACAAAGGCAGCGCAAGGTCCCACGTGAATGCAAATGAATGCATGTTGGAGATAGGGAAAGGTTTTCAGTATAATATCCTAAAAACATTTTCTGCAATCAGATACATAATAAGCGAAACCAGCATGCGGGTTCCACATGATCCTGCCAGGTTCACCCAAGAAGCAAGGCTTAGATTCATGTCAGATAGTGCACAGTATCTTTCCCCGCTGCTCAAACTTAGTTACCATGTGCACATGGCATATATTGCTTTCCTGCCACTGTATTTGAGCATTTTAGCATATTTAACTCAAAGACCTGAAAAATGCTGAAAAACACTTCTCATTTTCACACAGTTAACACAGTGGGTTTCAGTTCAGGTTCATCCAGGCGTCTGTGCTGGAATTTTGGGGGAAAATAGTGCCATACTCCTGATTGTATTAACAGGTTTAGCATGTACCTAAATGACTGCCAGGCAGTTCTGAAGAACAACTTTCCTCACAAGGGCATACATTTCCATTAGATTTTTTACCAGTTTTAAGGCTCTGGTGTGTAAGAGGGAGGCCTTCTCATTATGACTATACTATCCTTCAAGTTCATGCTCTAAGTGAGTCCAACAACTTCTGTAAACACAACAGCACAGAATTGGTCTATCCTGGAAAGCATGAGAAAACATTAATGAAAGATATTAGAAAGGTAAAGATGTGGTTGAGGAGAAAATTAAGCACGTATCATTTAAGTCATTTAGAGGATGTGATTTAGCATGTAGTAGAGCTTGCAAGATGCACTCCAGCAGCAGTAAGCAAAAGTAAATTGTAATTCCCTGAAGCTGTAAATTTTGTCAATTGGTAAAATTACTATTAAAGAAATGAATTTAACTATTAAAGAAATGAATTAAGCACAGTGTGATTCTCAGACTTCAAAGGTGCCTGCAACTCCTCCTTCATTCCCTTCAGTGACCAGAAAACTTGAACTTTTCCTTATCTTGGAAGAGATGTACTGATGGGATTAATGATACAGTTTCACATAGGCCACGTGTGCCAGCTGGAAGAGTGTGCAGAATAGAGAAATAGTTGAGCCTAATTATAAATTAATGATAACTGAGCATGAAGTATGAGAAAATGCACTTACCCTGTGCTCGAAAGAAGGAGCTGGGAACTAATATTATCCTTCATTTTTTATGTTATGCCAGAACCTAAGTCAAGTCAGAAAAGATACTCATGATAATTTGGCACTCTGCAAATACAAATGGATATATTCCTGATTCTCAGGACCTAAATAGGATAAAGATGCGACAGGAAGAGCAGAGGGAAGCAGTAGTAAGACTGTAATAGCGTTGTCTGTATTGGCTAATGTAACATCAAGACTTCCAAATATTTTTTAATGAGAATCTACTGAATCATTAAACAGTCTGCCTGCCTAGCCAAATAACCTATAAAACAAGGACTTAGGAAACAACCGCAAACAGGGTTTCCACCTAGTTTGTAGCATCTCCATCTGCCTTGTACCTTCCTGCAGCTGCAACGGGAAATGGGTGCAATTGCTGGTCACGCGTGCATGGCACTTCTGGGTGCTGGGCTCCACAGAGCCTGTCCCTTCCTTAAAGACATGACCCCCGTGACAGAACCCTGCAGCACATCAGGAGCAAAGAACACTGATGTGGAGTCATGGGATGCTTGGAAAAGAGGGAAAAAAAGAGGAGGAAGTTGAAATGCAGTTAACATAGAGACATATGTAGGATGTAGTCTTTCCCCCGATACGTCTTTCTTCATAAATAAACAGCCTTATAAACAAATTCAGCTTTTTCACCTTCAAGTTTAAGAAAAAAAGGCTACCAGTAATTTCTTTTCCACCACCTGAGATACGTTCATTGAGAAGAATGAGTTTTTCTTACTCAGGGAAGAACTTTTCATATCTTTATGTTTCTTGGTTAATTTATCCCTTAATATAAAAGTTATATATACGTCAAGTTGTACATATGAAAAACCTGGTTTGGATGGGATTTGAATTCAAAGAGACATCTGAACACCATTTATACAAGAAGGCTTTTAGGAAAAATACCAATAGAGATACAGTACTTTTTGAGCACCGAACAAAACTTGCTCTGCAAGTTTCAACACAACTTCATCAGGAAGGAAGGAAAATCCTATTGCTGGATGGAGACATTGCCCTGAACCAGGGTCTCCAGCTTAGCATTCTTCCATAAATCAGCCTGCAAAGACATCAGTGCTTCTCTGTACCATTATGTTAATTTGCTTTTGCCTTTCTTCCAGCAGATTTACTCAATGTGACTGCAGGTATGCTCTCTTTTATTTCCACCACTTCATTCACACAAAAAACTCAACTAACACAGTACTTAATGGTGGCAAGCTTTGGAGGCTGGAATCAACCACTTTTCTAATGAAAATGCACAAACGTTGTAACAAAAATTTCAATTCTCTTATCTTTAAGGAGCCTTGCAAGTGTGAGGCAGAACAAAAATGCAGCTGCTCTGCCTTGCATGCTCTTAGATCGCATGACCTGCACTGAATTGCATTACAGTAAAGTAAGCTGGAGAAAGATTAGATTGTATGTCTTGCATTCTCACAAAAACACGACGAGCACTTCATGAGGCTTTTGAAGGAAGACCTACCAGAAGTTAAAAGCACATGTGCTTGACTTACATAAAGAAAAAATACAAGCATTTGGTAAAAGCCCTCTTAAAACCTCAAACTAACTTATCTGATATTGGAAAAGAGACAGGGTCAGAGAGGTGATAATTTATTCCCTTGAAAATTATTCCTGAATACAAACACAGCTGACATGCCATGTGTGATCAGCTGGGGCAGGATGGCACTGGGAGGGGCAATGGGAGCGCTGAGGAGTGCAGAGATGATGCATTATGGAGTGACCGCAGCCCCCATTGCCCTGTGCCACGCTGTTGGAGGGGGTGGAAGAGGGTGGGGGTGGGAAGGGTGATTCTAGTTTGTTTGAGATTCTCACTGCTCCAGCCTGTTAGCAATAAGCAATAAATTACAGTCATTTCCCTGTGCTGAGTCTGTTTTGCCCATGCTGTCCCTATCTTGAGCCCTTTTCCATTTTATGTCCTCCCCGTGTTTCAAGGAGAGGAGTGATGGAGTGGTGTGCTGAGTTCAGCTGTGTCAGAGTGCAACCACCACATGGACAGAGGGACAGTTCTGTGTTTCTGTACTTCTGAGGTTGCCACATTTTGGTCTCTCCATGTCAGCAATAGCATTTTTGTCTGCCGTCACAAGTGGAACTATATTTACTTTCCTTTTTGAGAAGGACACAGATTCATTTTGACTCTCCCTAAAGATCAGTGAGAAAGAATTTGGGAAATTATTCAACGTTTTGAGAGAGCAGGCCGCCGTTTGTAGCTATTCTACCGACTCCAGCATATTAAGTGGCTAATTTCAGGAGTCTCGTGTGCTAAGCAATGTGTGCTGCCAAAGCTTCACCTCTGATATCTTTGTGGGAGCTGTGTGGCACAGCATGTTGAATAAGCAGTTGTTTCTACGTTTCTCCACGTGTGCTAAATGAGAGTAACGGACGCAGAGCCTGAAGCAGTCAGCTTCCAAATGTAAGGCAGTTTGCAATCTGTCTTGAGAGACAAAACCAATTTCAAACAGGAACAGAAACACTGTGTAGGAAAAGACAGGAGAGACTTCTGCAGTTTGTTAATCGAGTAATGGCAGTTGTTACGGCACGTGCCTTTTAGTTTCCTAGCACTTAGCGGCAGGGCTATGGGGAGTTAGGCAGCACTGACACGTAGGTGCTGCACCAGGCCTGGGCCCTGCCCCGCCTCACACCAACAGTCCATGCGGGCACAGCAGGCTCTGCACCAGCTCCATGCACAGCCAGGGACTGCTGGTGCGTTAGAGGCCTCTGCAAGCAGCTCAGGTACAGTGTGCCTGCGTGAGTGCAGGCTGCAGATGTGTCTGCTAGGCGAGGCGTGGAGCCCACAGGAGGCTGGCTTCGTCTAGTTTTAAATTACAGAATGATATCCTCCATTTTCTTTCATGCTGTGATCAGAATTGCCATTGAAGGACCCAGCTGGTGCGACTGCACAGGGAGTGGGGATCTGATCCGGCATCTTCCTGAGCCTAAAATGGCTTCCAGTTGTATCTGTAGCCTGTGCTAGCTTTTACCCTCAAGGGAAAGATGGGATTAAGGACTGCAGGCCCTGTCAGTGAGCCACCTACCTGCAATCCCCACTGCAATCTGCTGGGGCACGGACGAAGGCTCAAAGGCTCGTGTTCAGCTGCAAAGTGGAGGAGGGTGGATATAAATGAACTCTCATGTAAGGAGCCAGGAGTTTGTCTCACCGTGGGGGCCCTCCTTAGACAACAGGGAAGCTGAAACCTTCAAGATCTTTGGGGACAGGACAGGCAGCCACCAGTTGGCTATAGAGGAGCTCGAGGGCTGGAGAAGTGGTTACAGTGCTGCTGAAGAATGGGGTGGGAAGGAAGTGATGCCCTTCCCTTTCTCACTGCCTTTGCAAGCCCTTATGGTTGCTCTGTGGCATAAAAATCAGTGCTGCTCACCAGAAAGAGGAACTACAGCATGACTTACTGCTGAACTGGTTGCTGCAGTAAGCAACAGGAGAATGCTACAAGGTATGGTTTAGTACGGCTTAGGTGCTACGAGGTATGGTTTAGTAGCTTAATGGGTAGTCATGGTGATAGGAGGACAGTTAGACTAGATGATCTTGCAGGTCCTTTCCAACCTTGTGATTCTATGATTCTAATTTGGTGGTTGCACTGGTGAGCTGCCCGTTCTGGCAGCTCCCATTGAGATCAGAGGGACCCTGGAAACCTATAGGAGGTTTGAGACATCAGGACTCAATTGCGGGTTGGGGCGGAAGGGAAGTCTCTTGTGAAGATTCATTAGACAGTGCTGTTCTACCTCTGCTGTTCTATTTCTTGGTGTTTGAGTGTAGTGAAGTTACATCCCCTTTGTAAATATGCCTTGTAACACTTCCTATGTGCCGAGTATTCCCAGTATGGCTCCCATCCTGACACATTAAGTTTAATAACGGGAAATAAACTTAAAAATGCATTTATTTCAGATGTTTTTAAAAGGTTTCGGATTACTCTGTGAAAGAGGCATGTATTTGCACACCTTTGATATTTTAGGAAATCCTGCATCTCAAGCTGCAGCACCATTACATGCTTTCAGCTTCCTGACTATATATATATGTATACTTTTTCATATTAAAAAAAAAGGCAAAAATATAGTAAATTTTAAACATTAATAAAAAAAGGTAATGGAATACAAGGACCTAAAAATGAGATTTATTGGACCACTGCTTAAACGGATGGCTGCCTTATCATGAGCCTATGCTCAGACTGTTTTAATTGGTACCTAAATTCAGGAGGGGCAAGGAGTTAAATGTGTTATCAAATAGAAGGGCAGATGTGACCGATCTAAAGATGTGGGCAAAAAGATGCCATCTTTTGGATGGGTATGGCCTTTTCGCAGGTAGACGTGGAAACACTGTACTTAAAGGAAGAAATATTAATTGGTTCATTGGAAACAGAAACAAAACCCAGATTTCCTTTACTGTTCCCTAGCCACCAGGACATCAGTTCACAGCTTGCACAACAGATGACACCAGTCATCTGCTTACACTGCGTTCGAATGCTGCTATGTCCAATAGATGAGAACATAAATTATCAGTATTGATTTACAAAAGCCACTTTCCAAGATCCCATAACAACCGCATTTGATTTGGATCATCCCACATGCATACAGAAAATGTGTTCTTGCTTTTTCCTTCATGACCAGTGTACACAGACCATGTGTGACAGGACTTACAAGCTTCCACTGCCTTTGCTACGTCCTGAATCTGCTGGGAGACATCCTGCATGGGTGCTGAGCTCTGTTAAATCCTTAAACAATGAGTGAAATAATCTTTGGTCTGGCTTTGAGATGCTATCCTGGTGCTGTAGTCAGTTATGGGGCTTCATTGGCAACTGCTGCTGCCCCTTAGATGGCAGATTGATGTTGTTGGCTTTCTCAGCTCTATTTTTGGCCAGTGTTGCCCTGGTATTTTCGGCTTAATATTTTTATTCTCATGGAAGATGCTTGGCAGTAGGCATATCGTCTTTCTTAATTTATTTCCCTTCTAGCCAGCGCTGTCACTCTGGAGGTCAGTGCAAGTTTTCACCTCGTGTTCCAAGAGAGCCCCAGTCCCTCCTGTGATTTCTCCACAGTGTATTATCCAATTGTATTTTTCATTTTAGTCTTATTTTTAAGGTAGCACCTGGGGCATAATTTTTATGGATTCCAATCTCTTAGACCCACAGCCCTCTCTTTTTATGTCAGCTTTCAGCAGCTGCTACCATCTTATTGAGCTTCGCCATCCCATGGGAGGAGGACCAGAGCCAGAGCCTTCCCTGCACTTGCCAGGTAGAGCTGGGTGAGGGGCAGGAGGTGGTGGGGGGAAATGGGAGGGGTGGTGGCAAGGGGAGAGATGGGGACGGAACACTGGGAACAAAGATGTCAGAGTGTTCGCCTGTACTATTTGTCATCAGCACGAAGCCAGAAAGAAATCTAACGGGTAAGCACTGTCAAACGCTAAGGAATCCTTTTTTTCAAATGGAAAAAAGAAAAACAGAACAGCAGAAGATTCTTCCTCGGTAAGGTGTCAACATTCATTTTAGACATTGATTGGAATCCTATGTAACTGATTTTAAAGCAGTCATTAGAGGGCAACCAAACATTTTCCCGGTGGCACCGTGAATCCAGTAGGAAGCAGCAGGAATCCCATCTCTTTCATATTTAAAGGTCGCTGGTCACTGGGGGCAGTGGAGTGGCACCTGTGGGGCAGTGATCCCTGCTGCTACCCTGCAGCACACCCCAGCCTCCTGCTGACGGCTTGATGGCTGCTGTCACGTACCCCTGTGTCCCCAAACCACACTTTGGGGTAACTGAGAGACTGCCCCAAGGCAACTGCGGGACTGCTTGGGTGTAAGCACTCATCTGGCTTAAATGTCCAGGGATTTTGAGGGCTCTTTTATTAAACATTTTTTGCTGGATTCCCATTGTTTTCCATTAAATAAAAACAAGAAAAGAAAACAAGGATCTGACGTTAAGATTCATTAAGATTTTTTTCATATCCTACGTCTACAGAGACAGTATAAGTGATGTATGATATATAGTACGATATATTTAAGTGATCTGTGATTTCACAGCTCGCTCACCCAAAATATGGCCTGTTTGTCTGGCTGGCTCAGAGCGAGCCAGAAGGCTCAAGCATCTGACCAAGAAAAGAGTACAGATGAAGGCGTTATTACGGTACACTTGAGAGGGGATTCTATCCATTATCAGCTATAATGAAAAGTTTCTCTCTCACTTAGAAGCTTTCCTACCCTGAAGCAAAGGTAAGGTACATAAAATACCATGAGCTGAAGGGAATCCTTAGAAATCCTTTCTAAATACCTCAAACGCATGTACTTTATAATGAGAATATGAAACCTGCACTTGGAAAATTCTCAGGGAGCTCGGACTTCAAATGGACACTGTTTGCAAAGCAAAGTAACAATTAAGTGAATTAGAGGATTCACAATGTTTTTAACTTCTTTATTTCTTTTAACTTCAGGAAATCCACAGGTTTATAGATTTGAAGACTTGGAGGAGGCTATCATGAGCGTCTTCTCTAAACCAGTGTGGAACATGGCCATTCTACGTTCTGCAACGGCTTTCTTTCCTTCTACCAACTGGTCTCTGTGTGCAGCTGAACACTTGGAAGATCTGCAATGTGAAGCTCAGAGGGTCATCTTCAGAATGTTATTTCTCTACTTATAAACCTCAAGTGATGGCAAGTCAGACAAATTCTGAAAACTTATGGGAATGTCCTCTAAAATGAAGTTTCTCAGTGAATGAATAGCTTTTCTGATGGCAATCTAGTCACCTGACAAGCAAAGTATTTTAAATACCACAACCTGACCAATCTGTATTAGCTGCATGCATACACTGTAGTCCTGTCTGATACGTGGCATTTTTATCTGGTATCTATCATTGCACACTCATCATCTTGCTGGTTAGGAAACCTGTCTCACTGGTGACGGGTGACAGGACGAGGGGAAATGGCCTCAAGTTGTGCCAGGGTAAGTTTAGGTTGGATATCAGGAAACATTTCTTTACAGAAAGGGTTGTTAAGCACTGGAATAGGCTCCCCAGGGCGGTGGTTGAGTCACCACCCCTGAATGTGTTTAAAAGCCGTTTGGATGTGGTGCTCAGGGACATGATTTAGCGGAGGGTTGTTAGAGTCAGGGTAGTATGGTTAGGTTGTGGTTGTACTCGATGATCTCTAAGGTCTTTTCCAACCTGAGTGATTCTATGATTCTATGATTCAAGGGATACATGGAAAGCTGTTGACTGTAGGCATACACAAGGGCAACATTGCCATATGTTCACGAGCCTTCTTCACAAAGCTAAGCTCTGTCTGTGACTGTTTGTTCTTTATTTCACCTAGACTCATACCAAAATGCCATGCAGGGTAAGCAGTTATTAAAGCAGGCCAAGTATCTGTGAAGACTCACAGCAGTGTATCTGTATGAGGTATTCAGACAGATGTGCTTCAGAAAGTAGCAAACCAGACACAACACAACTGGAAGGTTAAAGCTAAAACCACTTCAAGGTTAAAGCAACACTCAACTCTGCAAATATGTAGCAGGCAATTCGCAAAGATAGCCTTTCTAATGAGGAATCAGTAGTTCCTGCATTATTTATTTCTATATTGTTCTAATATTTCCAGAGAGCGTGGCAATGAAAAACACGTCTCCTGACATTCAATGGAGCCATGGCTTAAGGTGATGCCAGAAATCTGCCTGTAATTGTTCTGATGGATTTCATTACATCCTGATGTGACACGATACAAAAAATGCATTGCACAGCTGCCTCAAAGTCCGAAATTTTGAAGCATTTTTTTAACCTGCAGAAACAAATGTGCAGCTTACCCATGTTCAGGTGCTCAGCATAATACCAAAGAGCTGCCTCCATTGCTTTCTGGGCACCTCATAGTGCCAAGGAAGGGCGGGGGGTTCAGGCATCTCTCATGTGCTTAACTATAACGGCATGGGTACCTGCAAGTGAGGTAGCAGGAGTGCTAAGAGCGTGTGGGCACACTGGAACATCGAGTACAGATAAAGAGCAGTATCTTTTTACTTCCTTTGAAGGCCTTTACACTTTCTTTGCAATATAGTGAGATAAAGTATTTGTAAAAACAACTACTAGCCCATAGATGTAAAAATAATAGAAATGACTAATATCTGGCATAGGTTTCACACCTAGCAGCGGATCCTGCAATGTGAATTCACACCTAAGCCTTTGTGGTGTTCTGCCTTCCTGTTTGATGCTGATGCTGAGGCTATGAACTGCCAGCCTAAGGGTCTCACCTCACTGGGGTCTTTCCAGGCTCAGTTTTTGCAGAGCTACAAGCTCTTTCCTTTGCAAAGGCACCAGAGAGGAGATGTGCCATTTGAAGTGTTATCTATTGTATTCTTCTGTGATGAGTTGGTACAAAGACTGCTGTAATTTATATTGAGAGTCAGGTTAAATTAATCACCATAAACCATAGGCTTTTTTTTTTTTTTTTTTGGAATGTCATTACAATATCACTGCACTGTAATAGTGTCTGCTGGCATCACTCTGGTTGAGCTCTGCATGCTAAGTGCTGGAGAAGAAGGACAGAATGACAAAGATGTTACAACCTACCTGCGGAAAGTACCTTCTCCAGCTGCTTGACTACCCCTGTTTAGGAGATGTCTCCGCAACAGAGGACTGTAATTGAGATTCCTCAGATCAGGAGATCACTTACAGAATGTACACCTTGTGATGCTTTTGCTCTTTCAGTTGTCCTCCTGTCCCCAAAACTGTTGTGAGAACAGAGGTGAAATGACTAATTTCAGACACATCTCCAGTGTGGCTATCAAAGCACTCCTTTCCAGAAGGCAAATCATCTGATCCATGTAGGGGTCCACCTTCAGTTTAAATGAGCACTGAAATAGTGGGATAGGATTCAGCTCTGAATTAATGTAAGTAAATGCAAAAGTCCAGATGTCAGATGTTACCTTGGTGCCTAAGTTTCCATTACAGTTAATACAGTCTAAAAGAGATATTTAGCTAGCAGGCAAAGGTGCTGGATTTAGCTGCTCAGACTTTGGCGTGGTTCAGTGCCATCTGAAATGCTCATACACAGTTGACAGACACAACCTCTGAGAGATCAGCATCCTTTAGGAGAAGCAGCTGGGGAGCAGGATATCTTCAAGTATCTCAGATGACTCCTAAGATGTCTGTGTGAGGAATAGAATAAAGTTTCAGGTGTTTACTGTAGATTGAGCTGAATGACTCTCTAGGATCCATAGGCTACAATGATTTTTTCTAACAGAAGCTTAGACATTAGGTTTGTATATAATCTACACACCGCAGCTCCTTGGTCCCCGGATGGTAAACCAAGTGGAGAACTGTTCCAAAGAATATTTGTAGGAAGAAGATGCTTTTGTTTCTATCTAAATTGATACAGAAAAGACTGATATATTTTTGGTTCTAAGTATCCTGAATTTCTCCAGTCTTCATATAGAGTGAATTGATCGTTGATTCCAAATATCAAACGTAATTACAACTAATGGGTAACGTGGCCATTTGTAACCTATTATCTGTATCTTCATGAGCAAGAGTTGAAGAAATGAAGCTGTAAAGTCAAGTTTGAGGCAGCTAAAAGTTTCTCTGGACAATATAACCTCACTCACCAGTACTGATCTCGCCAGAATTCAGAGGCAGTGATGGAACTGAGAGCTGACAGCAGCAGAGAGGTGTTGCAGAGACCTACATCAGAGCTTCGCACATGGCTTACCGGTTAGGCAGCTGAGAGCAGCCACTGACAGTTCTTTCAGAGCATGCCAGACAAATGTAATACAGGAACTGAAAACACTCAGTGTCTTAAATGAAAGTCAGTGACCATTGACTCATTAAGAAAAATCAAGTCTGCACAGAACTGTCAGAATAAATCGTGTGTGGAAGAGTAACAGAGACATAATTAAGGTGCTTGTAAAGTGAGCAGGAGAAATTACTGGTCACCAGGACACAAACCTGTTTCTTCCTTTTACTCTTCTGAACAAGAGGGCAGCTTTAGATAAAGCAAAGGGATATGCATATGGACTGAAGATCTAAGCTAAGAGGACGTGTTGTGTCAAGAAGTGTGTGTTGGAATTAAACTAGCGTAGCTTTTTCTCATACCAATCAGCACCACTCATTCTTCTAATTTGACTGTATAAAGCCCAGTTGCCAACCCCAACGTGGTTCATTCCACGGCTTATGGTGGAACTGTTCTTTTAATGCTTCTGTCACTGAAATCCAGGAATGAAACTTGCTAAGCTGAAGGACAGGTCAGGCTTCCAAAACTACTTTTGTGTTAAAAGTATTGTATTTTTGTTTACATAATAGCTGAATATCACTGTCTGCAATCTTAGCTGTGTCCTCTATCTAGTGGCAAGATTACTCCGGATTTAAAACAGACACTGATTTTGGGCATTGTTTTAAATAGAAGACAAGTATCCTCCGGGAAAATTGTGGTCATGATACGAAGACAGTATGCCTTAGCAAAATTAGAAGCACCATCATGCTAAGTGAAGATACTGAATTTCTACTCTAGAAACCATATCCTGACTTTCTGAACTTACTAAACTACCTTGTTGCCCACAACGCATACCTGAAGTAACAAGGTCAGCTCTGACCTGATCCCTCACGTTCCCTGTTCCATGTTCTCAGTGAAATTACACACTGCTGCTCATTTTTCATACGTACCTTTTCTTCTCTACTCAAAGTCAAGCAACCCATGTTATTTATATAATATCTCTTGACATCCTTTCTTAATTCTACCCTGAAAAATCACAGAAATCAGATTTCTGTTAGAAGCAGGAAAAGTAGCAATTTCATATCGCTAATAGTCTTGATTTCACTTTGTAGGAACTCGAGTGACTCAGCATGACATTTCTCCTGATTAGGAAACATTTTGCAATTTCATTTTATGATATATCAATAAAATTTTATCTTTCCCTTAATGTGCCCTTCTGAGATGGACGTGCCATAAAACACATCCATGGGCTGCTGATTTACCCGTAGTTCCCTCTCTGATTTTTAACACTGCTCAACACTCATATCACCCTACCAACTCTTTCTTCCACCTCAGCTGAGGATCTGACTGAAAAAACTGAAATCAATTTCTAATTGAGGAAGAACAGTAGCTGCTTTGGAAGAAAATTATTTAAAAGAAAAAATCAACAACAACAACCAATTTCTACCTGACATGAACATAATTACAAGAAGTACCGACTACAGCTTATTTAAGACAGGCAGATGTTCCAGTTATACCATCAGCCAACCAAACAAAAAAAAAACCCTCCAAAATTGTTGGACCTGTTTAATCAAAGCCAATGCAGATATGTGACTACACCTGCTCCCTTCCTTTGTCTGTACTCTCAGCACCTGCTGATCCACTTCTGTCTCATTTTGTCTTGACAGGGTGAGAAATCGCTTCTATGCCTGCTTGACTGTGCAGTTAGGAGCCTGCTCTGACTTTCACAACACATTTTCAGCATCTTGTTGCTGTAATTTACCTTTGCAGCACCTGGGCCTAAGAGCAAATAAGAAAGGGGAAGCAAAAAGAAGTGCCAGTGGGTGATGAGTAATGCCAGGAGAATGCAGGTTCAGTACAAGTTAAAAGAAACTGATCCAAAAATATTGCAGGGTGAATTAGGCTAGATATGGAAGCTTACCAGAACATGCATAAAGATTTGAGCTTTAGCTCCAGCTCCTAGGGACTGCTATCTAATTCTCAATCACCATATAACGACAAATAATAGCTCTTACGGACAGCGATCTATTTCAGGTAAAGGGAAGTGTGCAAAGGTAAAGCTATGGCTTTGAATCTTCTCAGGCAGGGAAGGGCACTGAGCTGAGACTCACACACGTTGGACTAATGAAGAAAAAGGAATGTGCTACCAGTTTTGAAAGCAGTTATGCATTTTATAGGAAGCCAAACCTGAACTCTGGAACTACTTTAAATAAAATTTGAGGAGGAAAAATGGAGGCAGGAACACCCAGTTTTGATCATCCTATGCCGTGAGCTATGCTATGAACTGCTTTGCCCTATTAACACTGGGGTGTTTCTGAACATGCTGAAGACCCTTTGTAACATGGGAAACTTTTAAGTTCTGTCTTAATGTAAATACAGTAACTTCAATGGACAGCTGAATAAAGATTCTGAAGATTTAATTTGGATTTATGTGTCTACAATCTCCTAAAATAGTGGTATCTCAGTTCATGACCATACAAGAAGTCTACTTTAAAGTCCGTGGATTTTTCATTCAACCAAGATTGAAATTTTCCAATACATTTTTAGGCTTCAGACTGGCAGCATTCCATGCAGTCAGATATCCATGAGCCAGAGAGAGCTTTACTGATGTTTCCGAGCCAGTTTTAAGAACAGGAGCTGTGTATCTTATATATTAATAATGAATAAGAGAGCTACACAAATCCACATTCCCTTTGAAGAAGTCTAAGTTTAAAAACAGCAAAACATGCTTTATGTAACAGATCAAGAGTTAAAACGGATTGGCTCATGTATGAAGACATATTGTCTCAATTGTTAATGCCTTTTACAAAATGGCCTTAAAGTAGAACTCTGATTCTGACAGATTCAGAAAGAAAAGAAGAATAATCCTATTTGTGAGTAATACGAGGATATTCTAAGAACCAAGCATAAAATCCAGCAGTTAATTTTAAAACAAAGCTTTAAGCTAAAGGAAGATAAAAACAAAAAAGTTTACATGTAAATTTTATTTAGCATTCCCATACATGCAATATTTGCCCAGAGATAACACATATACCATATTTCAATATTAATGAAAGAATGTATCTTTTGTATTCCAGGAGAAACACGCAAAGATCATTCAAGGTCAACTTTTATCATGGCTGCTGTTCTCTTCACACAGTAGCTGGTTTAAAATGCTGCTCTGTTTGAGAGCTTTTAGACTGGATATATCTTCACTCACAACAGGGACATCTTCACTTTGATCCTCAGGTATCAGATCTTCACTGTCTGACAGCGTACAGAGGAGCGTATCATTTTCATAGGTAGGAAAATAATACCTAGAAGCAACAAGGTGTGACAGAATAGAATATTACTAGATAGTCAAATATCTGGTTCAAGTAGGATGGACTTATTTTATGAGATTTAATTAAAAAAAAAAAAAATGAGAAAGTCTGGTTGTCTGCAATGAGTAAGCAGCATGCTCAAAAACTCAGCAGACACGTGCACCTCAGAAGTTATACAGAAGAGACAGCAACAGACAGGCCTTCCCCCTATTTCTTCCCCACACAGTCACGACTGAAGCCACAAATCCAGATCTGTCCCACACCGAACACTGAATTGAGATTTTTAAAGTAAGAAGTCCCTGTGGCATCATCCCCTAGGCTTGTGAAGCCTGCTTATGATCTGAACCAGTGGTATGTTACGCTCTGTCTCCACTTGCTTTGGAAAAAACCACAGGTAAAGAGCTACCTTGTTTTGACGCTCAAAGTTAGGTAGATACTATATATGTATCTACATTAGATGTGCAAAAGAAGGGGATTGATTTGTTTCTAGAATTGTGTATCCACAGCATATCTCTACTATCAGTGACATACCTGCCAGACACAGCAAACACACACAAAAGACTACTTTGCAGCAAGGAACTTCTCTCACATACTAACTTGACAGCGCAGACACAACTTATGGTGACACTGAATCCACCATGCAACGAAAAGAGCAGGACCCCATGTTCATTTTAGCTTCAGACAAAACAGAGATTTCTAATTCTGAACAGTTTTGAGATGACTTATTATCTGAGTTCTGAGCACTGTAGCACTGGTAAAAATCAGCTTTCAGCTTACTGCTTTACAGACATTATCAAGCAGCGATATAAATGCTGGAAGAAAGATGTTTGCCCTTACTGTGGTTGGTCCCAGGTAGACCTGGCTGGCAGGAATGTAATGTGTTTTGTCTCTTCCATATGACTTATCAGTCCTCCTTTAGACTGAAATTTCTCCTGGCAGTTATAACAACGACGATGATGGATTTCTCTTCTTATGAAGTTCACTAGCTTCACTTGCTGATAAAAGTTTAGACCTAAGAGAAAGGGCAGCAAATGAGTACATAAGGAATATAAAATGTAATTTACAAATGTTTTCTTGGTTTAAGCATAAAGGTTGATAAGGGTTACTGAAGACCAGCACTGCAAACTAACTGAACAAATGCTTCTTCTTAGATGAAGGGGAACCAGTTCTTATTTTACTGTAAAAATTACAGCTTGCCTCCTCTTAGACTACTGCAGAATGCAAACATTGGCCAAACAAAGCTTAGACCCCCGCCTCCTAAGCTGCAAGCAAGTCTTAACAGGCATAATAATAATCTTAATAGTAATGGTTATTCCAAGGCTGCAGCAGCCGGCCATGAGACCTTACAGAGCAGCTGTTTGTAGGGGCTGCTCTGAAAGAATCCAATGGTTCTACAGAAAATAGCACACATATTTGGCACTAACAACACTTCCAGAAAAACAGTGGTTTTGGTTGTCTTTTGTAAACCAGCTGAAACAGTATCTGCAGTGGAAAAGTTAGATGCCCAAACTGGAATCAAATTGATATAGTTGCTTTCCAGTATTCTTATGATGTGGTTTTCTCCAGACTAGCAGCAAATGCTGACAAGTACAGCCTCTCTTACTCACCAAGCTCTGATTTTATTTTAAGAAAGTCAAATCCATGTGATTTCTGGAGGAAAAAAAAAGAAAAAAAAAATCTAACTTCTGCTATTTCAACCAGTCCATATTAAACACAGCTTTTCATAGACTGACAGACATATGCAAACATTAATGCATGGTATAACCCCCCAAAAGTTTTCTTCCATCAGAAACTTTCATATTCTGTTAAACATGCTCCTGCTCCTGCTAGATAGTGTATTAAAACTGAAACACAGATGCTAACCATCAAAAGTATTAAATCATTAAGTCATTTTAATATTAAAAATGCCACCTTTTTATTGTCTGTATCAGTCCATATAGTTAAAAGTAGCAGCCATTCACAGTCTCAGTGTAAAAGTGAACACTGTAGATGTAGATGCTGCAGATGCAATGCCTTAGTTCTGTACTAAAGAAAGCATTCCAGTTCAGCAGCTGAACTGATCTTAACAAAGACGCTACAATCCTACTTTTGAATTCCAAACTGATGAAAGAACTGAGATTTAAGAGTATTTGGTTTATGTGGAGGAGACCACAGAAGCAATAGAGACCGAGTGCGGCCCCCATTCCCCTGTGCCACTGGGGAGGAGGAGCAGAAGAGGATATAGGGGTGGGGAAGGTGTTTTTAGTTTGTTTCAGTTTCTCACTGCTTCAGCCTGTTAGCAATAAGCAAAAATATTCATCTCCCTACACTGAGGCTGTTTTGCCCATGATGGTAATTGGCGAGTGACCTCCGTATCCTCATCTTGAGCCCTTTTCCATTGCATTTTCTCCCCATATGTTTTTGAAGAGGGGGAAATGAGAGGGTGGTGTGGTGGAGCTGAGCTGCCCGTCAGTACGAAACCACCACAAGTCTTACCTGCATGTGAAGATGCAGCTTTTCTGTGGTGTCTGCTTGTTGTTCACAGAACAGGCAAACTGCACACACAGGGTGCTCCTCCCAGTCAGACCAGTCTCTTATGATTAAGAATAATAATTAAAAAAACCCATTTAATTATGGAAAAGAGAAGAGACATTTTGTGAAAGAGCACTACAGATTCTGCTTTCACAGCACAAGAGATAAATCCAGAGAAGCAAAATACTTTGAAGGAGTGGAAAAGTATGGATTTACAGCTGAATATATGATTAGAAACTGGTTTTCTGTCTAAAAAAAACTGGGAAGTCGAGAATAACAGAGCAGTTATTGCTGTGTACCTCCTGTGCAGGCAGGCAATACACCGTGCTTGAACTTCCCTTCACTACTATCAGGGTCTTCAGTTTCTAATCAGCTTGGCAAGTTATAAAAAATTGCTTTCAGGGTTCATTTTTATAAGGTCTTTTAAACTTTTCTAGTCTTTCAATATGGCAGCCATAGATATAAGCATCACATTTTAATCAGTCTGATATTTATTCATCAAATATTATTTCTGAAAAAGGCACTCATTTATGCCACGTTTAGATATATGTGCAGAGAATAAATACCAGCACTCATCTGTTTAGATTTACAATACTGCTTATGATTGTACCCAGTTTTTAATCAACAGAATTAAGCTTAAGGAAGCTCAGGGAGCTCTGTGCCCACAAACCACTCCTTGTTTATCCAAATTGCTGCGGTCAAGGAAGACACCTTTGTAATGATCAGAGGGCTTGGAGCCAAGAAGAGCACAGAGGAGGGGCAGATTTTGTCCTCAGTCAGCACCACTGACAAATTTACTTCAAACTTGGTCTTAATTTTAAATCTGAGAAAATCCAGTTCACTTTCGAGTACAAAATAAAAGGTTTTGCCTACATCACTGTAAAACCTAAAAAGGTGTTGGTTGAGCTCTATGTACATTAACAAATAAGCTTGCGGTTGAAGTACAAAATGTATAGCCCTCATTGTGGAGAAATGCCTTTGATGGAAACAAGTTGGAGTTGATTACACTGGCTTAAATGAATTTTAACTGTGCAGTAACTATGCACAGCATTTCTCCTGTAACTGCTTTCAACAGTAATGCTCTTACGGTTCTTTATAAGGGCACATAATTAGCTCTTACTCCTCGAGGTTATCTAGTAGTTCCCGATCATCCTCTGACTGCACTTCCTCCCAGGACTTCCCAAATTCCTGGGGAAAAAGAAAAAAAGAAAAAACAAAACATTTCTTGACTCACATCACATTTTACGGATCAAATAAATGAACATTTGGGAGGTCGTAGTATTTCACACAGCACTGCCTTAGTAATAGCTTTTAAAAAAAGAATTTGTATTATCTTTTAGTGGGACATTCCCCACACTACATCTGGGAAGAAGGTGATTTAGCACGGAACCCCCAGGAAGAGCATCCAAGCAGCATGTTAAGCCAGTGTGCAACACTACTAGTTAGTTCCCAAGGAGGGTATGCTAACACTGTTTTGTTCACCATCACGCTTGCTCAATGTAAGCAGACCTACTCACGATGTTCTGTTCTTCCTTTCACCCTCTGCACTGTTTATTTATACCTAAAAGATCTTCAGGACGAAGCACACTGCCATACTTTTGTGCAGCTACAGCACAATGGCAGGCCCTCTCAGCATGACTGCGATATAAATAACAGACAATAAAGAGCTGAAGTACCAGCAGTGATCTTTAGCTAGTGTTTTTCTTCCCAGTGATGGGTTCTTCCTGCCTTTGAAAGTAAACCAGAGCCAACTAACCAGTACTGAAATAGTACTTCTGAATTCGTGCTTTTCATGGCTGTGAGGTGCTCACAAAGATCACAGTGGATGGTCTCATCTCCAACAAGGAAAGGCAGCAAATAAAAAGGTCCTTCTTTCATTTATTTTACTCCAATAACCTCTCTAATAAATATATGTAATAAAATCCTTAGTAACAATTGTTATTAGCGTCTTTATGGTTGTTTGGAGAAACAATGAAAAGATATCCATCATTTAACAATTTAATGAGAATTTTCCAAGCTGTTACTGTCTATCAGATAAATGATACACAAATGTCTCCAGACAGCTCTAAACATAATGCCATTATAGATTACAGAATGAAAATTCAGTAATTAATTCAGGGATGCTACATGGTAGTGTGCAAGCTCTCTGAGTTACGAGGGAGACTCATTAATGTCACCATTACTGTGAGATAACATGAAGCCATTAACACATCTCACCACATGTTCTCACAGCTGCACACTAGCTTCCTATGGCTTCTAATGTTAACACCTTAATGAGAGGATACTGGCTCACAACCACTGCAAAAGGAAGAATGCTCACAGTTGTTCCCTTAGCAGCTTGGAGTACGTGTTCACAAAAGAGCATATTCAAAACAGAAGCCAAAATTAAGCGTCAACTTTTAATTAAAGGTGAAAGGGGGAAAGAACTATGCACAAGCTTTGTTACTGTTGCTGTTTCTTTATGGCATGGCTGCAAAGAAGGCAGCAAAGGACCTTGTAAGAAGTCTGTTTCCCTTATCTACTTGTATTCAGAGGAGAGAAAAAGGAAAAAGCTGTTCAGAACTTGTATCAATGCAAAATTCCAAGGTAAATGGATAACTAGGGACACAGTGATGAAAGTGTCAAAATACAGAAGCTGAGCAATTGGATGGGAAAGAGTTCTTCGAAAGATTTTTAAAGCTTTCAAAAAAATTTTTTAAAGCATTATAGCTTGATAAGCATTTGGGACCAAGGGTGGCTTTGTTATATATTCAAGTTCCCTTGCTCTTTCATCTGAGATGCAAGAGCTCTCAGTAACATCTCTAGAGATTCCTAAGAAATTTTTAACAAAACCAGAACAAAAAAAAAACCCCTAGACTTGACATTTTTATAGTTTAAACAGTAGAAAATGCATGACTAAAAGAACTAAAGGCCTTGCTATATATCTAAATAAAACCAACTATTTCCTCAGTACTTGCTGCATACCTTTCGGTGATGAGGGCCCTACGGATGAATGAGGAGAGCATGCAAATGGGTGTGGTTTGAGAATTTCCTCTTCTAAAGTAAAGTCTAAATGTACAGAGGTTAACTGCCTCCCCAGTACTTTATCACCTCAACTTGAGAAGAGCTTCAAGGATTCTACAGGGAGATGGCCAGCATGCTTCTCTGAAGCAACATATCCCAGCACGAGCAGCATTGAGATGGAAGAAATCAGACAGGCAGCCACTATCTTGTTCTTTTCTGACTCCCAGAAGGTACCACAGATTCCAGAGTTCTTCCCTCCCTATTTTCAGTTGATATTTGGTGCAAGATGACTCATGGGGGCACAGGCTAAGAAAGGCACAGAGACAAAACTAGGTTGGAAGTTTTTTTGGAGAAGAGAAAAATAAAGTAACCTAAACATATCTCTGGGATGCATTGCTGCTCAGTTCTTCAGCCTGATTTTTATTTTTCCAATTTATAATTCAAGCATTTTGAAATAGGACTGTTATCGTCTTTCATACTTAGGCAATAATGAAAAAAGACCTCCAAATCCACTGTGGAAGTGACATGAGTGCCTTTTGAGTCATTTGCATCATTGTGAAGCTCCCATTCTAATTCAGTAAGTACCTAGTAATAAACTTTTGATACTTATGAAATATATCTATTACATATGCACGTGACAAAAAACCTCTTCAATTCTTACTAACCGTAAGATGTAATACTCTATCTTTAAACTAACCTGTGAGCAAAAGAATGTGTGGATAATATGGGGGTAGATAAATCAAAGCAGTTTGTGGGTCATGACAGAAGTCATGAAAAATCTTGGAGTACCAAAACATTTACAAAATAATTTTCAATATTATTCATTGCGATAAAAAATGCAACTTATGTTATGAAAACATATTCTCATAGCTTTACTAAAACCTCAAGTAAAAATAGAAGTTGAATGGATGGACAGAAAGAATGAAGGGAAGGCCTACTGCTCTAAAAGAAGTCAATGGGAGCTCTGCTGTCAACTTAAAAACACCAGTAAGAACTGTCCAGAAGCTCATAAGGCAATGCAATGGGCATTCTGAGAACATCTGAACAAAAAAGGTTTTAAAACCCCTCAGTACAAAATAAAGGCAATTGACAGTTCAAGCTTAAAAAGACTATTTTACACAGTGCTTGGTGAAGATAATATATAAAGGGAAAAAAGAAAAAAGGACATTAATATATATACAACTTTGCCTTAAAAGGTGTCTGTAAGATGCTTGCACTAAATAATTATCTATTTAAATAGCTTAAGATTCAGCTGCTGGTAAAAAACCTTTATGGAACACATCCTAAATGTAAAGTGGATAAGATTGATGTTTACCATTAGACACCTACTTAGTCTTACAGAGTCTTTATGATGAAAACAAACTGGACCAAACAGGCATAAGGGAAGATCTTTATTACATTCCCAAATTCAAACCTTTCTGTGAAAACATACAAAAAATAGATAAATCATAAGTTTAAATCTTTTGGTCAAGATGAAATCTTTCGTAAATATTGAAAGTATATCTGTCAATTCAAATAAAATACTCAATCTGTGTCTTAATAGGTGTGAAGTTGCATAATTTCCCTGCACGTTTGGAGCAATGGGAAAAACAGATCCTTAAGACTTCTTGAGAGGTCGGTAGAGCTTGATAGTATTCATCAGAAAAGAAAATCCTGTAGTAAACTGTGAGTAGCTCAGGGAGAGACAGTAAAATGACTTCAAGTCATTAGAAAACATACCTTGCATAACATCCAGAATTCAATGAATTTTAATTCAGATTGAAGAAAGTCTTATCACATTAATTTTGTCTACTGTAGACTACATAAGTGCTGTAGATAATAATGGTATTTCTCCTTATGTATAAGGCCAATCTACTGAACCCTCAGTGAACAAACTAAAGTTCTGCCATTAATTTCTTTTCCTACTTTGTGCAAAAAGAAAGGGTTTACCAAAAGCTATTTTGAGAACACATGCGTTATACAACATAGGACAGTTCTAACATTTTCACGTTAGCAAAAAATTTGATCCCATGTTCACAGTGTGCAAATACACACTGTATAGTGAGCTATTCTGTCACTGTTTAAGGCAGAGTTTTTCATCCGTTTTATTAAAAAAAAATCCCTTACTTTAAGGAAGAAATGTCAGAAATTCTGATGTGGAGACACTGTGAAGGATCAGAAACAGAGTAGAAACAGTCTGCTGGGTAGAATGCAGTGAAAGACAAAATGTGTGCAAAAAAAAAATGGCTGCAGCAGAGTGCACACAGTCAGATAAGAAATTGTGATCATTGAAAGCGTGTCCCAGAAGCTGCACTAGAAGCTCACCCTCAGAAACCTTGCACGTGCATTCTCCTGCTAATTTTAAACATCTTGGTGGTTTGACATTTTCTATTAGAATGACATTTACTATCCTCTCTCTGCAATATCAAGGACGTGAAAAATATGTCCCTAAGTTATGCCAATAAGTGGCCAATATCTGAATTGGTTCAGGCTGGTTTAAGAAGACTCTCTGCAGAGTCCTGCCCAGAATCCCAACAATAACTACAGAGGTCCAGGGCACTGGCTTGAGCCCTGTCCTGTGACTGCCCATGTGGCTCAGTAGCCACACCAAAAGCACTACTCAGAGAATACTGCGATACCATTCAGGAAGTGTATAGGATACAGATCATTCCCAGTAAACAGCACAGACAAGGTCATTTGCTTTGGAGCAAATGGGAAGAATGGGAAAAGAGGTTAGATATACGAACGTTAACCTTGTTGTTACATTTACTCTGGGCTATTCTGATTCCGAACATGAGATAGCCCACTATGTCCTCTGTGATGTTATAATCTCCCTGCATGTCTCTAAAATTTCTGAATGCGTATCACACGGTTCTCCGTGCTTCTGATTCAATTTCCTGATCAAAGTTGGGACAAATGCAGAGTTGAACTGAAATGCAAATTTGAGATGGAAGGGAATTTAAAGAGGATGCTGCATTCTGAAAACATAAGACTAATACAGAACTAATAGAGAAGAATAAAGCTATTAAAATCACTTAGAACAATTAAAACATTAAATTTGAGTCTGTTAACTTTCAAGGAAGAAGTGACTACTAAGTTCTGTTGAGAAGCTGAGAACATCCAACATGCAGAACTTTTTCACCACTATGCAGCAAATATTGATCAGTTTTTAAAGAAAGTTTGAAGTTTTTAAAGTGGTATTCACATTTCTGGAAAGGAAAATAAAAGTTTCAGATCACTGATCTTTGGAAGGAAGATATACAGGATCACAAAGGGAATTCACTCCACCTAGGGTAGGAGGGACTTGGCAGAGCTTTAAATATCCAACTTCTTGACTGGAGTAAATCCCAAGGAGAGATTAAATGGAAAGAGTAGGTAAAACAGTCAAACGTGCCTGAAAAAATCATTTATAACCTGGATATTAATACATGCAGGTGGCACACAGACTAGTTCAGGTGAAATATAGTTATTTCTGGGAGAGTGCAGAAGCTTTTGAAGCATCTCTTATATTCAAGAGCTGAAGACAGCAAGTGGAAATTTGTTACACACATGCATACACACTCTCAAAGATGTGAGATAAAAAATAGTAATACCTAAGAGCACACACCTACCTGGAGGCTAAGAGCAAACACTTACTTTTTCTTTCATCTCTGTATCTTTCATTTTCCTCCTCTTTGCATCTAATTTATACTCTGAAGAGCACTTCCAGACTAAGGTTTGTAGAAAACAAGCTCAAAGCCAATAGCATTCAAGTTAGATCTCCATTTATTTCATTACTCTATCTCATTTTCCCTTCTGATACTTAAAGCAAAGACTGAGCACTAATTATATGATGATTAGCATCTCTTCAAACTGCATTCTTGCATCTCTCAGAATCTCAACAACAAATGTTTACCATTCCTCAGTTTAACAATTATCCAGATTATCATACCATAAATGAGCATATTTCTTAAGAGCCCTTCACTTGATTTTTGACCTTTTTACTAATTGCTGAAATGGAATTACTCACTTTTAACAATACATTGTCTGCAACTCTTTAGTTGATTTATAGAACCACTTACCAAGTAATTAATGATATAAAATCTGTCATATTCTTTGTTTTTGGCATTGATTCGACGATGTTGCTTCTTTCTCATGTGATCTTTAAGTGTGTTTTTGTCTCTGAAGACTTTTTCACAATACAAACACTGCAAACTGAAATAAAAAGATAAAATGATAAACAGGTCAAAACATCTAAAGAAAAATAGTAAAACATAATATCCTTAAATAAGGTGGAGATGTATACAGTAAGACTAATTCTGAGAGCAAGCTAAATGAAAAGGAAAATTAATTTATTTGCAAAAAAACCTCATCTTAGATCGCAGAAGAGTCATTATACATACAGGTAACACAGCACCTAACAAAAACTACAGAAAATGAAAGTACAGATACTAAAAAAAGTTTACTGTTTCCACCACAAGTAAAATGAGAAAAAAAAGCTGCTTTACCAAAATCAGCCCATGAGAACATGGGAGGGCTTCTGATTGGTTAAAAAACGAACACTCAGCTTGGCATCTCTTTACACCGGAATCCAACCCATGAGTAATTGTTCCACTGGAATTTAGAATGAAAAAAAAAAAAACAAAAAACCCAAAAAACCCCAACCCTGAATGTGCTACATATCTTTAAAAACAATTTTACTATCAGAGTGGTGAGGCGCTGGAACAGGCTGCCCAGAGAGGTTGTCGATACCCTGTCCCTGGAGGTGTTCAAGGCCAGGTCAGATGTGGGCTCTGGGCAGCCTGGTCTAGTTTTAAACGTGGAGGTTGGTGGCCCTGCCTGCAGCAGTGGGGTTGGAGCTTGGTGGTCCTTGGGGTCCCTTCCAACCCAAGCCATTCTATGACTCTATGATTTAAACTAGCTAATCAGAGGTTTATACTTCTAACCCAAGAGGGTGGCTCAACAAAAGTTTGCCAGGGTGATCAGTGGCTTTTGTAATCCTGACAAATCAAATTTATTAAAACTATCCGCACTGTATATATCTGTATTTATATTTTTATTTATATACTTATATTTATACATTTATATATTACTCAAGAATCTGAAAATATTCATTAACAAATGGGAATTTTACTACAGTATGTCCTCCAGAGCAAACACAAGATAATTATATCCACGGTCTTAAATTCTCTATCGCAAGCAGAGTACTATAAAAGGGTTGTTCTATCCATTGTAGTATCAACTGGTACCTGAAGTTGAGTCTAGACAGCATTAAGTAGTCTCTCGTCTCAGACAGTGGACTATGAGGAGAGTTATCTGCACTTTAGCCTAAACAGGCAGATATCCCTGAAATAGACAACAGCCTTTTTTTTTTTTTTTTTTTTCCCAGCAGAGAAAAAGCAGAGCACTGAGGTTACAGGAATGTCCTTGTTTAACAGTTGTAGATCTTGAGCCTCTAGCTAGTTGTGACAGATACACTGAACTCCTGCACTTGACATAAGTCTTTCTCAGCCTTCTGAACCACAGTAGCCCTCAATGTGACCGTTCCCTGAACTGGACAGCTCATTAATAACAGAACACCAGGTGGGTGCTCACGGCCATGACCACGAACAAAGTGGGTACAGCCCTAGAACTGTTGAACCGCTGAAATTCCTAATGGAGAAATAATGAATTACATTGAGAGGTTGAAAGCGATGTGGTAGGATTCCAAGTTTGACTAAGTTTGAGCCAATCAATTTATCTTATAGCAGTAAAAGAAAGCCTTCAAGAATTGTGGAAAAGTTTAGGCTATTCATGAAATTTTGAGTTCTAATTGTACCTGCTGTCTAAAAATCTGACTGCTGCCTTGCTGATGGACCGTAGGTCTGATGACAGAAAATCTTTTAAAATCAGCTTTCTTCTACCTGCTACCAATGAAGAGTATGATGTACTTGTGCAAAGTATTCCCAAGAAATGTATGTAATGCTTTTTCCCAGTATATACAGTGCAGTCACGGTTGTCTAAAATGAGACTTTTCTACTCTCAAAAGTATTTTCAGGTATTATTCTACTAGCACAACTGTTAAGTCTATTCTTAGCAGTAGGAGAGGAGTGGCTTTTCAGTGCTTTGGAGGCAACTTCAGTGTGTGTGTATTACACAGAATCACAGAATCATAGAAACATTGAATCGCCCAGGTTGGAAAAGACCTTAAAGATCATCAAGTCCAACCACAACCTAACCATCCTACCCTAACTCTAACAGCCCTCTGCTAAATCATGTCCCTGAGCACCACATCCAAACGGTTTTTAAACACATCCAGGGGTGGTGACTCAACCACCTCCCTGGGGAGCCTATTCCAGGGCTTAACAACCCTTTCTGTAAAGAAGTGTTTCCTGACATCCAACCTAAACTTACCCTGGCACAACTTGAGGTCATTTCCCCTTGTCCTGTTACCTGTCACCAGTGAGAAGAGACCAACCCCACTCTCACTGTAAGCACCCGTCAGATAATGGAAGAGTGCAGGCCCAGATTGGAAGGCACCTCAAGGATCATGAATCTCCAAACCCTCTGCCACATGCAGGGCCACCAACCTCCACATTTAATACTAGACCAGGCTGCTCAAGGTCCCATCCAACTTGGCCTTGAACACCTCCAGGGACAGGGCATCCACAACCTCTCTGGCAGCCTGTTCCAGCACCTCACCACTCTCACAGTAAAGAACTTCCCCCTGACATCCAACCTAAATCTTTCCTCCTTCAACTTAAAACCATTTTCCCTTGTCCTGCTATTATCTAGCCATTCAAAGAATTGTCTCCCCTCCTGTTTATAGGCTCCCTTTAGGTACTGAAAAGATGCAATGAGGTCAGCCCACAGCCTTCTTTTCTCCAGGCTGAACAAGCCCAGGTCCCTCAGCCTGCCAAGGTGCTCCAGCCCTCTGATCATCTTTGTGGCCCTCCTGCATTAACTACAGACTTAACTGACTCCATCCAAATAACACTCTGAACTCCTCCTGATAAACAGTAAAGCTGCAATTCAGTGCTGAACAAGGTAACTTAGCATACTAGGCAACACTAATCATAACATAAAAGGTATTCCTAAAATATCTTCACTTCTGGAGTAATCTTACCTGTATCTGCCATGACTGCATGTTCTTTGATAGGCCAAAGACTGTAAATTAGACTGTAAATTTCTGTCCTTTGAATCTCTTTTTCTTTTTTTTTTCTTTCTTTCTTTCTCTCTTTTTTTTTTTTTCAGATGTACATGCCAAGGATCTTAAATTTATCTGGAAGGATACTTAATCTAACTTCCGTATGATGGTTTTCACAAATCCCTGTTTTATTGCTGTTAATTGCAAAGTTAAAGATTTACACAAATTTCCACTAGAATCTTTGGTTATACATTGTACTAAAATCTAGTAAGCTTCTTAAAGCAGCAGTTTCAGTCTTAAGGAAATACAATTTGCTAGAATCCAGTTTATATTAGTGGCATACTTCATATTGTCCCATTTATTGATCCATAAAGGGCACATATACACTTGAAAAAAAAAAAAAAAGTTAACTGTTCGTTGTTGTTTGCTATCAAAGTTCTTCTCCCAAAGAGATTCTTCCCTTTTTAACTTCTTCAGCCATCTCAGATTTACATGCTTCTGAATCAGCATGTACATTGATTGGCCTTCCCCTTCTGCTCTGGGATATACTCTGAAAGCAGTAGAGAAGGGAGAGACCAAATATCTCACATATTATTGATACATATATACTTATATAATAGAGATCATTGGCACAGGAACTCTATATTAAGTGATTAAAGAGATGTTTAACAAAAAGATGGTTATAGTGATAAAGATGGTTATAGTGATAAAGAAGATCATTGACTCTAGCAGTTATGAGAAAAAGGTGTATGCTACTATTGACGTCAGTGGAAACTGCAGTACTTAATAACTAAAGCACTGCCTGTAACTATTATTCCAGCCAACATGTACTACAAAGTACTATGAATTAGCTTTTGATAAATCAAAGTGTTCTAAGGTAACCACGCTAAAGTTACATTCTCTTTTAGTTTCCTCTTGACTAACCATGAATACTGGATTAATTTAAACCCAACTTAATTCCAAGGTTAAATGAAATATCACTCAAGTCCATTTAAATACAATAGTAACAAAAAACCAACCTACTTGTCAAGCTTCTCCTGTAATACAGCCAAGAACTCATAGCAATTCACAATGTTATCTGGCAGCCCAATGTTAAAAGCATGCTCTCTTGCCATATGATTGAGAAGGACAGATCTACAAAAGACATTCAAAAAGAACATTATGTATTTTTGAATATACATGAGAATTACGCAGTTAGTGACTTAAAATATGCCAACTGCTCTAAAAATGCAGAGTCAACATTAAATAAACAATTATAGTGTTGCTGCCACAGCTAGAAAAAAAATAAGAAGTATTCAATTTCAGATCTACTATATGTTCAGTGACATTTCAACCAGCTAATCTGCACTCATACCATATAGTCCTTTCAATGGAAATTACAACACAGTTTTATTTTGACCCTCACTTAGCAAATTTCATTTATTAATTTGATTAAGCAAATCATATATTTCAAACAATGGTCTTAAGAAACATTCTAAAAAGCCTTTTGTTACTTTTCCCTATGCTGGTTAACAAAACAGTTTCTTGGGCGATATTCTTCTATAGCAGTATTGCTTCATGCAGAACTAGCAACACAAAGAGCACTCAAAAGCGTTCATGAACTAACACAGCGAGAATTAAAGTAAGATATCCTTCTAATAGAAGCATACTGGTTAATTACTTTGGTGTCTGACATCTCTAGTCATCAGCTTCTGCTTTTAGGGACTAGAGAAAAATCCAAGCAAAGACACTGCTGAACCTTCCTCTCATCACAGTCCAAGTGCAATTTTCAAACCACCTATTCTGTCAGTCAGACCCAAGAGTAAGCAGAAAGCAAGGTTCTTGGGTGCTGAATGATCTGAAGTTCACTAAATCTGTCAGTAAAGAGAATAGGACACTCACTCCAAATTGGGAAGATCTGTAGGGACATGACCACAGGTTCTTCTATCTTTTCAGACTACCAGAGCTACCCATGCAATCAGACATTCAGAGACAACACACAGATTCTCCAGCTGAAACTATGCATAAAAAAGTGAATGCAGCTTCTGCTTGTACTTGACCAGCACTGTAAAGCACTCCGTTCACACTCTATTTTTCCCTTTTTCTTTTTCATTCTAGCTTTAAACATCGTCAAACCAGTGTGAATTTAAACAGGAAAATGTATTACTAGATAAGTGTATTTTTTTAAATCATCCATACTTGCTTAAACAGCTCTCCTGGACACCAAAACAACTGCTGAAGAACTCTCTTTAGAATGGTTTTGTTCTCAACTCCAACTTACCATATAATTACACAAAGTTGTACTGGAATAATTAAAGGACTGATAAGTGGGAAGAGTCCACTTAAAATAGCAGTTGAAAGAAATACCTAAACAATAACTCCAAAAGAATTCTAGCCTGTGACTCCTATGATTAGGCTCTAATGGGCTTGATAACATTAAAGTCATAAACAAAGAAGCTGAGCAGATGTAAAAAAATAAACTAACAGTAAACAGATCGATAAACAAACCTATTTCCTGTGAATTCTTGATCACAGAACATACACATGCTATGAAAACTTGTGTCATATCTCTCTTGCTGTTGCTGTTCTAGAATTTCTCTCTACAAAAAAGAAAACAGATACAATTATTCAGATAAAAAATAACAATCATTTTATCACATAAGTATTTTACCTCTTTATCCATATTGGTACCAATGACCCCACAAAATGAAAATCTGCTGACAGAAACCTGAGGTTAGTATTGGAGGAGGGGGAATTTCCTCACAAAGTAAACAGTAGTTTTTCCAAATGCAATGTGTGCTCCAGTGAAGTTCCAGTAAAATTCTCCTAGTATTATGCAAGTTCTGCGGAAGGAAATACAACTCACGGAGATATTTTATGCAGCTCTTTAAGTGATTATTTACATAACATAACACTTCACTGTCTCTTCTTAGGTTCAGATTTATCCCTGCTATCAGTGAGCAAGTTTCTGGGTAACCACATAAGCCCCGGTGGAACGATAATGTTCCTTTTATACATCTAATCACAGGCAGTCTAGTAGACCTCTTCCTGACAAAGAATGACGACAAAGGATGGTGGTTTCTGCAAGGAGCTGTGGCATGCAATAAACTCATAGGAAAGGAGAAGCTGATTAATCACCTTTACCACTAGCCTTGTTTAACTTAGAGCAATTGGCTAGACACTTCACAATTTTCCTAACAACAACAAAATCACACAGCAAGTGACATGTTTGTACTGAGGAGTTACCATACACTTCAGATGGAAAGGCCTCAATCATTTGGGACATGAGGGAGTCAGTGTTTGGATTAAAACTTTGCACATCTTCAGCCTAACAGTACGCTGCCTTGTGCTTGTGTTTTAAGAACTGACAACTAACGTGTTTATTTTCTGTGCTATGTAGACACAGTACTGTCTGCTCTCCAATGATCCTGACTGAATTTTTTAGGAGATTTTCTGAATCTCTTTATCTCCTTAAAGCCCGCAATAGTGAGGCTTTGTGTTTCTGACCTACCTCTTCAGTATTGTTTTGTGTGGATTAAAACCCAAACTGGCCTACAGTTTGTGTGTAAACTCACATTAAGCTATGCCCAGCAGGTAAACTCCATAGCAGATAGGAAAAAAAAAAAAAAAAAAAAAAAAGAGAAAAAGAGGAAAGCTTGAACCATTGGCACTGAAGGCCCAGTACGTGCTGGGAGGGGCTGGAAGTTGCCTGGTTGTGCAAGTCAGCCTACCACAGCACTGACAGATTTCAGGAGGCTGATGCTGGGCAAATAAATTATAGAATCACCAAGGCTGGAAAAGACCTCTAAGATCATCCAGTCCAATGTCCACATATCACCGATATTTCCCACTAAATCATGTTCCTCAGTACAACATCCGAATGCTTTTTAACACCTTCAGGGACAGTGACTCCACCACCTTCCTGGGCAGCTCGTTCCAGTGCCTTGCCACTCTTTGGGAGAAAACTTTCTCCTAACATTCAACCAGAATCTGTCCTGGTGCAACTTGAGACCATTCCCTCTAGTTCTATTGCTAGTTATGAGGTAGAAGTCCCACCTCACCACAACTCCTTATAGGTAGTTGTAGAGAGCTATAAGGTCTCCCCTGAGCTTCCTCTTCTCCAGACTAAACAATCCCAGTTCCCTCAGCTGCTCCTCATAAGATTTGTGCTCCAGACCCCTCACCAGTTTTGTTGCCCTTCTCTGGCCATGTTCCAGGGCCTCAATGTCTGGCTTGTAGTGAAGGGCCCAAAACTGAACACAGTGATCAAGGTGTGGCCTCACCAGGGCTGAGTACAGAAGGATGATCACTTCCCTGCTGCTGCTGGCAACACTATTTCTGACACAAGCCAGAATACCTTTGGCCTTGTTGGCCCCCTGGGCACACTGCTGGCTCATTATCAGCCAAGTGTCAACCAAAATGTGATAACTGGCTTTTTTTTTTTTTCAAGAGCAGAAGGCTGCATTGAGCAAAAGACAGTGAGATTAAAGTAACACCTGTTGGAGAGCAAAGTATCATATCACACCTGAGTTCTGTTGGTCCTCAAGCCCATAACAAATGTGAGGGAAGAATCCACCACATCTTATACCATTTTACAGCCTGTATTCAATCAAAATTCAAGTGTTTTAGCTAGTGCACATCAGCTAAGATTCTGTCAACCCTCTAGATGCAAATTCTGGAGCTTTTTTGTTCATTTTGCGCAAGACATGCCTTTTTTGTTGGAGTCATGTTCAGCAGTAACTACTCAAATTCCAGACCATATCGTCAGATATCCTGCAGTTTTATGCAAAATGTCAACAAATACACAAAAAATGATAAAATAAAAAAACGACTGCTGGAAAAGATAAGTGGAGCATAACGTGTCTTGTGAGAGTCAGCAGAGGTGCAATTAAGTAGGAATGTCTGTGCTCCACATTGCCAGTAAGCATCCCATAGCACAGCAGTGAGGACTGGAGCTTTTGCTGGTACTCTGGGCTGTTACCCCTCTCCCCTCAGCAGCATGTCTCACACAGTTTTGCTAACCTCGAATTTGAAGGCATCGGGCATGTAGTTTATATAACTTGCAAAACACACTAGAAAGAGTCTATAAGGAAATCAAAAGATATCACATACAAATTGAGTGTTAGGACAGCAACTTGCTCACCCATTAATGACATTTTATCTCAGCTTACTAATTGTACTCTACTGTGAGAGAAGAAGTGTTCTACAGTACTTGACACTTGCCTGCATAACTGTGGATTCCCACTTCCTACTAACTGCTTACTGGAGCCCTGGGGAGCTGCGATTCACAGCTATGCCTGAGGGGGAATGAGAAGAGCACTGCATCCTTCAGTCAGATGCTCCTCTTCTTACTCTGCTCCTCACCCTTCTGGTTTCCCTCTACACAAGCATGCCTGGCAGCTAAGAGGCCTTGTCTAACACAGCACTACTGCTTTACAAATTTTCCTGGAGGAATTAAAAAAATATTTTCCAGTGTAGACACTCCTTTTATCATTTGTTCATATCATTCATTGCTAGGGGGTACTTTCTAAGACAGAAACCAATTCTGGCACTTGCAGAGGTGAGGAATTGAAAGCAGTGGCTCAGATCAAGTACAGTACCCTTCCCTAATGACACTCCCACACACCCTTAGCTCCATTCCTGGTACTTTGACGGGATGTAGCAATTAGAGTTTTGCATAAAACTTCTACGGTGTTTCTAAGCAAAGATGGTCAGCTTCAAAATTTAAGCCAAATTTAAATGCAAATTGTGAGGCAAGAAATGAACAGTTTACTTTATTACCTACACCAGTTTCCAAATCGTTGGAACTGTCAGCATTAATTCTTCACAATATTAAGGAAAAAAGAAAAAAAACAAAACCAAAAACATTTCAGCCACGAGGATTTTCCAAAAGCTTTTAGGACACGGTGTCATATCAAAGTGTCAGAGAATAAGAAGACAAAGTTACTCAAGGAAAAGGCAGACGGATAACAAACTGAACATATGTTAATATTATTTTCCCACAATGAATAAGAGCTGAGTACAGACAGAGAAGATACTCCAAAACACGAGAACAGTAAGTGACTCAAATGCCAGAGTTTGATTTCAGGCAATTAGTGTACAATATTGATACTGTTTGATGAATAATTCCTGATGCCCATCTCTTTTTATCTTTTCTCAGCAGTTCTGCCAGCTATTCATTTTTCAATCTTACCATCATACTGTGTGATACGCTAAAAAAAATGCATTACTTCACTGAAGACTGTCAAACTACTGGTGAAACAGCCATTAATCCAATTCCCTTTTTTCTCTGTGGGCACAAACTCTTCTACAGCTCTCAGTTACATAGTTTTCAGTATGTGGCTGATCTACCATAAAGAACCAATCCAGACAAATTATAAGATATCTCTGCTGTCTTTTAACTAAAAAAGAAAAAAAAGAAAAACAAGCAAAAAGAACATGGTAAGGATGTACAAGTGTTTATAGCAGGACAATCATCTCTAAATATATCACCGCTCTAAGCTGTTAATACAAAATAAATTTGATCATTTGCATGAAAATTTGTAACCTGGAGTCTAAAAAATGCCACACACATTCTGACGCTCAGTCTGAGGTTATGAGGAGTTCAGTCTTGCTCCTGGGAGGTGACAATTTAAAATGTACCTGAAAAATGTGCCCGTTTCTCCCACTGGAAGCAATATTTTGGATGAAATTACCAGGTTTTTTTTTTTCTTCCGGGAGTGCTTAAGCACTATGCATCAGCAAGAATTTACACTCATAATCAGAGATGAAAAATGCATAGTTAAGCTAGTAAGCACTTTTCCCTAAACAATTATTTTGTTTCTTGTCTGTATTTCAAAACACATTCAAGACGTACCTTCACAAGGTAAGATTGCAAACCAGCCCCATTGAAACCAAATGCCAAGGACTCAGGACAGTTAGTTTCAAGACACATAAGACTTTTCTGATCCTGCTACCCCCCTCTCCATTTTATACTGTAAATGAGGTGCTGAATTGTCTTACTTTACTGCTTGCAGACCACTGCATTTTAGCATACAATTCTTTACTAACAAACAATTTACCTTTTAAATGCATAGCTCTGGTCTATTACATAAAACAGCTATTCACAATGAGTACTCTGCACAAGCTTTGCTGCTTGTGTGCAACATTAAGAAACTGGTGGTCTGCCTATTTCTTCCACGTACATCAGTTGGTCTGACAAAAACCATTACTTCTCTAAAATCCTGTGTCTTTTATAAACACAGCACTTCTGAGAGGTAAGAAATTAAGGCAGGAAGTATTCTCTAGCTGTAAGCTAGAGGTAGGTTACACCACAGTTTGGGACAAGATCATGCAGTGAACTGTGGCTGCAACGAGATGAGAACTTATTGTTCCTCAGTCCAGGAACCACTTGTGAAGTGAAGTGGAAGACTGGAATCTGCAGTTCAGCCTATAAAACAGAGCCAGCAGCAGTATATCTTCATTTTTAAGATGTTTTGGACAAAAAAAAAAAAAATTACTGCCCTGAACTCTGACCAGACAGTCTAAAGTCTCTAGTCCAAAGAATGAAGCATACACAGCTTTATGCATGTATTTCAGTACTGGGTTGGACTAAGGAAAGACAATTCTGAAGGTTCAGGATTCTTGTTGGCATCTGTCGTGCCAGTTCTGGTCCTCTGCTCTTATACTCTCTAAGCAAGAGACTAGAAAGATAGTACGTTATACAAATTAACATTTTACAGAAATTCCAATTAAAGCTTTTTATAAACTATACGTCCCCTGGGGAGGTAGTTTGCCTGAAGACGCTTCCTTGAAGAGGAAACTTCCCAAAGGTTTGAGTGTGAAGCACTCAAACATCTGAATCAGCAGAGTCCTGCTGCACTGAACTTGCTGCCACACTCCTTGCTCCAAAGAGTGCAAAATTAGAAGCCACGCTCTGTGCTGTTACAATAACTGACTCATTAATACTACTGAAATCAGACAGTCTGCCTGGGAAATAGGATACTGCAAGAGGCAGCAAGTGGGTGTGAATTTGGATCTGAATAACAACAGATAGAGACAAGAAGAATACATATTTTATCAAGTCCTCTTAGGTGATCTCTCAAATACACAGTGTGAGGCTTTAGTTCTAGTTTCTTCCAATTTAAGTAAGAGTTACACTTCCCTACTGTGTGTTCAGAGAAATTAGCTATTGCTGTAGGCAAAGGAACCAAGTGAAACAGATTCTGGTTTAAAAAAAAAAACTAACACAACAAAATAAAAGAATCATGCTGACATATCACAAGAAGCTGCTTATTACTTTACTGCCAAAGGAAAAAAAAAACAGAACCCACAAAACCAACAGTACAGCACTCAGTAACAAATACTGGGACTGGTGAGACCTGAGACTCTAAACACTTGCCAAGTTTGACGTTTATATATACCTTCAGGATAAACTATTTTTAGAGTACGAGAATTAAATTTGTTTTTGTGCCTACAGTTTCCTCAAAGACTGGCTGATGAGTTCCAGGTTGTGGTTGTGGCTGCTAAGTAAAAAAAAATATATATATATAAATATATATAAAGAACTATGCTGTCAGAAACTTTATGCTTGTATAAAGACAAGCATAAAAAGTGCAATCATAGCTGTCTCTCAGCAACCCACATCCTAACTTATGTATTTATCTTCTCTCCTTACTGATCTCTGAGTTCGATTCTGCCACTTCTATCAAACATTACTCTCTTGCCTCCTTAGTACAGAAGAAAAAATTCTGTAATCATTACAGAATCCTCTTCAATGCCATCTCGTGCAGGGCGCCTTTTCTTTAACATTATCAGACACACCTGCCGGAGAAGTGCTTCAGGAAAGAGCTTAAGGTACAAGGAAATACAACGTATTTGTCAGGATAGGACCTCCAGCACAGAGAACACTCAACACCTTTGAAACCAGCTTTCGTACCAATAACATAGACATGCTTGCTGATCACTTTGCATGCTTTCCTTCATAATGCAGTGCATTTGAAAATTCATTCATAGTCCTGGAGCTTCATAAACAGAGCCCTGCTGGCTGGACAGACAGAACTGCATATCAAAGATCAAGAAATGAAGGATGATGTGATGGAAACCTGCTCCTGGGAAAGAGAGAAAACAACAGGGCAATGATCTGCCATCACCTAAGAGAGGCTGTCCCCTAGTGTAGCAATTAAGAGTATTCAAGTTTATCTGGTACAGGCAGAACACTCAATTGGCATTTATGATTTTACTTTGGTACTGTCAGAATGTTACCACAAAACTCTGCAAAGGAGAACAAAATAGGAAAGGAGATGAGCAGCATCTTCCTGAATCTTTTTGTCTGAGTTCAAGACAGAGGTGTATGATAGCAACATGTATGTATGTATAGCAGCATGTTCTGGAGAGGAATGAATAGCTGTAAAAACAGTAACAAAATAGGGAGCTTTTAAGAAAATCCTCATATGGCAAGGGAAACACGGACCTCTTGACAACGAAGGGAAGCAGCATCTTAGGACACCAGCTTGTCAACTCAGTGGGGGGATTTTTAGACTAGGTCTGAAAGGACAGCAACAAAAACCCAGAGAGAAATAAGAGTTGTGATCTACTAGGAAAACAGGATGGTGGGAAAAAAATGGTGGTGGTGGTGAGGAAAGAATGTAATGAAAACAAGTTGGATAATGCCAGATCCTAGGCAAATGAGAAAAATATATCGTACAAAGACTGAACTGTAACTTAATTGGCATAATTACTGGCGAGTCTCAGGACTGTAATATGGATGTTACAAATTTGTTGTGAAATCTCTGAGGCACATTCTTCTGACTTGCCTTATATGGCAAGTTGCCTCACACAAATAGGCAAAATGTCTTTTTCATTCCTTACACCATAGATTCCAGCCTTGACTGCAGAGCTCAGGTTCTAAATAACCAGTGGCAAAGACTAATTGTAATAGCTGTAAGGGACGGCTTCCTTAGCTGCTCCACTTGTTCTCACATGCTTCCTCTCGTCTCTTCCTGAGATGAGTTAGATGTTGAATGGATAGAGACTAGAACCTACACTTCAAGAGGCTATGATCAGTGATGGGACAGATGACTCAGGTCATTTTGAAGGGTACTGTGACACTGATGTGGAAGACACTCTTACTGCTTGTTCAAGAAGCTGATTCAATTTGAAAAGAGAGTAAGATTTTCATGGTATGATAAAAACTAAATAACTATGCAAAGATGATAGAAAGGAGAAAGAAGGGCAAATTGCAGTAGATGTATACCATAGACTGAAATACTACATAGGCTGAACTACATGCTGAACTACTACATACTGTAAGCTGAACTACTATGGAGGTTGAACTATACACTGAACTACTACTAAGCTGAAGCTGGAGACAAAGTTTTTTTGAACTAAGAGGAACAAAAGAAGATTAAGGCAGGCTAACACAGTAAAATGTAATAGCAAAAGACAGCATCTCCCTCATCCATTAGAAACAAATAAAAGCAGCAAACTACCTTATTCCTTATGGTAGTAAAAGACCAACTGTAGACAAAAACAGGAATGCCACCAATTTCTAGGACTTCAGTCTTTGTGGAAAAGGTTAATTATGTCAAGACTATTAACAAAATGCATTTAAAACAAAAGAAGCAGATAAACAAAACTAAAAAAAGGTTTGACACTCAATGTTGTATATATTCAAATCTTATGGAATTTACTGAAGGGTCATTATGGAATTAGATAAAACAATTTCTGACTGTTACTTCTTCAAAAGCCCATGGAGGATGGGTAAAGTTCCAGACTGTCTGAGAAAAGTCATTTAATATAGAACTTCAAATAGGGAAAGAGGACCTACTGAATTTCAACCATGTAGGTATTGACATGCTAACACTATCGTTAACTGCCCTGTAAGCCTTTCAGATGGTGCAATAGGCGGTATCAGACTAGCATCTCAATCTCTTTCAGTGCATACCTTCAGTTTCTTGAAACTTACCCCAGTTTAAGCTTGTGAAAAATTGGAGAGTATAGAAGCAACTCATCCTAGGAAATTGGTACAGATCTGTATTTTAAACATCTCTTTGTCACTCTTCCACTTCTTGTGAAGACTGCTACTCAGGGTGGAACTGCAGCCTCTTCACCTAAAACTACCAGTCACGCGACAGGAGAATGGATGTAAACATGACAGCAACACAAGGTCAGTGTTGTGGTAGGAAGTGTAAAAGATAGGTTGGAGTTTTTACTTTTTTAAAGAAAAATCTTAAAGATAAGACCAAGAACTTATAATGAAACTGCCTTTCCTACTATCTTGAGTTTTGACTCCAAGACTGCCTTGCCTGTTTTCACTACTGATCTTCACAATCAGTAATTCTTTTGTTTTTGCAAAAGTCCATATCTGTTTTTTATTACATAGCCTTGTCAGCTATTTTAGCGAGCTGCACTCTAACCTAGATAGACTCATTCCTTGGTCTCTCTCAATACATCATAGTCACCATAATGTCTCGGCATGACATCCACCTTGGCTAGCTCCCCTGCTGCAATACAGCCTAAAATACTCCTATACTGGTGCTTTAGCTAGCACATTTTAAAGTTAGCATTTGTCCTTGTTTGAGCCTACTGTTGGAGACAGTTAGGGTTCAAAGACTGCAGAAAATTCACCAGCAGTTTTGTGGTTCTGATCTTTATTCTGTCCAACTCACATGAGCCCACTTGCCAGCTCACTCTTCATTGCTAGACTTGTCTAGAGGTAAAAGGCTTTGCAAAGCAAAATAAGTATTTAACTTGCAAGTCAACACTCAGACTGCAGCAAAGGAAATAAAAAACTAAGCAGACTTTAATGCTTTAACTAAACCTGTGAATCCTTTAGCTGCAACTATAGCAGCAGCTTGATTTTACAAAAACTTTCTGTAAAAACTCAAGATACAATTCTGATACTTAAAGCAGTGTTTATAGCAAAGGCTATTTCACACTATAGTAAGAATGCATAACTCTTTCTTTTATAACTTAATTATGTGGTAAACAGAAGCAGTAGTTGCCTTGGGCTAAAGCCTTGCACTCTTCTGCATTTCAGGAAACATCACAGGATCACAGAATTGTAAGGGTTGGAAGGGACCTCAAGACATCATCAAGTCCAACACCCTGTGAAAGCAGAGTCCCTACAGCAGGTCACACAGGTAAGCATCCAGGTGGATCTTGAATATCTCTAGATAAAGAGACTCCACAACCTCTATGGGCAGCCTGTTCCAATGCTCTGTCACTCTGATAGTAAAGAAGTTCTTACTTGCATTACTACAGAATTTCTCATGTTCCAGTTTCTGTCTGTTGCCCCTTGTTTTATTATTGCTTGCCACTGAAACAAAGTGCGTCCCCATTGACTTGATTCACACACTTTGGATATTTATAAACAGTTATGAGATGCTCTCTCAGCCTTCCCTTCTCCAGACTGAAGAGTTCCAGGCTGAAGAGTCCCATATGTATGGGAGATGCTCCAGGCCCTCAATCATCTTTGTCACCCTCTGCTGGACTCCCTCTAGAAGATCTCTTTTCTTAACTTGGGAGCCCAGAAATGGACACAGTATTCCAGATGTGGCCTCACTAGTACAGAGTAGATGGGGAGGATCACCTCCCTCAGGCGACTGCTGCTGGCCACGCATTTTTTAATGCACCCCAGGATACTATTGGTCTTCTTGGCCACAAGGGCACACTGCTGGCTCATGGCCAACCTAACACCCAGGTCCTTCTCTGTAGAGCTCCCCTCCAGCAGGTCATCCCCTAAGGTGCACTGATGCATATGGTTATTTCTCCCCAGGTGCAGGACTACATATTTGCTCTTGTTAAACCTCATCAGGTTCCTCTGCCCAACAATCCAGTTTGTCCAGCTCTTGCTGAATGGCAGCACAGCCTTCTGGTGTTGTCAGTCACTCTTTCCAGCTTTGTCTCATCAGCAAACTTGCTGAGGGTGCATTCTATCCCTTCATCCAGGTCACTGTTGAAGATGCTGAACAAGACTGGACTGAGTACTGACCCCTGGGGAACACCACTAGTTACAGGCTGCCAACTAGACTCTGCACCACTGAATATAACCCTTGAGCTCTGCCAGTCAGCCAGTTCTCAGTCCACCTCACTGTTCACTCATCTATCTCACACTTTCTAAGCTTCATTACAAGGATGCTGTGTGAGACAGCATCAAACACCTTGCTGAAGTCATGGTATACAACATCCACTGCTCACTCCGCATCTACCCAGCTGGTCATGACATCATAGAAGGTGAGACTGACTGGCCTGTAATTGTCTGGACGCTTCTTGCTCTTTTTGAAGACCAGTACGATGCTGGTGGTCCCCCAGTCTTCAGGGACCTCTTCTGTTTTCCAAGACCCTTCAAAGATGATAGAAAGCAGTTCAGCAGTCACCTATGCTAGCTCCCCCAGCACATGTGGGTGAATCCCATCAAGACCCATGGATTTGTGTCCATTGATTTTGGCTAGATGATCTCTGACTGTATCCTGCTTGACCAAAGGGAAATCTTCCATTCCCCAGACTCCCTCACCTACCTCCAAGGTCTGGAATTCCTGAGGAGCAGTCTTAGTAGTAAAGATTGAAGCAAAAAGGTGTTCAGTATCTCCCCCTTCTCAGCATCCTGTGTTACCAGGAAACCCATCTCATTCAGTAAGGTATCCACATTTTCCCTAGTCCTCCTTTTACTACTGACATACTTAGAAAAGCCTTCTGTTTAGTCTGGGGAAAAGGAGGCTGAGGGAAGACCTTATTGCTCTCTTCCAAGATCTGAAAGGTGCTTACAGCAAGAGCAGGGTTGGTCTCTTCTCACTGCTGACAGGTGACAGGACGAAGGGAAATGGCCTCAAGTTGTGCCAGGGTAAGTTTAGGTTGGATATCAGGAAACACTTCTTTACAGAAAGGGTTGTTAAGCACTGGAATAGGCTCCCCAGGGAGGTGGTTGAGTCACCATCCCTGGATGTGTTCAAAAACCATTTGGATGTGGTGCTCAGGGACATGATTTAGCGGAAGGTTGTTAGGGTAGTATGGTTAGGTCATGGTTGTACTCGATGATCTCTAAGGTCTTTTCCAAACTGAGTGATTCTATGATTCTTTGCTAGATCAAATTCCAAGCAGGCCTTAGCCTTCCTCATTGCATCCCCACACACCCTGACAATATTCCCATATTCTTCCCAAGTGGAAAGGCCCTTTTTCCACACTTAGTGAACCTTCTTCCCTTTGAGTTTATCCATGAGCTCCTTGCTCATCCATGCAATCACAGAAGATTTGTTTTAAGTTAGCCTAAGGAGCAAAACAGACTACATTTTTCAAACAAGAAGACAAAACAAGACAGAACAGTGATCAGCAACCTGGACTAAGGGTTATGGAAGCTGAAGTCAGTGAGAGCCTAAACCAAAGGATCACCCAATCAAAACTGATAACTCCTAAGATACGAGAGATCTGTTCAAGGGACTAGGTTGTCATCACCAGGCAAGAACTCCAGACGGTTTCATGAGGACTCAATAGCTGTAAGAAGTGATCCTGGCCAGAATTCCTCCAATCATGCATCTTGGTGCAGGGGAGTATGTGAGTGTGAATTAAAACAATTTGAGTCAAAGCATTTCAATGCACAAAAACAATTTGCTTTAATATTTTTTAAGTATCACCTTCCCATTTCACAGTATTACACACTGAGTTTTATTTTGCTAACTTCCCTAGATGTAAATGAATATACAACAGATAGTGTGTCAGTGCACTGCAGATTCTTTCAAGAAGTAGAACATTCAGCACACTCAGCCTTTTCTTGTGCGCTGGGCATATTTTCCACTCCTGTGGAACACTGACATACAACCTGTGAATTTATTCCACAGAAAAAAATCTATAAACAAGGAGTTTCTGTGCTCCTCTGTAGCAGCTAAGGAAATGAACTAAGAAAAAAAAAAGATCATTTTGCAGTTTAACAAAAAATGCTTTAACTTTAAAACACCCTCTGCATTCCCATATATTATACAATGGAACTGTTTACCTTAAAAAGGAAGTAAGTGTAATTTCTTACCAGTCTCTTTTGCTGAAGCTGTTCTCTAAGTAATCTGTCTTCTGGTAAGACGTCACAAAGAAGAAAATAATTGTCCTGTTCTTCTGTTAAGAAATCAGGAAGTATGGGTAAGGCATGAGAGGTTGCTGCAGTTTTGAGCATTTGTGGTATATAGTCAATTAAATCTCAGATGCAATGACTTTTTAAATCTATAAAAGTCAGCTATTTTAATTACATAATTTAATGAAACATGCTTAAATATTTGTACACAATTACTAGGAAAACCTTATATCAGCCATTATCTATATGTGTATGAACTGAATTGAATTTACACCGTTTATATCACAGTATAAAGACAGATGTCTTGCAGAGGTTCTCCACACTACCATCTTTATTTGCTTTTATGTTGGTTCTTCTGGAGACATAAAGTAATTTTAATCACTGATATTAGTCACAGTATAAAGTCAGCATGAAAGAAAAATGAAATGACTTTTAACTCTATTTTTCATGTGGGATTTTTCACTTATTTTCCAAATAATTATCAATTTGCAGTGGTTATTATTTGGCATAGTCTGCCCTGCCAACATCACCTTTTATGGTCAGATCACATTCCATCTGCAAGCATATATCACAACTGTTTAATAACATATACTGACATTTTAAAATACATATTTTATGTTTAAATATGTACAGTTTATGTTTACTAAACATTTTACTATGTCCATATTGAATTTAATATTAAAATAAATCTTATTTGAATGAACTACCTTAAAACTACTTAGCACATAAGAATTACATAAACATTTACAAAAATATTTTGCATATGAAAGTTACTAATTTATTAATCAAAGAGTTATGTGGTTAGTGGGCTGAACCACTAATAAGTTTTTCACCATCTAAAACTTAGTAGATTTCAGACTTCCCCATCTTTTTACACAGAACCCCATATGAAATAAGACAAAACTCCTGATTTCTAAGATATTACATTTCAAGGAGCTCATCATTAAAATTAACAAAATATTCCCATTATTCTCTGGAAGGGCTACTGCTGGATTACAGTTGTGGCAAGGCCTGGCCTTCAGGTGCTTGATCCACAATTTTCAGATTGAGTGGTAAGTGTTAAAATTTCAGCAGCAAAATTATTCATGTGTGAGATAAAGGTAATTACAGTCTTCCAAGTGATTTCCACATTTTCTAGGATCATTTTCTTAAAGTGCATTTCAATTAAAACACTTTATTTCCACCCATCTCTGGCACTGCTTTCATGCATTTTTCCTCTCTTATGAGCTCTCCATAGAGTATTAAAGATGCAGAAAAGCCCTAATGTCCTCCTATCTGCTTTTAGGTAAATTATGTATTTCTGTTACAAAATGGGAAGCCAAAGAAACACATATACCTAGAACAGAAGGTGTGAAGTTCACAACAGGAAATCTATTCCCACATTTAATAAGTTTGGGTCTACTTCTGAGAAAAACTTCTTTTGTACAGTCAGCCTCTGTCCTTACCGTGGATTGTCAAACAGGGCCAGAGCTGTGAAGTACAGTCCTGGTCTTGCGTTACAGTGCAGAAAATTGTAGGCCTTGTACCCCTATGTGAAGGGATTTTCTCTTAACATTTCTGGGGTAATAAGCTGAGGAACAGGGGAAAGGAAGTGTGACTGTGGCCCTGCTGCGTAGGAGAAGCTAGTGGAACGAGCCAATAGTGGTGAGCAGGGTGAATTTGGGAGGACAGTTCCCTGTGAATATTTCTCCACATTTCCGGGACAGTCAGAGATTATTTATACAGTAGGTACCAAGGCCTCCCCAGCCATGATGAGGATCAGCACTGCTTCTAGGCCTTGATGTGCAACTGGCCCCCATTTGGCAGTGTTTAAAGCCTGGAGTTGAGTTAATCCTTAATTAGCACAGTATTGAAGCATATTGCAATCCTTCAAAAGAGTAACAGTTAAATATGCAGTTGATTTCAGTGGTATTCTGACCTAGTGTCAGGATACTTCACATCTGACTGCATCAAAGCATGTCATCATCATGTGACCTGGCGGAAAGTAAATAAGCAGCACACTTACCTAAGGGAGCTTCTGAGTTTGTTCTTATCACACTACAAAAGTCTGTGACAGGCTGTTCTGCAAACCTCTTCTTCCAATATAAGACGTATCTTTACAAATAAGGGAGAGGTGATTAGTGAAGAAAGAGGAATGAAAGAGGTTTAATAAACAGCTGATTTGCTCTCATGTCTTTCATTCTCTAAATTCTTAGAGATCTTGGTGGAGTTTTGGGTTTTTTTTTTTTTTTTTTTTTTTTTTTTTTTTTTTTTGCTTTTTTTTCCCTTTAATTCCTCTCAGTATTTTCCTCCTCTAATCTGGTTTTCCAAATCATTAAATTTACTCAGCTTCATTAAACCTGGGTTGAACTACCCTGTCAAAATGAAAGACTTACATTTAGTTTTACACGAACACTGTGACCTATTCATATCTTCAGACAGATATGCCATTCAGGTGCATCTTTACTGAAAAGATATACCACAGAGTACTCTCAAATTCACAAAATATTGAGGCTGGTGTTCTGTAAGATGCAGGCAAGTATCTGAAACTCAGTAAAAACACCAGCTTGTCAAAAGTGATGTCTTGGCAGGTCTCCTGTGGAGTTAGTGAAAGCTGTAGCTTGGCAGACAACTAGGAAGACAGAAAAACGAAGTCCCCAAGCAGCAGGGGGTGGGGTAGCAGACAGAATAAGGAAGGCTCTAAACACATCTTGAAAGTTTAACCCATCAATAGTTGTTTTAAAAGCATGCCTGCACTATCAGAGTTTGTTACAGCACCATTAACAGACCCCATTAGAGATTAGGCTCTCATTGAAATAGAAGCTACTGTCTAACAAAAAATAAAATAAAATCATTACATACTCAGTTCTATGATGAAAGGAGTAAAGCAGCCCTTGTGCTTATATTCAGAGTTTTATAATAATAATAATGAATTGGGAAATGCTTAAGTGCATGTTTACATTTATATTATGACCGGTGCATGACATTAATCGTGACCAAGTTGATCAGGTAAAGGCTAGCTATTCAATGGCTGTTTCCTACTGACATGCCATCATAAAGACTCCTGGAGTTTTTAGGTCATAAACGTGCAAAAGGATTTCAAGATGTCACCTAATCTGTCCCCTGTAGTGAAATAAGCAAACACCATTTAGACAGACCCATCACACTGTAATTTCTGTGCCATGAAGCTTACTCTTAAGCAACTTGCTATTATAAGACTGCAACGTAACTCAAAGAACTGATGCTCAGAAAAAGCCAATACCTTGTCACACTTCCAGCTAGAGAGAATAAGTGGTCAGTGACCTCTACATCATGCATGTGTTGAAAGCTTAGTCCCCTCATTTCTACCCCTTCTCCTAATGCCAACTTATGTTTATTTTTCCAAGCTTAAGAAAAAGTTGTACATTAGCATTGCTCTTCTCTGGACCCTTCAGCTCCTGTTGTTCTGTCAATAAATGCATAACTAAGACTGGTTGTAACTCATCGCTGAATATATTACGTATACATAATGTTATGTATTTGTATTTATTTCCCTTAATTTCTACACTTCAGTTAAACACCTTAGATTATACTTGCCTTTTTGTTCACAGTATTAGACTAATTTGCTAATAATTGGTGCAGCAAAGAAGAGAAGACATACTTCAGAGTAACAACTCTATGACTTCACATCCTGGGGCCATTTTCTATAACATTTGGACATTTGGATACCTTCCAATTGCATTAACAGAAAAAAAGAAAAATCTAAATTGACATTTTCTTGAAGAGGTGGTTTTAAAATACTTTTTTAGTAACCCAGAATAATCCCCCAAGCGCACTTAAACTGGCATTCCATTACTGAGCAGTTCTGATCCCTTTATTTATTTGAGGAAAACAGCATTATCTCCAAAGAACACTGAATTCTTGTTCTGCTGCTTTCAGCACAAAACCAAACAAAAACAAGCATCAGTCTTCAATTTTAAGCAATGTTAAACTCATACGTCGGAATAAGGATTTATATGGCTTTTATCTTCCCAACTTTCATCCTAATATTTAATTTTTTTGCATCTTGAAGGTTAGACACAGATTACTGTCTTTGGCTGAGTAACTTGTCACAGAAGACCTACCAGAAAACTCCTTCTAGTTAAGAAATCAGCCATCTAACATCTAAACACTGCAACAGGGCTAGCTACAAATTGGTAGGTACTGTCTAGCTTACTGACAGGACCATACATTGTTGTGTGTGGAAGGAAAATGCTAAGCAAGTGCCCAGTCTCTGAAATCACAAGCCAAGTGGGGCTGTGCCAGCTCCTGAAGGACATTAAAAGAAAGCAAGCCAAATGATCTTGCTGAGGTGATCAGTGACACAGCTGTAGGAGTCACAGTTACATGTCGATCACAGACCTGTGAAGTACAGTTAAGGATTAAATGTGATTTCTGTGGGGAAATACTGGCATCCCTAAGATAGAGCAAATGAATTTCACCCCAGAATGTGGAAGCTCATGTGCTGAGCAGCTTCTGGACACAGTACAGCTTTAGGACATCATATAGCGCTAGAAATAATCCTGTCCTATACAAATAAGACAAAAAAAAAAAAAAAAAAAAAAAAAAGAAAGAAAAAAAAAAGGAAGAATTGATTGTCTAGAGTGTGCTTTATGAACCAAACAGCTCTCTGGCTTGCAGGTTAGTAACATGAGCTGAGAAGACCGTAGGATATGACAAAGAATTTCTAATGGAGGAATTGCCCTGTGTTGCAACCATAGAACAGTCCACTGTAAAACAAATATTCTAGAAAGACAGTCTCTTGTTTTCTGAAGCTTTATATACTATCACATACACATCTAGTATAAGCAATACATCCCATACCTTTTAAAATCCGCAACTAGTTTCACATCTGCAATGACGAGCTTGTGTTCAATTATCATGTGCTTCAGGAGCTGGTTTTGTTCTGCTAAGACATAGCATTCTTCACAGAAAATGCAAGGCACAGAGGGAGAACTCTCTACAGTAGCAACACCATCGGGACTTGCTGGACTTTCTGGCAGAGACAGAGGCTCCAAAATACACTCTGTGTTTAAGACAAATTAAAAAAATAATTAAATTAGCTTGGACTAAGTGACAAATTTTCAGTTGCAGTGTGTGCTGCCTGCTGCCTGATGGGGATAGAGGTAAGCAGGAGCTGCTAGGAGCCACAAGGGGAAGAGGGTACAAAAACATAGCAAATACAGCTTCTTCAGTTCTATGCTGCTTTTGTGGAATACAAAATCTGACCCGCACAACCATTAAGGCTTCTACTTATGCCATATGAAAATATAAAACACTCTGGCAAGGCAGTGTGCTGGCAGAAGACTGATGGGCACGATACACCAAATTCCGTTTACCTTGTAAAACTGCACAGCATGGAGCAATGGTACTGCACAGCACACAGAGTTACCTGCAGCAATACAGCTGCTCCCAACATTCCTCCTCTGCTAGCTTTACCTGCACTTCAGCTTATTCCCTTCCCCCAGACATTTCTTTATTACACTGGGATTGTATAAATTGTTCCAATTTTTCCTATTTTAAGAACAGCAGCTGCTACTCTAAACGATACAGCAATCCTATCAAAAGGGTCAGCATTTCTAAGCAGAACTTTTTAGCTGCAAGATTCTAGGTTTTCTGCATTCTTACAGTAATGGTTTATAGCCTGAAGCGTCATTAAAATGTGTTTACAGTGAAAAGTAGAGCAACTTAATTTCCTTTGTATTTGCTGACTCTTAACGATGCCAAGAGAACTAAGCAGATACTCTGCCAGCCAATTCAGCTCTGCCCAGTAAGCACCTAGAGTGCTTTCTGCTCATTTTTGGTGTAGATCTCTTGCAATGACCTATTTGAACATTCAGAAGTCCAAATAAACAAAAGCCTGTCTGCCTCATCAAACTGACTTTCAAGAGACAGGTGTGTAAGGCAGGAATTTCTATGTGACACACACAAGGAGCTGATGCAGTTACTCAGCATGAGTACTAGGGAGAAGCAATTGTTTGGACCTGAAGAATTGGACTTGGAGAACAGATCTGTTAATCTTTCAGTGCAGAGGTGAGTGACAGCAGGAATAAACCGGGGTGAAGTACTGATGCCCAAAGAGTGTGGCTAATACTGAAAGAGAATTACTTAAATATCGACTGCTGGACTGGTGTGGCAACTGAAGAAGCTTACACAATTTATTTCAAAGCTTATGCAATTTATTTCAAAGGCACTTACAGGAGAAGGCAAAGTAAAAAAGAATCCACGAAAATACCTTTGTGTTCATCTGCTGCAAGAGAACACTGAACAAGGGCATAAATGTACAGAGCAGAACAAAGGCCACAGCCTTTAGCACAGAAGTTAATGGATTAGCACATAACACAAACATCAAAATAGAACAAATACATCTACTCGTATTATCAAAATCTCTGCAAAAGCAGCTAATTTTGATGCTACGTTTTGAGCCAAGTGGTCACAGGCACTGGAGAGAAGCTGCTGAACTCTGAAGAACAGATGAGGGCTTAGCAGGGAGGGAGGGATGCACTGGAATGCACTTCTCACATACAGTCACAGGAAAATGAGTGAAAAGCTGCGAGCTTCTCACAGAATCTACTGCCACGACACTGACTTCACAGGGTTAGATTAAGCATCCATCCAGTGCCTGTACCCTGTCTGACAGCAGTGGGAAGCAAATGCCTTGGGAAAACAGGGCAAAACAACAGCGATCACACAGATAGCAGAACCTTACAGAAATCTGAGGGTGCAGAGTTTAAGCTATGCCTGTGCCTCAGTCTAACAGCTCTTAGCAGATTTTTCTTTCACGGGTTTGTTTCAGCACTTTTGGAAACTGTCTTTCTGTTAACACCTATCCAAACCTGTAGCAGCACTTCACATTCTCCTCACGGTCATTCACTCCTTGCTGCCCTTGTTCAGCTCTTGCCTGTTCTACTCCACCGTCTTTATTTGGGGGGAGGAGTGAGAAAAAACGAATGGAAGAACACGGATTTCTGAATCAGTGCAGCTTTTGCTCAGTCTCTTCTCTATTTCTTTTCTTTTCCAAGCACGTTGCTTGCTTTTAGGACCATTCTTAACCATTCAATTCTCAGAAAGTTTCAGAAAAGTAGATCACGTATTAACATACACGACAGTGGACAAGCCCTTTGTGTTCACTCCCAAGTGTATTATTCCTCATTTGTTAACACCGAAGAGCATTTTTGTTGTTCAGTTCATTCAAATACCAGGAGATTCTTCCGCAGTGCCTCAGTTGGCCCTGTTGCTTATAACTTGGAAAACAAAGTAACAGCAAAAATGCATCACGTAATTCCCTTCTTATTTGTGCCTGTGGTGAACAGCACAGTACAGAGTTCTCTGTAAAATCCCTCCATCAAGTTTCTGCCAAATCATCCCTTCACCTCTGAGTTTTCCTCCTCTGCTTAATGCAAAACCAGCATGGCTGTTATGTAAGTAGGTACTCCAAAGACTTCACGCCAAGTCCACCTTAGTCAGGAGCTGAGAAAACCCCTCTCTCATTTACAGAATTGACAGCTGACAGCTGACATCATGTTGTTCAACCTTTAACAATGACAGATAAAATTGTAGTCTTTTACAGCTAATTCTGTGCTAAAAATGTAAATTACTAGAAATAAAAGACTACAGGAATATATTCTCTGAAAACAAAGACTAAACGGTATACTCTATTCTTCAGGGAAAAATAAAATGAACACTTTAAAGGCATTTGACAATGAGCCAGAATAGAAAAGGATTTGGATTCCACAAATTACTTTCAAAACTGGAAGAGGCCCTACTTTTTGTTACAGGTATGCACATGATAGTTGTACGACATAATCTTGCTTCCTGCACACTGCACACTCTATATACCATTTAAACAATGATAAAGGAAAATGAAAGAAGGCTGCCCATTAGAGAAATCATGTCTTTACTTTAAGTGTTGTTAAATACAGACTAGTTAACCTTCACAGCTAATGAAGCAACAAGCTCAAAATGGATTCATTTTCCATACTGAAACATTTTTAGTTTTAAATACGGTTGTTCTCAACTCAAAACTAATGTTGGTTTGCACATTAAGTAAACGTTATGCCCACAAAGGCACAATAAAGACTTTTGCAATACAGGCAATGTACTCTATCTGCACAATCACATGCAATTATCACAAAGTAATATGCCGTGCAATTTTATAGCCAATACAATAGATCTGAATAGCAGAAAGAAAAGCAAGGAAAGATTTGTGCATTTAAAGGTCACTTGTGAGAGATGTTTCTAGGAGACGGTTTAACCACCGAGGGATGGGATGCCCTGCTATCCCATCTTCCTGCACCTGATCTTGCCACCGCTAACCACATCTGCCCCATTGCTTGTGCTGCCTCCTATACTTGCCAAGTCCTTTGCTGAGTCGACTCAGCTCTCTAACCAGACAGAACTACTCACTTCTTTATTTTCACACAGTAACACTGAAAATGCTCAGAGAAGAGTCCAGTAAGGGCACAAGCAAGCTGAGGAGCACGCAGCTGGAAGCACTGAGATGAATTGGGACTTTCCTGCTCTCATGGTGGCAAGCTGCTTAACAGCCTTAGCTGTTCTGTGTAATTGTACCATAAGCATGCCTTATAAAGTTTATGAGATTCCTTGAAAAGGATTGCACACAAAGGAAAAGAAAGTACTATGACTTCATTGCTGTGCTTCCTAACAGTAGCATTCGGCATGGGATGCAAAACCCACTGCTCTCAGTGCAGGCACACCTGAGTCACCAAATGCACTAACGTCTGTCCCGCTCTGTTCTTTTTGGTCGCACATCAGAGCTACGTATCTTAACTGCATGTGGGGAGAAGTTCAACACAGCTGCATAAAGCACATTCTCCAGCGAGACAGCATTCGGATCAACAACAAAGCCCCACTGTTCCCACGGCTAACGGACATGGCTTGGACCTGGGCTGCATTCAAGTGCCAGATCTCAGGGAGAGGATACCTGCAGATGCAGATACCTGCAGGAGGCACTCAGCAAGCCCAGGGAGGAGCTCCCAAATGAGACTGCAGGGAATGCTGAACTCAGACCCTTCCTTGGGAAAATTTGCCACTGGAAGAAGAGGAATGACAATTATGGGACTAGAATGCAGGGGTAACTAGGAAAGAAGAAATCACACTTCTTTTATGAAGAATAAGCATATTTTTTATTAGACAAAGAATACTGTGAAAATTCAAGACCGTGAGCATTCTAAGAAATTAAACGACAGAGGAATTTGTGCAAATATACTTAAGAAGGAGATTTTGAAGTTTCAGGTAATTTCTTGCAATTCATGGCACAACAACAAGGCTTCAAGTTGAATAGCATATTGTGTAAATACAGTCATGTACAGTATATATTTACAAGCCCACTGCTGGTAATGCAAGGACAATGAAACAAGATAAGAACATCTGCTGGAATGTTAAGTGTCTTCCTAATTAAATCCAGTAGCTGAATGAATCAAGTCATTACCAACAAGTCTGGTTTATTATCTCATTAATACTGCTGGTTAATATTAGGTGGAGATTAGCAGGAGAACTTTAAATGATCTTAAACCAAAAACGAATGTAACAAAGATACAGAGGCAAATAAATGAATCTAAACAGTGAGTAAAAAATGGAAGGTTTCCGACACGTAAAGAACAAAGGGGAGCAAAAATGACAGGAAAACAAAGGCGCAGAGCAAACCTGGCACACTGTAACAACAGCACAGCAGATGCCTACTGGAAGGCAGAAAGGCTGGGAACCCTCCCCCAAGCTTACACTGATTACATGGCAAAACTATTTAGTTCCCAAAGTAATCAGCCCCCCCACATTAGGGAGCTGAGCTGTATTCTTAAATTCAGTTCTGCACAAAACAGTGCTGCATTCCAAATTCTTCTAGAAGGAGTAGGTATAAAGCTTTGTCTGGTATTCAAGCTTTCTTGAGCTATGATAGAAATGAGTATCAAGAAGCACTGGCTTGCTACTTGAAATAGACACATGACAGCCTTCCTCTTCTGCAACCTTGGCACTGCAAGATGTATTTGCTGGCACTGTGGCATTCCCTAATTTGTGGTTGTATTCTTGGAAGCGATTTTTTACTGATTACAGGATTTTTCCATTGTTTCCAGAAGTATGAAAGATGGATGACTAATGACTTGCCCAATAAACAGTATTCAAAAACAAAACTCAGAATAAAGGAAATAAACCACCCTGTCATCATTCTCACAACTACTACATGCAAATATGTGCCTTGGTGAAGGAAGAATCAATACACACAACAATTTCCTCGCTTTGCGTATTAAGGCACTCAAGTACTTCTATTAAGTTCAATTATCATTCAGTCTGAGTTCATGAGGAATTACTTAGCTGTTACTTCTGCTCGTTAACACGCTATAGATGATATTTAGTTAAAATGCCCATGTGGGTAGGAGACAACGCATCCCATGGCTTCCCCCAAGATCAGTCAGCCTCAGCTCTGTGTGGTTTTTCATTGAATGCAAATGAGCACTTCAAAAGCGTACTTAATCATACAGCTAAACCTTGCCAGTTTTACAGAAACTGTATAGATTCCGTAGCATCCACTGTCAGGGAATGTGAGCTTTTTACTCCAGTAGAATGACAGCTCTAAGAAAAAGCTGTAAGTTACCAAATCCCAGTATCACAGGATTGGGTTTCTATAGAGCAGGTGTCTGCTGGGAGCTGGAACTAACAGAAATACAACTGTGCTAAATAGCCATATTTAACAGGGCTGCTCTGTCGGGGAGCTTAGGATGTTGCAGTTTCATTAGCATTAACAAGTGTTGCTATGGGTACCGGCGTAGAGGCATCGGAATACAAGTGAATAGAAGAAGTGGGAAAGTGATTAATAAAAATGTGAAGTGTTGGAATTTTAATAAAACAGAACCAATCTGCCTGCCAGTGAGATCATGTTTAAATAATAGGCTACATGATTGCCTAGTTCACCAACAGGTATATGCCAGTGCTGGTCATCTCTCAGCTTGAGCCCTGGAAGACAAAACCTTGCATGAATAACAAAAAACCACCAGAGCAAAAGTACTCCACTCACACTGAGAGGGACACACATACGTGTGCGCAGACACAGATGAAAGTGACCCTAATAAGTATTCATAACAATATTTAAGCGCCAATGTTAATACGCCATTTATAAATACTTCACATGTTACAGACAAATCCTGTGCAAGCTCAGAGCCACACAATGCCTCATTTCTGGGTGAACAGCATGGACTCACTTTGGCTTAACTAAATGTTTGATACCTTTGTCACAAACATGAAATAACATTCATATCTAATTCAGAAAGAATTTTTGAACGTTTCTCTTATATCCTTTCGAGCTACTCTGATTTGTTACCACTGTTGTTTAACAAAATTAGTACCATTTCTGTTTGCAGAATGCCTATAGGGTGAAATGGTAGCACCACTTCAGTATTTGTGTTTGCTAGACAAATGAAGTGCAAAGCCAATTCTTACTCATAGCAAAACAAGGAAAAGAATGTAGGTTTACCTAATTTTTCCACCTTTCCTGGACTGCAGCTGCAATACTTACAAATATTACATACTTACAACCCACGTGATGATTACTAACCGAACTTCTGCTTTGCTGTTTCATCAGTGAAGGTTGTTTTCTGGACTCTTCCTACAGCAGACATCTCATTGGTTTCAGTAACACCTTCAGAGTGTTACCGAACACCTCCTGCCATTCAGTAAGTTCTTCCCAACTCCTTTGGAGATGCTTTAGGATTTAGTCTCACCTATGGGTGCTGCTGTAGGCTTGCAGAACAGGTCACAGCTATTATGAGCCACACTGAGAAAGGAACACTGTTTTTCATTACTCTCACTGCTAAAACACCTTCTAGAGCTTCAGCACGCCTGCCTTCCGTACCTATTGCTGCAGCTTCCTTTCTAACCCACTCTGCCCACTCTCTCCTGGATTGCCCTTACCAAAGCCTTCCTTCTCTGCAGCCCTAACACCTTCAGCACTCCAGTCTGTGCAGGGCTGTGACATAATCAGGTTCAGTTTAATTCCCTCATGCAAATTCCCTCATCCACAAACCATAATTCTCATTTACTTCCACTCTACCCTCTGCTCCTTACCCACAACTCATAAGCACAGACACAGCACATGTATGAGTTGCACCCCCAGCCATCATCCTCCAGCTCTCTCCTTCCAAGAATACTTGTTTATTTTTACTCTTGTCATATGATCTTCTCAAAGCTTTTCCTTTCCTGAATTTTGGCCTTGGATGCAGTTTGCAGTGAGAACTCTGTGGTTAGTTCTACAAACATTTATCTCTGCAAACACTGTACTCACGTGAAGGATCTCATTCAGTGGGCTATTGTTATTCACCTCAATGCATTGGCAAGATGAGAACTGCAGATCTTAAATACACAGTGACTGTTGTAACATCTACACAGAACAGTATGCCTGTCTTTGCTTCTTCTTTTTCTTTTTTTAAATAAGAAAAGCAATAAGGCAAATCAGGATGACTGAGGTGATAATCAATACTCAGTGGTCTCCCCTGACATATTCTCTGTACTTAAATGCTAAACTTCAAAATTTGATATGGAAATTGATATTTATTAATCACTCCAATTGATATGAATTGCTATACTGATTTCAGGTTGTAGACAATAATAAGATACTTCAACAAAGAGGTATTTTTGAAGTAAATTAAGTAAATTATACTGACCTAAAGTATATTGATTTGAAGTAAATTATATTGATTATACTGTTCAGTGTGATGATAAGGTAGATACGGAGAGTTGAGATCCAAGTTAGATTCTAAAACCAGGGATTAAGAAGCCATGATTAAAGCTCACCTTACTATCTTGAAAGGTTACTGAAGTAATTATGCAGCCTGAGACCGAAAGTAAAGTTCCCAGGAAGAGAAAGACAATTTCCAGCACAAGAATTTGAAATGGAAGGACAGAAGTGATCATTTTGGTTTTTGTTTTGTACTCATTATCTAACTAATAAAAAGTACCAGATTTTTTTTTTTCTGTTTAGTGTGCTATTAAGTATATCAAGACATATCAAAGGCATTATAATGAATTATTAAATGCTGTTTTAGAGTTGAGATATAAAGACTAAAATTTCAGGTTTTTTTCACATGAAAAATTGAGTGCCTGCAAATCTGACTACTGCCACTGTTCCACGGACTTCTGTGAAAAGATTAGCAGGTTTGAAATAAGGCCTGTTTTAGTTTCTCTTTAATGCAATTGTGACCTTAGCTCTTAGGAAAAGAGGGGGTCTTAACCCCTTTGTATGGGGTTTTGTATGGACTTGCTTTGTATGGACTGCTACAACTGATTTTTACCATGCCTTTAACAACTGCTGTACTGAGACTGGTATTTTTTATGTCATCATCGCTATATATGAGGTGTTAACTACTTTACTTTGTACTTTTTTGTTACTGTTATTTAGTAGAGACTGATCAACGTTCATTACAAGAATTTTCCTCATCTTTTCTCCTTTTAGTTGTCTCATTCCTCTAACAGGATTCAATTTCCAAGAACACGTTTATCATACACAGATTCAGTTTTTTTTCCTCCTGCTGTTAAAAGGCCTTCCCAGTGATCCTTGTAAATTATTGCTTTCCTTTCTGCAGATAAAGGCAAGGTTGTGTGATTTTCCTTTAAAAATCTAAAACCTCTTTTCAACATTCCTATGCCACGTGCTTATGATAGGAATTTTTATCCTGCTCCTGACTAAATTGTTTGCACTGCAGAGTTTCTAACTCTTTTCCTTGGGAAATGCAGCTATTTAGGAAAAAATGTTTTTTTTTTTTAAAGTTACATTTCTCTACTTGAAGAACTAATAGAACTTAATTCTAATCTCAAAGCGCATCCTAAGAAACCCCATTTCTGGGAGCCTGACATTTGTAGGTTTCATACTGGCACAACTGGTGGAGATCAGCTATTCTGCCGCTTTCCCAATATTCAGAAAGACTTTAAGGCTGACTTCCTTCACCGTTCTTTGTGTTAAATGAGGAATCAGTACAATGAAGAAGCACGGCGTGTTAGCAACTCTGTGCACTGTTGCTGCTTTCTCAGCGAACTGGAGCACTTCCAGATGGAGAGTTGCAAAAGAAGTTGTTTCTACTTTTAGAATCAAACCTCCATAAATTGGTATTCAAACTGGAAAAAACAATGGCTGAAAAGGACAGCTCATTATAATGTGCAGTGATGTGGATCAATATAGTTCAGCCTAATTGATATCTCAGCTCAGGAAAACAAAGCCTTGACTGTATTTCAAATAATCCTCTATTTACACACTTTATAAATAAATCTTTGAAAACCAATTTCAGAAGAAAGTATTTTTAAGTCAGAGCTCTAATGCCTTGTAGATCTCAGTGACGTCTCACAGCATGCCATATCAAATTTGAACATACTCTGTGTCCCAGAATTTGAAATAAACTTTTCATGATATTATACTTATTTATCTTGTCCTTCAAGCAGTTATTAAACATATGACACAGATCTTAACTTCTTAAGCGCGGTGTGCATTTACTGACTGTTTCGGTTATTCTAGCTCATAGATGGGGTTGATAAAATAATTGAAGTTAATTTCCTCAAGAAACAAAATTAGAATGTTAGAATTAGTGATACGAATTGTTTATGTTTTTCAGGCAACATTTTGTTAACTGTATAAATACATGCAGACTCCTCAACATTAAATTAGCGCAGTAATAACACAGACTGCATATTTTCATCCCATAGAAGACAAAATCAAATTAAAAACTCTAGCAGGATGTTTTCTGTTACATGCCATCCTTCAGAGAAAAAGCTCTATCTCATTTATTTGTGCATTACTGAGTCATAATAAAATTCTGTGCTGGCACACTGGCCAAGACAAATGCTAGCAAGATGCTTCAGTGACAGCAACATTACTTATTACTGTAAGCGTTTGCTTCATAACCATTGCTGTTTCCATATTATGAGTCTTGTGCAATCCCACATTGGGACTGCAAAGCTGCTGGGGCACACACAGACCTGTAGCTGAGCACCATGCTGTGCTTCCCACGTCTCCTCAGCAGCCCCTTCCCTCTTCTCGCATCTGTTGGAGCAGATCTGACCCACGCAGGAGACACAGAATCATAGAGGGGACCCACAAAGATCATAGAATTGTTTGAGTTGGAAGGAACCCTTAAAGCTCATCTGGTGCAACTCTCATGCAATGAACAGATACACCTGCAGCTAGATCAGGTTGCTCAAAGCCCCGTCCAGCCTGACCTTGAATGTCTCCAAGTTCGGGACATCCACCACCTCTCTGGGCAACCTGTTCCAGTGCCTCACCACTCTTACTGCAAAGAAAGTCTTCCTTTTGATACAATCTCAATCTCCTCTCTTTTAGTTTGAAACCATTTCCCCTTGCCCTATCACAACAAATCCTGCCAAAGAGTCTGTCCCCTTCCATTTTATAGCTCCTCTTCAGATACTGAAGGGACTGAGGCCAACTCTGAGCTCCACACAGGACCACCCAAAATTCAAACGCTATGTCTGAGACCCAATGCTTCTTGAACTCCAGCAGCCTGGTGCTCTGACCACTGCCCTGGGCAGCCTGTTCCAATGCCCACTGTCTTCTGATGTAGAACCTTTTCCTAACCCCCAGCCCTGACACAGCTCCATACCATTTCCTCGGGCCCTGTCGCTGTCACAGACAGCAGAGCTCAGTGCTGCCCCTCCACTCCCTGTAAGGAGCTGCAGCTGCCGTGAGGCTGCCCCTCAGCTCCTCTGTTCTGCACTGAGAAAACCCAGGGACGTCAGCCACTCCTCTCATGTCTTGCCCTCCAGACCCTCCACCATCATCAGACTTCCTCTGGATGCTCTGCAGTAGCTTTATGTCCTGCCAGTGCAGGAAGTGAGGCTGCATAGTGCAGAGCAGAGGGGATAGTCCCTTCCCTCGCCTGGTGGCCATGATGGGCCTGGTGCACCCAAGCATGTGGTTGGCCCTTCGGGATGTCAGGGCATACCACTGGCTCATATTCAAGTAGCCATCACCCAGAAACCCCAAATCCATTTCTGCCAAGCTGCTCTCTAGCCACTTATCATCCCTAACATCCTTGATCATCCTCCAGATGCTCAGCAGATTCATTTGGTTTGGGGAGAAGTTTTGGTGCATCCTAACTAGATTTATTTGGAGTCCAGCTAAGTGCAAAATGCACTCCAGCTCCTAGCAGAGGCACTTGGGTCTAAAACAAGGAGCACTGTCTCAGACATCTTTGAAACACATGCTGAGGATGCTTGGTGTGGGAATGCTGATTGCATGTAATCCAAAGTAAAACCACCAAACCATGGAATACGGTTGCAGAGACCAATTGCTTCTATCTACCATGCCACTGATATTGTGCCAAATTATCTGTCAATGTACAACAGCAACAGTGTACCCGCTTGTGAGGTTGAAACAGATGGCATATCCAGTTATAATGATTTTACACCAAACTGATAAAGAAAAGGCTTTTAACCTGAAGCTACTATACAGGGCAAGAAAGAGGAACAGCCACTCCTCAGGGACCAAACAACCAATGACAAATAGGAGAGTGACACCTAAATGAGCCAGAATGAACCAGAAGCAGCTGGGCCATTTCACAATGGTCACAGTCCATCATTCATAAAAATGAGAGATATAAAAAAGAATGTGGAAAACCCCCCCACCATTTTGAAGAGATTGTCCAGAGAAAACAAGAAGCAAAAAAAATCAAATGGAAAGTTTAAGAAAGCCAGCTGAAATATATGACTAAGAACAGATGGCTTCTGTCTGAGTTTTGGACTAACGAAGCCACTGACAAAACATCTACCACAATTTCTCATTTACAGGTTTACTATATCAAAACACAAGTGGAAAACAAGCAGTGAAGACTAAGACATGGAATTACAGGCTGGAAAACCCAGCCTTGATATCAACGATCAGATAATAGAAATGCAAGTATGCCATTTCCTATACTTCAGAAACCTTAGAAGTTCACAGCTACTGCCATACACTGATTACCTATAATCTTTCCTAATTAAAGAGAAAACTCAAGTAAAACACAATATTATTTACGTTTACTTCATAATTACAATTTGGCTGCCATAACATGTAGCATGTAAAATTAATGAAGCATTCAGTTTAGCACTCCTGGCTCCCCACCAAAACCAAAACATCAAATATGGGTACTATTTCTTTAGGAAGTAGTTTGAGCACTTTGCATTTGTACAGTAAAAAAGGCGTTATCACTTATATCTCTGGGTACAAATCTACTGCCCTACCAGGTAGGGCAGAGCTGTTCCCTAACATGCTACAGTATCACTTAAATAGCCATATGCATTATGTTTGTATTCTTATGCAATATCTGACATATCCTTAAGGTATACTGTGTACATCCTTCAAACTACTCAATCTTACTATTTAGCAGTTTGGCATCTTTCAAGAGTTTGCACACTATCAGAGCCTAGGCAGTCCAGTCCCAGTCTGGCTATGTAGTTTTAAAAGTACTGACAATATACTATTTAATTCAACAACTATCAAGTCACAGGACACTAGTTTTATTCATTTCAAGTAATTATTGATGACTGGAGACAACACTTCTGCAAAGAACCTGCATCTTCACCTATGCATTCCACTGACGTGGGTGAGCTGCATGTCACAATTACATGCCCAGCTGTTCAGGGGTATGGTCTTGCTTTAAAGCTGTACAAAACTTCAAGTTTTCCTTCCCTCCAGTTCTTTAGTGCCATAGTTCTTCCCACACTGTGCGATTCTTTTATTCATGTACTGATGCAACATTCAAAGCTACTTTAAAATATCCACAGAAAGACATCCAGATGCTTTTAAGCTTTTCTCTTGGCTTCAGTCAGCTGGGTGTTCATGGATGAGAATGTGAAGGAGATGTCCCAGAGACAATCTGAGAGTAACTGACATCATTGTTGCACTGAGAACACACAGGCACAGAGTTCTAGCAGGGTCTGCAAGACAGACATGATGGAAGGAAGCATGCAGGGTTGAGAAAGTTTATGAGAACTGTCTGGACAGACAAATCAAGAATTCGCCTATAATGAAGTTAAAATATTTAAAGTTTGCAACCTCATAATACTCAAATTCTTTACCTCCTATCCTACCATACACTCTTATCAGCTTGCAGACGTAGTAATCATCACTCACTACAGCTCAGCAACTGCTCCACCACAGGTAATAGAATGCTTGAGCAGAGATTTTGGACAACTTAAAAGTGTTCACAAGTAAACAAGTTATCACAATCAAGCTGTTTTGCGGTCCGCACACACATGCTTAGATAGTTTGAAGCAGCTTACCTCTCTGAGAGCTCTAGTCAGTGTATAGAGTATCTGATACTTGCTAGCATGTTCATGAGCTAAAGACTTTATCTGAGCTTGAGCAGGTAAGAATTGGCTTGGATTACTAGATTTAATTGCAGCTGCACCTCCACTAGTAGGCATTTAAGGAATTCTACCATACAAAGACAAAGGCCATCTATTTTCTTCTTCATTTAAGCTATGAAAGTTTTCTGAATTTGGAGAAAACCAACCTGCACGCCTTTATTGGGTACTTCTGCAGAATTCAGCATATTCTTTGTCTTGTGCTAATGTGAGTTACATATTCATAGTAAGGTGTGAAGACATCCTATGTCTTCAGATAAAACACACTGCACATTTTAACATAAACATTTGTAAAATTATGGCAGGATAGCGGGCAGTTCAGATAGCACTATCAAGCAATACAATCCAGTTTTTTTTAATTAACACATTATTATCTAAGAGGATACTTAATTTTACTCGTATATTCACTTGTCATCAGGTGTTCAGTATTTTTAACAAATATCCTGTGGAAGGCTAAGAACCACTACGGTTTTATTGCAACGGTTACATGAAAAGATTCTGCCTTTTTACTATTCAAACACAGAAGCACATACAGGGCTATTTAACCAGTTGTAACTTAGCAATTTCCAGTCCTCCATGTGCCCTACATCCTTATTTTCATTTCAAATTACATTTCTAATTAAACATCATAATAAATACGCTCTTAAAACATTTTTAGATAATGCTCATTTAGGAGGTTCATTCTGGTAATCACATTACAATAAATTGTGTTGCACTCACAGAATTTAATAGTGAACCTACCCTCCAGGTGTAATTTCTAGTTGTCTGTTCACAGTGATTAACTTGCATCAAGTCAAGATTTTCTGAAGAGCTCATAATGCCTTCTGGCAGAAGGACTCCCTTTTTCCTAAAATCTATGGCATACTTCTTGGAATCCTGAATTGAATGCAGAGGTTTAATTCAAGAAACAGGGGGGAGGAAGCCCCCTGTTGGGGAACAAACAAGGACACACAACAAGTATGCAAACATTTGGAATTGGCTGGGGTTTTAAAGAAGAGAACTGAGAAGGATGCCAGACTCTAAACCCAACAAGCAGACACAGGCAAGTGTGGGTGGGCTGGGTGATCTACCTCTCACAAGCTAATGTCTGAGGAACATTAGGGAATAAACTGACAAGTGACATCCACAAGCCTGGGTAGTGACTGCTGTGTCACCTTGCTGGGGTTTTAACCCATGACAGCAAATAGCCATCATCTCCCAGCTCACAAACACACATGGCAGATGTTTGAAGAGGAAAGAGGGGCTGGTTTGGGTAGGATGGGTAGCATAAGGGTATGTGGGATGGAAGAGTATTTGGCTCATTAATTTATTTGGTTAAGAACTACTCTGTATAAAATTTATAATTAATAACATGGAAAGTGATAGATTACAGACGCAGACACACCAATATTAATGAGCAGGTAATGACAGAGAATAATGAAGACCAGAAGTCTTTGGTCACTACAGGAACGCATGCCATTAAGGAACTACTCAGATACAACATTGAAGAGATTCAACCTGAACTCTGTCACTGATAAGAAAAGGGGTGTATGGTTACTGTAAATATTATGGAATATTTGAGGGTGCTTGCAGAACTGTGTGAAACACTGGAATGTGGATTGATGTAAATCTTATTATGGGAAATTTAGATAGGGGCCAATGGCACAGAAGGGAGGGGATCAGGGAGGAACAATCATATGGAAACATAGGCAATGGGAATAAAAAGGACAACTGCACTTAAAACAGGCCACTAGCAGGTATGCTACTCTGACCAAGCCTCGTACCTGATCACAATAGGTGACGCTTCTTCATAGTTTTCTTAACTATTTTTTTGTATAACTCATCCTCTACCCTATTGGTGATACTGTTCCAAAGTCGGCATGCCAGTGACTGTGCAAGAGGTTGCAGGTCACTGGTCCAGATATCTGCAGCTACAGAGATCATGGCATATTTGTATTTTCCTAATGAACTGAATTCTGTGTACATGTGTAATTTGCTAGGAAAGTTGAAACTGGGACAGCCAGCAAGCAACCACTGAATATAAAGACACTTGTACCAAGGAAGACTGAAGGTCTGAGTCAGTGGCTGGGCAAGGGGCCCAAGGTTTGGGCATGGCCAGAGCTGCTGCCTGGCAAGGCAGGCCAAACAGCAGACACTGAGGCTGCTAATATCTGAGGGACCCATGACTGTGTGGTAACAGCGAGAGAAGTGTCAGTGCATGTCTCATTCTGCCAGCAAACACCAGGATGGATTAGCTGCCCAGTAGGAAGGGTAAGAAGGCCTCAGCATAGGTATCAGACAGGTTCAAAAACCATGGTAGTGCGCAATGGATCCACAGATGTGGGCACACTTCTGGATGACAGTCAGGGTGTGCATTTTCACTAGCGGACTTCAACCCTGATCTTTGTCACCTAAATGGGACACAAATGTACCATGCTCCTTAATCCTCCACATCTCGAGACTTGGCTTTAGGGAAGAGAACAGACATTGGTCATATTAACATTTCCCTCTCTGCCTGGCTCTCCCAGGGCAAAGAGATCAGACAGGGAGATAGAGAGGCAGTTTTCTTTTTGAAGATCCCTGCATGTTGTGGAGTTACCGCTGAGGAACCTTTTCCACTGTTTCTCCAGTAGGGCCACCATGATACATGCATAAACTTTATCTAAGGTGCTCTGCAGCACCATACCCTTAACATAGCTTGGGGCAGTGAACACGGAGGAAAAGGTTATTACAATGCTATTATCAGAAATTAGCAATAACCTAGGGACACAACTTAAGAGAAACACCCATCCACGCCCCTCCTCACCTCCCAGCTTCCAGGACAGAAGGGAAGCAGCAACAAGAAGGCCAAATTCTTGGCTGGGTAAGGAACTGGCTGGAGGGCCGGGCCCAGAGAGTGGTGGTGAATGGACTTAAATCCAGCTGGTGACCGGTCACGAGTGGTATTCCCCAGGGGTCGGTGCTGGGGCCTGTCCTGTTTAATATCTTTATTGACGACCTGGATGAGGGCATTGAGTGCACCCTCAGTAAGTTTGCAGATGACACCAAGCTGGCTGGAAGTGTTGATCTGCCTGAGGGTAGCGAGGCCCTACAGAGGGATCTGGATAGGCTGGATAGCTGGGCTGAAGCCAATGGGATGGGATTCAACAAGACCAAATGCTGGGTCCTGCACTTTGGCCACAATAATCCCAGGCAACGCTACAGGCTTGGGGCAGAGTGGCTGGAAGACTGTGTAGAGGAAATGGACCTGGGGGTGTTGATTGACGCTAGACTGAACATGAGCCAGCAGTGTGCCCAGGTGGCCAAGAAGGCCAATGGCATCCTGGCTTGTATCAGAAATAGTGTGGCCAGCAGGAACAGGGAAGTAATTATCCCCCTGTACTCAGCACTGGTGAGGCCACACCTTGAGTACTGTGTCCAGTTTTGGGCCCCTCACTGTAAGAAAGACATTGAGGCCCTGGAGCGTGTCCAGAGGAGGGCAACAAAGCTGGTGAGGAGACTGGAGCACAGGCCTTATGAAGAGCGGCTGAAGGAGCTGGGATTGTTCAGTCTGGAGAAGAGGAGGCTCAGGGGAGACCTTATTGCTCTCTGTAACTACCTGAAGGGAGGTTGTAGTGAGCTGGGGGTCAGCCTCTTCTCTTGGGTGACTAGTGATAGGACTAGAGGGAATGGCTTCAAGCTGCACCAGGGAAGATTCAGACTGGACGTTAGGAAATACTACTTCTCTGAAAGGGTGGTCAGGCACTGGAATAGGCTGCCCAGAGAGGTGGTGGAGTCGCAGACCCTGGTGGTGTTCAAAGAGCATTTGGATGTTGTGTTGAGGGACATGGTTTAGCGAGAACCATTGGGGAAGGGCGAATGGTTGGACTGGATGATCCTGTGGGTCTTTTCCAACCTTAGCGATTCTACGATTCTATGATATCCCATCTTTAATTTAGCATATGGGAGCCAAGAAGTGCTTCACTTCCCCACTCTCATAAATATTTGAGTTCACTTGAAGCTACTAAGCTCAGTAGGCAAGTGAACTACAGAGAAAACTGAGGAATGGCTGGATTTCAGATAAAGAAGAGGGGAGTTATGTGAGAGATGGCCAGGCTTCACACAGAACTGGGATCTTCTGGAGAGTAAAACCCTGTGAGGCCAGCAGGGCTAACTGAAACAGTGAGGCCATAGGCCATGCAACCCAGGAAAGAGCATCAGAAAGAACAAATTGGTTATGTATACAGCTGACCTAGGACAAATGGGGAATAAATAATTAGGGGTAGAGTTATGTGGGAGGAGACAAGGGCAGAGAAATTGAGAGATAAAGACAGATAGGGCAGAAGAACAAGCATGGGAAAATAGAGAAGATGGGCATAAAAACAAGCACTTGCACATAAGTACATTCCTGAGCCCTGCACATTATCACTGCAGTCTACCTACCTTCTCATTAAATTATATTCTTAACTTATGCATACTCTTACCCTGCCACACAGACAAGAGTACTGCAAGGCCTAAATGTAAGCAACTGGAGAACACATTGCAGGCCACTGGGCCTGCAGCTCCAGATGCCAGCAACTGGAGAGCCCAAAATGCAAAAGGTTGAAATGGCAGCAAATGAAGGAACCACAGCTAGTAAAACTTGTAGGTCTAGATGCCATGAGCTGGAAAGGCTGGAGTGTACATGTGAAAGATCGAAACAGAAGCAACAGGAGGGGCCTGGGTGTATTTACTTTTCCACAGCATCTCGTGTCTGTACGTGTAATTAAACTGGAATAGTGAGCAGAAGGCTATATTTTAAAACACTGTGTCTGAGCCAGTGGCTGCATAATTGGCCCAAAGTCCAGTGATGGTATTAAACAACCTTATAGCCCATGCTCAAATTTAAGAGGTATGTAGACACCGTGGGTCCCAAAAATCTAGAGAGGAATCGTATTTTCTCTAGTGAATGTCAGTCCTGATTGACTCTCCGGAAAGGAAGAACAAGACTGGGCTATCTGTATTGCTGTTTATGTGAGTGCTAGTGGTGTTTATAAGGGTATGATAAAGGCATTGCTCTGTAGCTGTATACATAGCTAACCATTTTATTTTCCTGTTTCGGCATGCCTCTCCTGAATACATACTCAGCCTTGCCATTGGCCAGACCTGAAGACAGGAACAGCAGCAGGCACATCCATGAACTACACAGTGAAATATCTCAGGTCTGAAAATATACACAGGACTGGGCTTCAGTAACCATGAAAGAGAACTCCCTGGACCCAGTGGATTGAGCAGTTCTCATAACATCCTTCACAAAGGGAACTTATAATTGAGCTAAAGAAGTGATACTTATAGTATTAGGGAAAAAGAAAAAAAAAAAAAAGCATCAACTTTCCCTGCAGTATTCTCTAGGTAGTAACAAGAAAGAGTGGATTTTGCAAGTCCAATGAAACTTCAGCTTTCTGTATTAAGTCAGATCCCCTTAAAAACGGGACACGAGATAGATGCAGAAGGAATAACGTGCTCTGGCACAGAATGTTCCAGGAGAACGGTACTGCATTGAAAAGAATCTGAGCACATTAAAACCCTATATATGAAATTGTAACTTACAGACTGCCTATGAGGCTATGGAAGACACACTTCCAGAAAAGAAAAATTCAAAATACTTAAAAATCCATTGACAGATACTTTAAGAAATGCTGCTACGTAGCCTAATTAATGTAGACTGAATAACTTGCAGTGTGGACAGTGATATGTTTATTATAAGCCACTCAGTGACAGCTGCTGGAGGGAATTAACCAGAAAGCAACACAGCCCTGGATTAGCATATACAAGCCCAGGATTTCCCATACACAGGAAATGGCAGAACAGGAAAAAAAAATGTTATATTTTATTTTCCTACATTCTGTCTCCAAAGAAGTGACACAACTTCTGAGGTGCACATCAAGTACAACACGTGAACAGCTCTGCAGAAAGAACAGGAATTTTGCTCTGAAATAGGAAAATGATAACTATCAGGGTGATGGATTTTTTTTTTTTTTCGGCCTACAAAGTGATTTATATGATAAGATCTGTTCATCCTAAGTGAGTGGGCCCTAAGTGAATAATTTTGAAAAGGAATTTCAGCTACTGGCTAGCTTTGTCTTTGTTCAAGGCAAGAAGAAAGACGGGCTCTGAGCCCAGCGCAAACATGTCGAAGTCAGTCACGGTTAGCATGACAGACAGCAGACATGCTGTCTGAATTCAGGCAGAATTTTATGACTGCCAGCCAACGTGTTGGCAGCCCTCTCTTAGGGAGAAGAAGATAGGCTGGATGTACATGGAGGTCTATAGGCTGGGACAGAAGTTAATTCAGCCTGACATCTACTATTTTGATTTTCAATATTGACTTTTACACGTATTATCACATCAAGACTCCAAAAGGTCTACTACAACACGTAAACCAATGTTGGGAATCTTAATCAAAGCTATCAAGAGTTCACCAGTCCTTTCAGTGAGTTCTTGAATATGCTAACAAGAAAACACCATAGGCCAGATCTCTAAATTCCACTATGAAGAAAGTAAACTTTTTTCATACAAGCCCCAACATCTTTATGAAACTTACCTCATTGTCTCAGACACCCCACAGTCCTCTATGCACTTTCACAAAGAAGATGAGAACAGATGAAAGCTAGGACCTTCTAAATAGTTAAACCAACCCTACAGATCCCTTCCAACCCCTACAATCCCTTGATTCCGTGGCTCTGACATGTAGGCCTCTCACCCTGGATGCAGACCTCGCCTTTGTGCTGCTGGCAGTGCCTACCCTGTCCCTGGCTATCCCCCAGATGTTCCACTTGTGCTCCTCACTGTGCACCATCTGCTTCCTTTTATCTCTGCACACGTGCCTGTAAAGATGCAGATTTATTTGGGAAAACAGAAAGAGTCCAGTCTGTCAGCTGAATCCTCCTTCTCTCAGTACCCTGTGCCAAACCCAGTGGTTCTGCGGTGCCTTGCTCAGGTCAGGGTAACATCAGTAGGACCAGAAAAACGACTCGAATCGTCTCCACCTGAACGCCTGCCCCGAACCCACGGCTCCCCTCATATCTGGGTATCGCAGATGTGACAATTAGCAGCGATTGGCCCGACCCAGCACAGCCGTGCCTCTCAGTTCGGACCACCCGGGGCGGCCCTGCCGTGACCCACGCCCTGTCAATGCTGGTGGGACACAGAGCGCGGGCTCCCTGCCGGGGAGCTGTGGCGTTACCCGCACGGGCCCCTTCACGCCGGGCTGTCCCCTAACGCCGCTCCTCGCCTCATCCTCTTTTAGGAAAGTTAAAGCCGCGCGCGTCTCTCGGCTGCGGGCACGGCTCCCGCAGACAGACGCCCACCCCCAGCCCCGCACGCTCGGGGCCACCGGACGTGCACCCCCCGCCGCCCCAAACCTCGGCTCACCTCCCCGTGCGGCCGGGCCCCCTTCCCCGCGGGCCGCTGCCATGCCGCCGTGCCGCTCCTCCCCGCCTCCTTCCGCCCTCCCGTCCCGCCCGCCCCGTGACGCGATCCCCGCCCCGCCGGGAGCGCGGGGCCAGCCGGGGTTCGTAGTCCCCGCCGGCCGCTGTCGACGAGGGGCGCGGCCGCGCCGAGGCACTGCGCTACGTTGCGCGGCGTGCAGCGGGACGAGCGTATAAGGGGCTGGCGGCGAGCGCGGCTCAGCCAGTCCGTCCGTCCGCCTGCCCGTCCGTCAGAACAATGCCATCGCCGCCAGAGCCGGGCAGCCGCGGCTGAGGGGCGGCGGAGCAGCCGGGCGGGACGCGCTCCTCGAGCAGCGCCGCTCCGAGGGGGGGAGCCGCCGCCAGCATGTGGATCCCCACGGAGCACGAGAAGTACGGCGTGGGTGAGTGAGTGAGGGAGAGACGGGCGGGGGGCTGCAGCCCGGCGCCCCACCTGCCCGCACAGCCGCCCGCCCGGCCCGGGAGGGGTCCGCGCTCCGCCGGGCATTGTTCGCGCTGCGCGGACGGACAAAGTACCGCCGGCGGAGCCGCGTATTATTTCAACTTTGCCCGGGGCAGTGCTGTGGAGCCCGCGGGACCGCCCTGCGGAGCGCTCGGGGGATCGCTGTGACTGCTTTGTGCGTTCTTCTTGACGCGCCGTGCGAAAAGCGGTGCGCTCGTCCCGGACAATGGCCCCGCAGCCGAACGCGGTGCGCGGACCTCCGGCGGAGTTGGTCGCTCCCTGCGTGTGTGCGCGGTGTTTGGGCGCGGGGCTGCGTGTGGGGGGGGTGAGGCGGGGGAGGCGCGGAGCTCTCTTTGTTTTTGTGTGTGTGTGTGTGTGTGTGCGTGTGAGAGCTCCGCGAGCAGCCAGCGCGGCTCCGTCCCGCTTGGAGTTGATCCCAGATGTTGCCGTCCTCTAAATGCCTAAATTATAGGCATCGTCGGTAGCGTTTATTTCCTCGACTCCTTCACCGGCCGGGTCACAGCTGGGCTGCGGCTGTCCATCAGCGCCGCCGTGGGCAGGGGCTCCCGGACCGCTCTGGGACGCCCTGGAGCGGCACGCGGGGCAGCACGGCCGAATGCTGCGCTCTCTCAGGCTGTCCGCTGCTCCCTTCCCTTCTCATTTTCCTGTTTTTTATTTTATTTTATTTTTTCCCTAAACAACTGCAGCATTTTTCTGATGGCGAGATGAAAAAGATGCTCGGTAGTCATTGTTAACGCTGACGGCAAGCGGCTAAACAGCCTTCCCCCTATCGGAATAACCACCTCCTGGGCTGCTGAACAATGAGCTGATGCCCTCCCATACGTTTTCCATAGCGAGCCCTGGAGGCACCTGGGCACGGGTCATTGTCCGGCAGCTCCGCGTGTAGGGATGCTCGTCTGCCTGTAGCCCTTTGCTTGCCGGAGCGGTGCCGCTGTGATTTCCCGGAGTGGGGGGGGGGGGGGGGGGGGGGGGGGGGGGGAGGGAGGCATCCATTGGGTCAACGAGGCAATGTCATCTCTAAAAGAGTCCTGTGTAAATATAATATAGTCTCAGATGCTTATTCTTATTTAAATGCGTTCCGTGGTTTTCTGTGATTTGCCTCGCAAAGGCTATTCAGGATGGTAACAAAAAGCCACTGTTCCATTCGGGCCGTCCACACCCCTGGGATGAGGGTGCATCGTGGTTTTTACAACCATTGCAAAGCGATGAAATGCTGATCCGAAGTCATCTTTTTTTTTTGGTTTTTTTTTTGCGAGGACTGTGTGTTTTGCTGGGTGCTCACCCACCTGCACAAAGAGTGCTATCTGCAAAATCTTCACACCCAGTTACAGTGTCAGCTATTGTGCTGTGTGCTGGGGGAGGCTGAGAAGGAGTTGGATCTTTCATAATTCCTCCATAACCTTCAACTTTAATTTATGAGACCTCCTTGACACAAACTTGCATCGTGTGGCAGAAGCCTGCTTTCATGTATTCTTTTTAATGCTGTGCTATTTCTGTTTCCAAGCAATTTTTATTAACAATGTATTTATCTGCCCTGCTAAAATGGGTGCATTAGGAAACCCTTAGAGGCTCCGGATGAGTTGTACCGAACATATGCGTATCCTTTGTACCAGAGCTTAGGGCTTACATCAACATCAGTCCTCATCTGCGTTTTCAGTCTGAGTTGTGCAGCATTTCTGCTGTGGTGTGCCAAAATGGATGGACACCACCTGGCTGCATGGAAGGGCTGCTGGTAGCCGAGGGGCAGTGGGACGTTTGCACAGCCTGATGGATCCTCTCTCTGAGGAGCAGTTGATGCGAGAGAAGGAGCATCTCTTCTTTATTTTAAACTTTTGCTTGCAGGCCACCAATAACACAGAATCATTTTTTTCTTCAGCAGACTACTTTACTTTGAGTTCATTTGCTTGAGGATGGGCATACTGCCATAGTCTGTAGTGGGTGTTACTACATTCAGATGTTACATGTTGTAGGGCAGTTTTATCGTGCTTATTTCTAAGGCTGTAGATCTTATCTGCTGTCATATCATCCTTCAGGATGCTGAAGGTGAAACAAGCAATGTCTATTTATTTATTTTGTTCCCGAGAAAGTTTCCTTTGTCTGGGTTTTGGCAACTCTGTTTTCTGAGCAGAAGCTTAAACTTTGGTATCTCACATTGATACTTCATTTGTGTGATGTGGTACCTTTGGCTGATGTGACAGTCTGGTGGCAGCATCACACAGAGCACCCACTGACCCCTTCTGTAGAGTGCATGGCACAACGTGTGGTGCTGGAAGGGCAGGAGAAGGGAGATCTGTGGCTTTGTTGTGTGGCTGCTAACAGTAGCTAAAACAGGTAGGTGTCAACCTACCAGACCAGTGAATGCAGCTCTCAAAGGTGATTAGTGCTGTCTGGTGCAAACCCGAAACTTCTCGCTGCAGTAAAAATTGCTACAGGAGCAAGTGTTTGTTTTGTAAATGCTGTCTGGAGTTGTGATAGAGGTTCCGTTAGATGGTCTGAATGTCAAGGACCATCAGATCCACACACTGCTTTACCATCTGTGTGCTTTGGTTTCCCTGATCCGTGCAGGATATGGTTTGGCTCTCTGGAATGGAAATGACTTACCTCTGTCTGCTGAGCACATCGCTTGCTAACGTTTCTTTGGAAGGTACTTTTCAGATGAGAATAGGAAGATTAGAGAATAATTAAACAGTTACTGAATGCCTCATCCACTGTATCAGCAGCATATTATTCCAAGTCCCGAAGTCATTCCATATAGCATAATCTGCCAATTTAACTCAGGCAAGTTTAAATAGTGCTTGGTATTTTTAGTGTGCTTAAGCTATAAATCTGGCTTCCCAAAGGGATATGAAGTGTGGCTATCTCCCATTTTTGTAGAGGGAAACGGAAGGATTAAATGACTTCGTGCTATAAGCTGAGGTTTATGGGTGGAATAAGCCAGGAGAATATTAGTTGATCACAGGAGCAGTGTTGACTGGCACTCAGGCAAAGGCTGAAGCGATGGGCTTTGCCCCATTCTCTGAGCTGCAGTTGGACATGTCTCACGAGCAATCCTGATGAAAGCTATCTTTATCTTCAAGCTGCAAGCACTTTTTTTGACTGCAAGGTTACATTACTGTAAATGAGCTTGGTTTGTGTAGCTCAACAGCAACAAAAGGCCAAGACCATAATGCGGTAACTGTCACAGTGTGTCTTCATCATAAGCATGCTAGACTTCTAATTTAAGGTGCTCTGTTTAAAAATGGCCTTGTTCATTCTGCCCCAAACATTAAAAATAGAAACAGTGTTCTTATTTCCTCCCTTTTCCAGTGTTGATCTTGCCTCACAGTTTTATGTGGAATTTGGTTTACATTTTGCCTTAAGTTTATAAGACCTCTAATAATGAACTTGTGTCAAGCTGTCTAAATACTTGCTTAGAGGCAAGGCTGGGAAGATACATACTTCTCTCTGAGGCTCACAAGCTCTGTTTGG